>NC_136909.1:41415882-41840575 GCF_949606895.1 Notothenia rossii | reverse complement strand
GGGGCGGGACATCGCTAATACCAGATACATCAGAGGGTTATGTTGGAAGCTGGGGTGAAATGATTTAAAAAACCTTTGTATTTCATTAAATGTTACTCAGACGGTCCTGCTCGCCCTAATATTAAGTCCCCTAGTAAATCCTCCTTAATTAATCTCATTTTAATGTTCCCCATAAATACTCATCTGTGGGAATATTTGCAAATGATGTGAGTGACCACTGTGTTGTAGCCACAATCAGGGACACTAAGGTCCAAAAGGGTAAACCTCGCATTATCATAAAGAGAGACACTGATGCGCTCATACACGCACGGACATACACAACCACTCAGAAGCGCCACATGTAAGGTAAGGTAAGGTACGTTTATTTATATAGCACATTTCAGATGCAGAGGCAATTCAAAGTGTTTTACATGATTATTAACACATGATAATAGAAGTGAGAGGAACACAATAAATAAACATAATGGAATAACAGTTTCATAAAACAATGCATTAATGAGATATAAAATAGTTAAAAACGACATTGTAAATACGGTAAGTGCTAAAACAAGTTAAAAGGCTTCTGGGTAAGCAGCTGTAAAAAGTAATGTTTTTAGCCTCGAATTAAAAGAACTCAGCGTTGGTGAAGACCTCAGGTTTTCTGGAAGTTTATTCCATTTGTGGGGAGCATAAAAACTAAAAGCAGCTTCGGCGTGTTTGGTTCTGAGCCGGGGAACAATTAGTAAGCCCGCCCCCGATGATCTCAGAGCTCTGGGGGGCTCGTAACAGGGAAACATGTCAGACATATATTGGGGTCCCAAACCATTTAATGCTTTATAAGTTAACAATATAATTTTAAAATCGATTCTGTAAGCTACTGGTAGCCAGTGCAGACCTGAGTACTGGGGTGATGTGTTTTACTCTTTTTGTTTTGGTCAGGACTCTGGCAGCGGCGTTCTGGATTAGTAGTAGTTTTCTAACCGATTTTTTACATAGACGCTGTAAATACACTATTACAGTAATCAAGCCTGCTAAAAACAAAGGCGTGAATTCGTTTTTCAAGGTCTTGTTGAGACATTAATGTTCTAAGTCTGGCTATGTTTTTCAGGTGATAGTATGCCGATTTAGTAATTGTGTTGATGTGGGATTTGAAATTGAGATCGGGGTCCAGAACTACGCCTAGATTTCTCACCTTTTCCGATGTATTTAGCAGTAGGGCTTCAAGTTTAGCGCTTACTTCAGCCCGTTCCTCCCTTTTGGCACCAAAGATAATTGTCTCTGTTTTGTTTTTGTTTAATTCTAGGAAATTGTTGCTCATCCAGCTACTGATTTTTTCCATGCAGTTGGTGAGGGATTGTAATGGTCTGTAGTCGCCAGGCTTTATTGTAATGTATAACTGAGTGTCATCTGCATAATTGTGGTATGACATTTTGTTAAAATTTAGGATCTGGGCTACACTCTAAGAAAAATCCGTAAAATGATGGCCAATGTGGTGTAAAATTTTACTGTTTAAGTACTGTAATCGACTTTTACATTACTTTTGCCGTTGAAAACAGCGTTGCCAGGTCTGCTTATTATAAGTTTCCCCCAAGATTTTATTTGAAAATAGCAGGTCTACAAGCTCACAACGCGTCGCGTCGCGGCACGTTGTGATCTGCTATTTTCTAATAGTTGCTGTATAGGTTTAAAGTGCTCATGTGGCCCACTTCACTTCTTTTGGGCTTATTTTCTCTAGACCTTGTGGCTTGTTTGTGTCCCTCACAGAATCTGGCAACACTGGTTGCGCATTGCATTGTGGGTGCTTTTGCACGGTAAAAAATATCTGTGGCCGCCATTACAGGAATCCCGCACTGAAAGTGAACCTGAAAGTCTGCTCGGTAGGTTGGTTCATTGTGTTTAATTTGGGAATGGAACCTCATTTCTTAATCAAAAAGGACATTTATGGTAAACATAACATTTGTGTTAATGTTAAATATTTGTTTTATTACGTGTACGTCTGGCAGGTAACTCTCTTCTAACTGGCCCCAGTTAGAATATAGTCCTTAAGCAGTATCCCCCCGTGCAAAAGTTGGCCAGTTCATTGAATTGATAGGTAAAGTTTGTATTTATGGTTAGTTTATTTTCGCAGGTTTGTGTGTTGTTGTTTTATTAGTATCTTTCCAACCTGGCTAACGTTAGCTTCCATTGGCACAGTGTTTTCCCCCCAAACACCGCGGTCAATACAGCTATAATAATATCATATCGACTAATATATATTCGATAGGCTTTGTTGACATTTGAAGGTGTGTGTGTTATGTTGTGGTTACATTTGGATTAAAAGTAGTATTGTAAAAGGCAGCGGGCTAATGTTAGCTTCCATTGGCACAATGTTTTCCCCCCAAACACTGCGGTCAATACAGCTATAATAGTATCATATCGACTAATATATATTCGATAGGCTTCGTTGACATTTGAAGGTGTGTGTGTTATGTTGTGGTTACATTTGGATTAAAAGTAGTATTGCAAAAGGCCGCGGGCTAACGTTAGCTTCCCGTTAGCTTCCATTGGTACAGTGTTTTCCCCCCAAACACTGCGGTCAATACAGCTATAATAGTATCATATCGACTAATATATATTCGATAGGCTTCGTTGACATTTGAAGGTGTGTGTGTGTTATGTTGTGGTTACATTTGGATTAAAAGTAGTATTGCAAAAGGCCGCGGGCTAACGTTAGCTTCCCGTTAGCTTCCATTGGTACAGTGTTTTCCGCCCAAACACTGCGGTCAATACAGCTATAATAGTATCATATCGACTAATATATATTCGATAGGCTTCGTTGACATTTGAAGGTGTGTGTGTTATGTTGTGGTTACATCTGGATTAAAAGTAGTATTGCAAAAGGACGCGGGCTAACGTTAGCTTCCCGTTAGCTTCCATTGGCACAGTGTTTTCCCCCCAAACACTGCGGTCAATACAGCTGCCAAAATCTGGACAAACTTAATGATTATTATCCACTTTCTTCTTACCAGAGAGGTGCGAGGTTGCTCATTCCTCTTAAACACATGCCAACATGGAGCTTGTGAAAGATGTGGTTAAGAAAGCCATACCATCGCTCAGTAGTGATAAGATGGATGCACTCATGGCTAGACTGGTGGAATTAGGAGTTCAATGTGAAGATGACCTGATCCTTGTGGATGCCCCGGACATTCAGGACACTCTGCCACTCATTCAGTGCAGAAGACTCGTTAAGGCTTTCCAAGGAGGTAAGTTTTTTTATTTGTAACCCTAATCTGCACAGTACTGAGGGGTGGACAACACCGACAAAATCAAATATCACCATTATGTATTTATGACTATGTAATGTTAACAGTTGGGTAAGTTCAGTTCATTCTTTAAAATCAGGAAAACACAACAGGTATCACAATATGATACCCAAAATCCTATTCAATAATCTCATATGATATATCAATATATTGCCCAACCCTGTATACTGTCTGTACAAATTCACAGACCCTTAAGGGTCCATTTGTACCCCTGGTGGTCTCCAACGGACATTGAAAACCAGTGTATTAATTAATTAGTAGCATTGGTGATGTGGTTAATTTATGGGGTATGTCATCCATAGATTCACAAGCTGCACCACAGTTCAGAAGCCCTGGCCCTGGCCCTACATCTACACCTCTGCCACAGAGTGATGATCTGTCCCCAACACCACCTGAAGCACCACCTGCCCATACCCCATCTGCCCACTCCCCATCCTGTGAGCCATATTCCATACCATGGCACAAAATGCCCTCAAAGCTCATGGATGTGTTGGGTGAAAAGAAATGGGTAAAGTCGAAAGAAAGACTACAGATGGTTCGGATCATTGTTGATGATTACCTCCATAAACACCCTGGAAGACCTGGTAGATCCAAGCTGATGGAAATCGCCAAGAACATTGTAGGACAATATCCTCTGTCTTTCAAACAGACAGAGCCCTTTGGAAATATGCCGTTTGCAAAAGATGGTTGTGGTCCTCTCTTTACCCAGCTAGAAAACAGAGTTGAAAATATTAAGAGAACATCAACCCCAGGAAAGAGGCGAGCAGAGGGTGGAGAGGGTGAAGTTCAGCGGAAGAAAAAGTCAAGAAATTCCGATCGTTATGGATGTGTGGAGTGGGATGTTGCTGTAAAGGGAACTGAGAGTAGAGCAGAACTGCTGTCAAAACGAAATTAATTGAAAAGTGCCTTCAAAACCCATGATCCTCAGGTAGGGCTCCAACCATCCATTATGTTCTTGTGTATGTATGGATTACTTTTTGATTGAGTAATTGAGAGGCTAATATTTGAGTTTGATTTATTTTTGGAATATCAATTCAAATTGGTTTTGTATAACTAACAAAAAATAACTGATCTACAAGTTCACAATGGGACTCGTTGTGCGCTTGTATATCAGCTATTTTCACCCGAAATTGATTTATCTGTATTTATATTGATCATTTGTTTTATTATTGATTGAATTTATTAGTTTGATTAACTGTTGCCTCATATCTTTAGGAGTCATCTGTTTCGAAAACTGATGGCTGAAACATATCCCATCCAGCGTGAAACCATCAACGACGGAACCAATGTAAAGGTCCTAAAGGAAGAGTGGCCATTTCTTTTTGAAGCTGCTCACCTGTTTGATCATGCATCTAGACTCCTTGGCTTTTCGTTACAAAACAAGCTGGCACAGGAGCTTTCCAAAAAAGAACCGGGCATCAACAACTTCCTTGACACCAAAGGGATGAAGATGGGTGAAGGTCCAGTACAGCTGATCTGTGGCATTGTGAGATACTTCAAGGAAAACCCTGATCACCTTTTCTGCAAAAATGAGGTACATTTTATGGATTTTAAACCCCACTTTGCGCTGCTGATAATATCGAAATTGGTAAACCATCTCTCCTGGAAACGAAGATAAAAGGAAATCAGTAAAATCCTTGATTTATTTTCCCGACCAGGAGAAAATCCCTCATATAATTATACACTTCCATCCCGGCAGAGCTCCTCTGTCTTGGAGGACCAAATGCTGTCCCCTAATAGAACAAGGTCTTGTAAGGACAGACTTTCCCCCCCTGACCGAAAAGGATTCTGATCCTAACATTAATCGATTATGTTTGTGTAAACAATATTTTTTTATAACTACTATTAACATTATTGTCTATGGTTGCCTCTGATACAGACGCTGGCAGATGGTCTATTTGCCTGCCTGACTGTGTGTTTGCGTACATTGGAAACATAAAATCAACACATTCATATGTGTATCTTTGTTGTTTTATTTTTCGAAAACAGTACTCCGCAGATGCTGAACTCAGCCTCCCCTGTACCCCATGCATCCTAATCAGAGGTTTGTAGTTGAATCATTTTTGCATCCCAGCAAGCTTGGAGATATGTTCTCCATTTGTTCTTAGGTTTACTGATGAGACGATTTGTTGTGATGAAAAGGTATAGAGTTGGTTGATTTTGTTTTGTAAATGGTGCTCAGAACTATGTTGATTAGGGCCAAAATCTTTAAATTTAAGTACACTTGTATGTAAAGTCTGACAAACTAAATGCAGAATACCTTTTCAAAGTATTTGTTGCTTGTTCTTACCATAACCTGTGTTTGGGCTGAGTATGGAAGATTTGGCACGTGTGTACGTTATTATTTTTTTTAATTACTAATACATATTGTTTTTGTGATCTATGTTTAAGGTGACCATCTATTCCAGATTGCTGTTGATCAGGAAGTTGTGAATGACCACATCACCTCCCCCATTGTGGCCCTGAGCTATGCTTTCTGCTTGTTTTATGTCTGCAACATTGAATATCCAAAGGAGATGTCTCTTACCCTGGAATTCATGCAAAGGTAAGCAGCTCATTGTTTTGAAATGTATAAGCTGGGGTATTCAAATTCTGAGACTGAGGGCTTCCCACCAGACAAAGCATGTAAAAAGGTATCCACTCATCGTCCCTTAGATTACTAGCATAGTTGTGCTCAATTCCAGGATGCTTATGGGATCATGATTATTAAATATAATATATATTATATGTTTTGATCCCATTGACACTCTACAATCGAGCCAAGATATTCATTGCTCTTTGACAGGGGTCTTCAATGTTGTTCAGTCCAAGGACCCCTTAGCTGAGAGAGATGAACCAGGGACCCAAATACTGCCTAAAATTGTATTGCAGATTCAACTTTTTCATAGAGTTCATAGACCTGTTTGACAGCACTATCACCAGTGTTGTGTAAAGTTTGTTTGCTTACACATGATCTTTTCTATTGTTTGTTTCATGTTAATGTGTATTATCAAACATATAATCACTTAAACCCTCAATACTTAATAAATGTTCCTATAACACAGGCAGCACATTTTGCAGCTTCCTGTTGAAGGCCCATGCTCTTTCATATAACTTCAGACTACACCAAGTACATAGAAAAGGTCTGTCCTAAGGCATTTGGCATTTATTAGGCTCTGACACTGGGTGATTGGGAAAACATGTACAATATTCCTAACAACTATCTCTGAGCTATCTCTTTAACCAAAGACACACATTTAGGCTATTCTATGTGAGCTGCTTTTGTGACTAATATAACAAAATCCATACCAGGATTCATGCCCCAATGTTAATACTTGTTGTGTAACGTGTACATTTGCACCGAGTGTCACAGTTACCACTCCACTCAACGTTTGACGCCTGTGCTCTTGTTGCAGATGAGCTTAGTGGTTGTGTCACACTTAAGATTGACTGAAATCTGACAAGTAGACTGCGATATTGAAAGTAGCAAATTTAGATGCAGTTTTAATGCAGTGGTTGTATGTGTGAAATCAAAATTGAGCAACTATGTTATCTATTTTGTGACTAAAATGTATATAGACTGTGTACAATCATAATCGATGCAAATAAATCAACCCTCTTTACCTTGGTTGCCTGTAAAGCTGCTGCAATGAAATCTGGACCTCCGTCTTTGTGCACTGGATCACAACTCGCCTATCGTGATTATGTGAATTGGTCTGCATTATGAGAATACAAACAAACATGATCCACCTATAGTATGTAGCCAATAACCAAAACCATTGTGGATTTAGTAACTCCTCCTGTCAAATGTTCACCTGTGCATTTAACAAACTATAACACCGCACACTGTCACCTCTAAATTGTATATGTATGTTTAACAAACACACAACTCCACGATAAATGTAGCAAATACCAAGACATTTTACATATAAAATATAGAGGCTGCTACAGTAGGCTGCTGTAGGCTATGTCACAGTGGTGATTATGACAGGAAAAGTCACTAAATACACTATATAGCCTAGTTTGTCAGCACAAAATAATAGTTTTGTTAATTCATATTGTAAAGGTGCATAATGTTTGTATTCTCAAATGCAAACCTATTACCACCACCGAGGAGTGGTGATCCAGAACGGGTTCAGAGGGACCAGAAAGAGGTCCCACTGTCATTGAAACAATCTTCCCGGACAGCACTGTTTACAACAGACTCGCCGGCCATTTTTGACGGCTCATGTAAATTATATATTTTTTTGTCACAAAATAGACCATTACTCATTGTTCATTAATTTTAGACATACATTTCAGATTAAAAGTTTGTTATCAATCGTCACAACTTCTTTCAGCACTCGTGACTACTAGCGACTACTACTAGCTGTGCTACTCATGCACTGAGTTAACGGTGCCCTGAGATCGTTCATTGCACGTACAGTATATCCACACAAGTCACAGGTGCACGGGTTATGCTGAGATTTCCAGTATAGTATGTTGGTGATGAGCAGACTTTAACAGCACGTTGTCTGAGTTGCTCAGCTTACAGGAGCAAAGTGTTATTGTAGTAGTAGTATTTTGCAACATTAGCTGTAGATGGAAACACACACACGGGCATGGTGGAGAAAACAAATGTATGCTATTTTAGACGGCTCCACTCCTGTAGAGCCACACTACAAGTAGTATCTCAGCTTTGTCTGCATGTTACTCTTTAGTTCAGTTTCATTCATTTAGTTGCATGTGCAGCTAAACATATTTCTGTTTCCTTAGAGTTTTCTTTGGAATGAATCCTGACCGAGGGTCCAAGGCTGAGATGAAGGGGAAGAAACAGCATCACATTCCTCCAAAACTGTCGAAGCTCGTGACTGAGCTGAAGGAATTTGACTGGCACATGTGAGCTTTCCTCAAAGCTCAAAACCGAACTTTTTGGACTGGACTTTTGGACTAAACATACCAACACACACACACTTAAAAAAAAAAAAAGTTTACTTTTTTTTAATTTGTCACTGCATGTTCTCCTACAGGTTGGGGCAGCGCCTGTCAGCGGGGAATGTTGAGTGGGAGGTGTAGGACGGAGTTGCTACATCCTCTTGGAGGGGGCTCCTCCTTCCTCACTGACAGGTGAGCCAGTAGGGTGCAACAGCAGTGGCAAACATTGGGAGGAATTTATAACTACTAATTTGATCTTGAGGCGCACATGTACACACAGCCCGACCTCTAACATCATGGTGTTAAGAAAAAGGTTATTGTTGCTGTTATTTTACATACTTGAATGTATGTTCATGTTAGGGTTTTACAATTGTATGGAAATGTCTTAAAAAAAAAACATTTGTATGGCACTCAGGTAGCGAGGGGTAAAATTATTGCCCACCACCACAGATTCTTTGGGTTCAAATCCCCCATGTTCGGGGGGAGGGAAGTTGGGAGGGTGATATTTGTCACTGCATGTTCTCCTACAGGTTGGGGCAGTGCCTGTCAGCGGGGAATGTTGAGTGGGAGGTGTAGGACGGAGTCGCTACATCCTCCTGGAGGGGGCTCCTCCTTCCTCACTGACAGGTGAGCCAGTAGGGTGCAACAGCAGTGGGAGAAAAGTTCAGTTTTTTCATTTCATCATTAAATGCACTTTATACATTAGCAAAAAGGAAATAAATGCACTTGTATGGAAAAAATGGTATACATTTTGTTCAATTTCTATATATTGTGCTTTATTCAGTTTGCTTGAAAGTGTAATGATTGTTATTTATTTAGTATTAGGATATATATATATTTTTTATCCCAAGATTTAAAAAAAAAGATATTGGGATTAACGGAAGTGTCTGTAAATAGTACATACTAAGGACTGTTAAAATACGGAATTGTCCGTATTAGGATTAACAGAAGTGTCCGTAAATATTACGGACAAAGTCTTGTTAATCTACAGAAATATCCGTTATAAGGTTGACAGAAGTGTCCGTATATGGTACAGACAAAGTCTTGTTAATCTACAGAAATATCCGTTAAAGGGTTGACGGAAGTGTCTGTAGAATAACGGACAATGTCCTGGCAGCAAATTACCAGCACTTTGTCCGTTTTTCAACGGATTTTTTTTTTACAGTGTAGTGGAAGCATGTGAAATAGAATTGGACCAAGAATCAACCCTTGGGGAACTCCACAAGTCATTGCAGTTTGTTGCGATTTAAAAGAACCAACAGACACAAAGAAGTCCCTGTCCTGCAGATACGATTTGAACCAATTAAGTGCTTTGTCAGATAAACCAACACAGTTTTCTAGTCTGTCCAGTAATATTTTGTGGTCCACTGTATCAAAGTATCAAAACTGTATCACTGAGGTCCAGCAGTACCAAAATAGTGATTTGTCCCTTGTCTGTGTTTAAATATATATCGTTTAAGACCCTCATCAGTGTGGTCTCAGTGATGTGATGGGCTCTGAATCCAGACTGGAGAGCATCAAAAAAAAGTTGAGTTGATGGAAAACAGCTTTTTCTATAATTTTACCCAAGAAGGGTAGGTTTGAAATTGGCCTATAATTCTGCATGATTGAGCTGTCTAGGTTGTTTTTTTTTTAAAAAGAGGCTTGATTACTGCTGTTTTTAGTGCTTTTGGGAACTGTCCCGAGCTGAGGGAGGTGTTGACTATCTGTAGTAGCTCTGATGCCATGCCGTTAAAAACATTTTTCAGGAAGCTTGTGGGAATACTATCTAAGCAGCAGGAGGAAGAACTTAAATGAAACACTATGTCTTCAAGGGCATTATGGCTGATGGGATCAAACGGTGTCTTGCGGATTAAGTGTATTTTAAGAGGATGAATGGTTGCCATAGACCCCTTTCCCAAAAGTCTGATAGTGGAGGAGAAAGCCTCAATAAACAACTTGTTTGTATCTTCAGTTATGTGTCGTTTTGTGAGAATCTGTGTTGTCCCTTTATTAGAAATGCTGATATTCATTTTGAAAAAGATGCAGGAGTGATCCGAGATGCCAACATCAGTGACCACGAGGTTAGAAATATTGGGGCTGTTTCAATGAGAACAGCTCCACTGTTGTTCTCGTCTAGCCAGGTTTCTGTTAAAAACATGAAGTTAAGGCTATAATTGTTAATACAATCATTAATTAAAAGTGACTTTCCTGACAAGGACTTGACGTTTAAAACAACCAAGTGCACTACGTTCTCTTGAACTGAGTGGGGTGAAATGGGGACAGTTATCAGGTGTGCACTGTTTCTTGTACGTAGAGGGCAGGGTAGACACCTTTTGTTGATGCTTCTGAGCACAGGGATAGGGAGTTGTATAGGCTTTGAGTTTCCTGGCTCCTCATCATGTCCATCAGAGAAGACACATGGATAACCGGGTAAACAGTCTGACAGTCTGTGTGAAACATTGTTGTGAAGAGAAGGTTTCCTTATGGGCCGCTGGGTGGCGTCAGTGAGCAGGATGGGGTGTGTATGTTGCAGTGAAGAAGAGTTACCATCAGTGACCGGTGTTGTGTCCAGGTATGCTGCAGCAGATTGTCATGTGCGTTTGGCAGTAGACAGCGTGAAAAATATTTGCAGCTATGGCACGTGTGCCCCGTGGAGTGTAGGGTATTAACAACAGCCTGCCCTGGCCTCAAACCACCACAGCCTGACAACAGCACAGCGAACTACTTTGCCGTACTTAGTTCCCAGCACTTATTACCCCATGGAACTAAGAGCCGATCGCGTTCACACCGGAATAAGTTCCTTGAGGGAAGATTACGCAAATGAAGCCCCCCGAAGTCCCCGGCCGGATGCCCCCGGAGTTCTTTAACTGAAGCCTTCCGATTAAATCACCAGAACGACGACACCTCCTCATCACTCCACCACTCCCATGTTTTTTTTTGTGTTGCCATAAGTTAGTCTCTCTCCGTTGGTGCGCTGGGCTAATGCTAATAATGATAATGCCAGCCAATACAATGGCGGTTTCACAAAACTTTTCAAAGTTTTACGGGGCATGGTTTGCAATTCGCCCAGCCAATCAGAAATTTGAACTTTTTTTCCCCAGGAAAGTACCTGCTCTCTAGCAGGCACTAAAAAGGGGGTAACATTTATCATGAACTAAGGATCCCAGGAACTATCGGAACTAAATGGGAAAAGTACTGGGAAAAGTACTACCGTGTGAAAGCACCTCTTGATGTTTTTCTCTGGGGAATGGGCCGGTAGGCCTACATGGACCGGTTGCTATAATATAGCTTTTGATCTTGGCGTCGGGGGTCTCAATAGCGCCATAGAGTCCCCTATCGGTTGGGGCCCTTAGGGGAACTGTTGGACCACCGCCGGGCACAGCCACATCCAGCCTCTCCTCCTGGCTGGCTGGAGAAGAAGGTCGCACAGCCACGGATACAGCTTCACTTGTGGAGCTAGATGATAATGATGGTGGTGAGGAAGGTGAGCTATCGTTAGCCTCCAGCTCCGGCTGCCGCTGCACGTCAACATTGCTAACGTTAGCGCTTGATTTCGAGGACGATGTATGACTGTCTAATTTCGCCAGTTTAGCTGTTACATATCCTTGTTCTATCTCTTGTGCTTTGGTTTGCTGTACATTATAAATGCAAGCTATTACATTTTTTATAATCCTGCCGAACTTGCTGCTGCAAGCTACAGTACAGTACAGGTTGATTAAACCGTTCGCTCGTCACGCAAGGTATCACATGACATTAAAGGAAGCAAGGTCATTGGACAGACAAATTACAAATTAATTTAGGTTGATTGGTTACTTTGAAGACTGCGTGAACCAGTCAATGCCATTGGGGCCCCAAATGTTTATTTTTTTTAAAAACAATATATTACAAATATTTGTTTTTGCATGGGCCCCTGGCTGGCTCTGGGCCACTGCCGTGATGTATTGTGTAGGTCCCTCCATTAAGGAGGCTGTTGTTAAATTAAAGGCCGTTTTTAATATTATTCAGACTCAGCTCTCTGGGTTAAAGCTTCTTTTAAATGTTGATAAGGTAATGCTATTTTCAAAAGCCAAAAAGACACTAGAGACCGCTTTGGATATTGTTACTGCGCAAGAAAAAATATTTGAAATGGTTGCCTGTTATAAATACCTTGGTATCTGGCTTGATGATTGTCTCTCTTTTAAACTTCAGGTCATTAATCTGCTTAAAAAGCTGAGGGTTAGACTAGGTTTCTTTTACAGAAACAAGTCCTGTTTCTCACTTGAGGCCAGGAAAAGGCTAGTCACTGTGACCTTTTTACCTGTGCTGGACTATGGTGATCTGATTTATATGATTGCACCTGCCCATTACCTGAACAAGTTAGATGCCGCCTATCACAGTGCACTGAGATTTGAAACTAATTGTAAAGCACTTAGCTACTCATCACTGTACCCTGTATGTGTTGTGCACCGTCAAAAGTGCTAAGTCAGACATGTTTCATGTTGTTATTCTTGTATTGTCTTTCACTTCCTGTTTTGTTTTGCCACGTCTCATTCCAGGTTCCTCGAGTCCCTTCCCTGGTGTGTTCTCCCACGTTCATCAGCACCAGCCCCGCATTGTTTTCCCCTGTGCCCAGTTATCTCCTGTTTATATTTCCCTGTTTTCCTTTGTGTGTTGTCAGTTCGTCTTGTCCTGTCCTCATGTCACAACTCTGCTCTTCAGCGTTTGCTTCTTTGATTCAAAGCCTATTTTTTTGCTTCTGAAACGTATGTTAAGTCTAGTTCCTCACGTTGTGAGCGATTTTCTTTTGTTACCTTTGTGCAAATAAAGCATATCAATTATATTTTACCTCTGGCTCCCGGGTCGTGCATTTGAGTCCTTATCCTTGTGTATCCGAGTTCGTAACAGTATACCAGGGCAGGTTTGCCTTCACTTACTGTTAGGGGACTCACTCATTGGTACATGTTCATATATAAAGCCATGTTGGGTAAACTCCCATCTTATATCTGCTCTCTGATCACACAGAGTTGCAGGTAGCTATTGCCTGAGATCACATGATGTGGTCTTGCTACATGTGCCAAGTGCAAGGACTGACTTAGGTACGAAAGCTTTTGTGTGCACAGCTCCTCTTGCTTGGAACAGTCTTCAAAAATAATTGAAAATGAGCTATTTGGTTCAACTGCCTGTTTTTAAAGCTTGGATAGGTGAAATGGTCTTTGATACTGTTGGTACTTGTAAATGTTGATGGTATGTAAATGTAGCCCTGTAAATATGATGTATGACAGGGATGGCAAACATACGGCCCGCGGGCCGGATCCGGCCCGGGAAGCATTTCAGCTTGGCCCACGGAGCTGAAGGACTTTGCTAAGTAGGCTGTGAGGAGGGGAAAAAAACTGCTATTTTGAATCCTTCCACTAGTGGGCGCACTACCGCACCGGTACCAGTGAGAGCGCAGCCAGACTGTAAAACAAGTGATGAGTAAGAGTAGTGATTGCAGTCAATAACCTCTGACACCCTCATCCCCAAATGTCTCTGTCAAAAAAGAGAAAAGTGGACACGGAGTGCCGAGTTTTCCAAGAAAAATGGACTGCATCCTATTTTTTTACAGAGGTAAATGGAAAACCTGTATGCTTGGTGTGTTCGCAGCAAGTTGCTGTGCTCAAATAATATAATATTCACCGCCATTATGAGACTCACCATGGAGAGAAATATGACTGCTTGCAAGGACAATGGAGAAAAGAAAAGATAAATGGCCTGCTATCAGGTCTAAAGAAACAACAGGCCATTTTTACCCGGAGCCGAGATATAAGTGACGCAGCAGTGAAAGCCAGCTATCTCAACGAAATAGCATCAGCCTCAAAGCCATACTCTGAGGGTGAGTTTGTGAAAACATGCATGCTGAAGGCTGCAGAAATTGTGTGCCCTGAGAAGCGACAAGCTTTTGCCAACATTAGTCTAACGAGGAATACAGTGAAGGATAGGATTGCCGATCTTTCAGCAGATTTGGATAGCCAGAAAAAAACAAAAGTCAAGTCATTCGTAGCATTTTCAGTTGCAATCGATGAGAGCACTGACATTATAGATGTTGCTCAACTGGCCATATTAATTTGTGGTGTTGATGAGACTTTGACGGTCACCGAAGAGTTCCTTGAGTTGGTTCCTATGACAGACACCACTAAAGCGGATGACATTTTTAGCGCTCTCGTTGAAGCACTGGACAGGGTTGGAGTGGACTGGACCCGTGCTGTCAGTCTGGATACAGACGGCACGCCATCAATGATTGGGAAAAAAGCAGGTGTTGCAACGAAATTCAGGGAGAAAGTACAAGCAGCAGATGGAGGAGATCGTTTTTGGACATTCCACTGTATTTTGCTCCAGGAGGCATTGTGTTGCAAGTCGTTAAAAATGGATCACGTCATGAAAGTGGTTCTTCAAACGGTTAATTTCATCTGAGCCAGAGGGCTGAATCACCGTCAGTTCGACAGCCTCCTCAGTGATAAAGACATCACCTGTAGCCTACCATATCACACTGAAGTAAGGTGGTTGAGCCGAGGTGCCGTGCTGAAGCGTTTTTCTGATCTACGCAAGGAAATTGGACAGTTCATGGAGAAAAAGGGTAAGCCAGTGCATGAATTAAAAAAAAAACAGAATGGCTGCAGGGCCTTGCATTTATGGTGGATATTTCAGAGCACTTGAATAATCTGAACATAACGATGCAAGGTCGCGAAAAAGTTGTCACAGAATATTATGACAGCATACGCGCATTTAAGTTGAAGCTGGCTTTGTGGGAGACACAGCTGTCAAGTGGTGACCCTGCTCATTTCCCTCATCTAAGAAATGTGCATATGACCGGAGTTACTGCTGACATGAGACGGTACAAAGACAAAATTACGGAATTGCTGCGGGAGTTTGAGCGGCGGTTTCAGGTCTTTGGTGAGCTTGAGACAGAGTTTGCAGTTTTTCACTCGCCATTTGCAGTTAAGGCTGCGGATCTGCCCGTCGACATACAACTTGAGATAATCGACTTACAATGTGATCAGGATTCAAAGGACAAATTTGCCTCGTCGGACTTGGGCACATTTTATCGGTATCTTTTGCCAGGATACCCCAAATTGACAGCCCTGGCAGCAACGGTTTTGAGCATGTTTGGGAACACCTACCTTTGTGAACAGGTTTTCTCTGTCATGAACATTACTAAAAAAAAAGCTGCGCTCAAGACTCACACACAAGTGCCTGAATGAAATAATTAAATTGGCTGCTAGTCAGGATTTTAAGCCTGATATTGATGCCCTTGTGAGGGCTAAAAGATGTCAAGTTTCATGAGCAAATTAATCAGTTCTGTGACCTCAGTTCTGTGAAAATAAGAACCTACTGAAATATTTGAAAATGTTATATTATTCTGTCACTGAAAATTGTGTATTATAATGTCAATCAGCAGCTTCAATAGGCAAAAAATAGTTTGATTTGATGTGACACTGTGGCTGCACTGCCAATATAAAAATTCTATATTTTCAAGGCAAGGGAGGGAACTCAAACTCCTCACTTAATAGCTCCCACGTTTTTATTTGCATTTTGTGGTGAGTCAGTTCAGGTGGAAACTGTGATCTGTTGTAAAGAACATGTGTGTAGCACTTGAAATTGCACTTGTTTGTCTTAATACAGTACATTTCAGTTTGTTCATAACGTTTTGCGTCTCATTACATGTGGACATTTTCCGAATGTACTTGTAGCTACTTATTTGCACTTAAACAGAAATATTGTCGTTATGTAGGGCCTGTGGGTTATTATGCTATGATGTTACTGGTCCGGCCCACTTTAGATCAAAGTGGGCAGTATGTGGCCCCTTAACTGAAATGAGTTTGCCACCCCTGATGTATGATGTCCTTTATTGTTTTATTTTGTTTCATGTGTAACCTACTTGCTGCAGGTCTGCGAGAAATGTAAGATGCTCATGAGCCACCATCGAGGGAAGGTTTCCAGCACCTTACTGAATACATGACAGGATATCAAAAACCTTTACTATTATCTGGAAGCGCTTAGATTTTGACTGAAGACTAACGGTACGTCTACACTACAGGCATCAAAAAATGCTTTCAACGCTTCGCCCATTCACTTGAATGGGGTGACGTAGAAGATTTTTAATCTTTGCCGAACTGCATTGTGGGGAGCATGGCATGGCTTTGCAAGCATCACGAGCTTCTATCGGCATTAAAAGTTGAACAATGTTCAACTTTTGAGGCTCGATGCTTGGCATCAGCCAATCAAATCCCGTTTATGCAAATCCCGCCAGTGCAAGCTCAGCCAATCAAACCGCGTGCAAGCTGGGAGAACCAGACCGCAGTTCATTTCCTCATATTCCAAACGAGATATTACGGTAGCAAATCACCCGGTTCTTTACGACCGGAACTATTTACCGGGATACAAACCGGAGGAACCAGGCATGGAGGGAGGTGGCAGAGACAGTGGGTGAAACTGATAGTTTTTTCGCCTGTTTGGAGAGTTTATATCCAGTTTACTTTGTTTTAACATTGCTATTGCTTTGTATGTCGGGGGCGGGAGATTCATGTGATTGGTTGCTCGCAAACAATCGCCAAGCTTCAGACACGCCCAGCTTCAGGATCTTTTCATGCCTGTAGTGTAGAGGGGCCGTAAAGCTGGACTCAAATCCTTTGTCACAGTAGAACTAACATTAACAAATCTGACAAAGAAATAACCTAACAAGCAACATCAACACAGTTGTATGGTGGAAGCCCATTTGTAAATGCAATCAGTTGATACTTTAAACAAATATATACAGGACAGAGTTAATGAACAAACAATAAAGCATTGGTGGATACACAAATAAAGCATTGTAAAAATAGTATTTTTCTTAATGTTTTCATAGTGTTGTTGTGCGGAAGTGTGCTTTGTTTCATGGCAGTGATCAAGGCTCATTGCCACTAGCAACCAAAGTGTGTAATTACATGGTTCCACATTTTGTAATCCATACAGATTTCAATGTTTTGCCCAATTAGACTAAATCATCTCACCCTGAGCTACGGTGGCCGAAAGGTTAAAACGCGTTCCAACGGCCCAAAACATTTCCATCAGGAGAAATACGCTTTAAAAAAGTTTCAAATATAAAAACACAAATGTGCCAAAACAAATGCAAATATAGAAACATCTTTCACGACTTGACAACACGTGCAAATCTTTTTGAAAACATTTACAAAACATATACAACGTTACTGTAAGTGAAAGCACTGCACAAACAAAATGTTGCAAATAAAAAACTAAAATGTAAGTTTTATCAGCCTATTTTTAACAATGTGATCGCATGACTCCTTCTGATATTATTGCACATCTGCTGTAAGCTATAGCTAAGTTAGTTAATCGAGTCATTACAAATATACTGACAATCACTTACAGGTATGGCAAAGACTAACTGCTACAGTGACATTTGGCTAACTTTATAATCCTGAACGTCACCTAGCGCTCCGGCCCCACTGCGGTCCAACTGCGCCCCCTGGTGTCCATTGTATTTTGGCCTTCTTGCAGCTTTTTTATATTTGCAGCGTTTCGTTCATGCAGCACTTTTAGTAAACCCGGCTCATGTTTCCTCAAGGTGGTGAATGTTTTTCAAAATGCTGCACATGTTTTGTAAATTTGTTGATGATGGTTCTTTATTTGCATGTAAAATGAAATACATGTGTTTTTTTATTTGCATAATTTTTTTATTTTCAAACTGCAGCGTGTTTCCCCTCCTGTTTGGGTCATAGTCAAAGGTTTGGCTCTGTCGGCCCCGTACTGAGCAGAAGGTCAATTTAAGTTTTTTGACATCATTTTTAACATCGTGAATAGAACCCCTGTGTACCTGATAGGACATTTGGCTATGAAGTAGCACATCATTAGTGCTTTGTAACTGAAATACATTTTTTCATTCATCTACAGCATAGTTAACAAATATTTGTATGACCGGCTTTAACACAGTGGCTGTGTATCTGATTGTCACAGGGACGATGATGTAATCCAATTAAAAATATAAACATTTGAAAATGAATGCACCAACATTAAAATGGCAGACTCAGAGGTGAAGAGAGACAGACACACTGATCTAGAGGTACTGGCTGCAACACACTGTAAGCATCGCTCTACAACTTTGTAAATTGTCGGTGGATTAGTCACACTTCTGAAACCCGCAAACTTTTATATAGAAAAACTTCTCGCTTTCTCATTTCTCGATCTCATTAAAATACTCAGAGAAGCCTGAGTACGGAGCGAAGTCCCCGGGATCTGAAGAGGAGGACACAGATATTACTGTTACACAGGAAACAATGCAGACAGTATTACTTTAGCCCTAACACATTTAAAATACCCATCCCCTGTGGAATAATACTTCTGTTACTCACCTTCACATGGTCCTCTTTTAAAGGAGATGTCATCAATAGAAATATCACTTCGTAGTGATGGGCCTCGGATGGCTTCAAATATGATCTGAAAGAGACACAAACGATGTGACTGTATATGATGTACATATGTCTAATATGGATCAATTATATCCAGTTTCCAAATTGTATTGTTATTATATATATATACAGTGGGGCACAAAAGTATTTAGTCAGCCACCAATTGTGCAAGTTCTCCCACTTAAAAAGATGAGAGAGGCCTGTAATTTTCATCCTAGGTATACCTCAACTATGAGAGACAAAATGAGGAAAAAAAATCAGGAAAATCACATTGTCTGATTTTTAAAGAATTTATTTGCAAATTATGGTGGAAAATAAGTATTTGGTCACCTACAAACAAACAAGATTTCTGGCTCTCACAGACCTGTAACTTCTTCTTTAAGAGCCTCCTCTGTCCTCCACTTGTTAACTGTATTAATGGCACCTGTTGGAACTCGTTATCAGTATAAAAGACACCTGTCCACAACCTCAAACAATCACACTCCAAACTCCACTATGGCCAAGACCAAAGAGCTGTCAAAGGACACCAGAAACAAAATTGTAGACCTGCACCAGGCTAGGAAGAATGAATCTGCAATAGGTAAGCAGCTTGGTGTGAAGAAATCAACTGTGGGAGCAATTATTAGAAAATGGAAGACATACAAGACCACTGATAATCTCCCTCGATCTGGGGCTCCACGCAAGATCTCACCCCGTGGGGTCAAAATGATCACAAGAACGGTGAGCAAAAATCCCAGAACCACACGGGGGGACCTAGTCAATGACCTGCAGAGAGCTGGGACCAAAGAAACAAAGGCTACCATCAGTAACACACTACGCCGCCAGGGACTCAAATCCTGCAGTGCCAGACGTGTCCCCCTGCTTAAGCCAGTACATGTCCAGGCCCGTCTGAAGTTTGCTAGAGAGCATTTAGATCAGTGGTTCCCAACCTTTTTTCCCAAGAAACAGTGGTAATTACAGTTTAAATGTCTCAAAATGCTACAACTACTGTCACAAACTGGATGAATGTGAAGTATTTTGTTAAAGGAGGATGAAAGCGTAATTAAGGAGCACTATTGGAGTGACTTTGATGGTTATTGGACTCAGGATTAATAGAGTGGCGAAGTCCCTCCCCTTCCGGTGGACCTCCATGGGACCTTATTTTTCGGAAAAAATATGTATTGAAGTCAATGGAGAGAGAAAGATTATCTTTCGATCCCGTTTGAATTGTGCCACGAATTACTCATATGATGTTTGTCAATTTAAAAGATAATTTTGCAAGTCAAAAAACAAAAAATGTGTCGTAAAACTGTGAAGTAACACATTTGTTTGTGTAAAACGCTCAATGAACTACATCTCTGGTTTTGCACAACATCACACCTCACCAAGATGGCCGTCACTACTGTCTTGCTAAACAAGGGATTGACTACCCTCACTATCACCACAATGAAACACGTCCAGAAGAATCTCATGCAAAGCTGCCTGCCTGCCTGCCTGCCTGCCTGCCTGCCTGCCTGCCTGCCTGCCTGCCTGCCTGCCTGCCTGCCTGCCTGCCTGCCTGCCTGCGATTCTCTCTGAACTCCCTGATCTTTTTAATGTTTAATGTCAACCATTTGTGCAGATAGCGTGAAGTACAAAAGATCGCCGATGCTAATGTAGCGTTAGCGTTAGCATTTCTCCCCCGGGCTTAAATGGTGTATTATAGAATGATCACACCGGTGTGACAGTACTCTTAAGGGTTCACGAAATATGACTACTACTCTTACTGTTTAACATTTTGGGTTACTTAATGTCACTTCATGTTAAGGCTAATAAAAATGACAAGGCTAAGGCTGTAACGCTAACTAACGTGTTTGCTACTAGCTAGGTAGCTAACTTGATCCAGCCACTCCTGGTCCTTTCATCAGACGGGAAGTGAAAGAACGAGCCAGACCCATTGCTGGTATGATAACAACCTGCTACTAAGCACACAGGCATCTTGTTAAAGTTATCTTATCTGAGCTATCTCTTATATTTAGCGGACAAAAACAATTGTGACATCAGTTATGACATCCTTACTCAACTCTGGGATTTGTAGTCTTTCTAGTTGCATATTTTTCATAGTCTTATATTTCAACAGTTTTACGAAAAACTGTGACTTTTTTTACATGGAAATGATTTTTCAAGATCGAAAAACATCATATGTGTAATTCGTGGCACAATTCAAACGGGATCGAAAGATACGTTTTCTCTCTCCATTGACTTCAATACATAATTTTTCCAAAATAAGGTCCCATGGACCGGAAGTAGTGGACTCTATTCATTTGAATTCCCGCTGTATGAAGAAATCAAAGGACGCCGCAAGTGGAAACAATTCACAAAGGGATTAAACTGTTTAAAACACATGTTCAAAGTAAGCCAGATTTTGCCGATGTATTTATGTGGATTAAAAAGTCGTAAATAATCTACAAAATGGAGGAGACCCATCTCATCGGAGCAACTGTGACAAATAATCCAACTGAAACCGGCATGGACAATGACTATGTTTTAAAAATGCGCTTATCCAGAAAACCCTGGTTTGGACACTTTACGGGCCGAAGAAACATTTCTATTAAAGAAAGAATTATACATTTCTGTCTTTTTATGCCTTTAATAGCTACTAACTTGAATTTGTATTACAATTAATTAATCTATATTTTTTTATATTGTATTGTAATGTAGAGACAAGGCTTTCAGTGACAATCATGTATTGCTTTACAATTATATGAAAAAAAAAAAAAATTATATAAAAAAAAAAAGTCTAAATATGATATTTGGCCTCAAATCATCTGAGGCCTGGCACCCCCCCCTGCGATCTTTGGCGCCCCCCAAGGGTTCCCCAAGAGGATTGGAAGTATGTCATATGGTCAGATGAAACCAAAATAGAACCTTTTGTTAAAAACTCAACTAGACGTGTTTGGAGGAGAAAGAATGCTGAGTTGTATCCAAAGAACACCATACCTACTGTGAAACATGGGGGTGGAAACATCATGCTTTGTGGCTGTTTTTCTGCAAAGGGACCAGGACGACTGATCCGTGTAAAGGAAAGAATGAATGGGGCCATGTATCGTGAGATTTTGAGTGACAACCTTCTTCCATCAGCAAGGGCATTGAAGATGAAACGTGGCTGGGTCTTTCAGCATGACAATGATCCCAAACACATCGCCCGGGCAACGAAGGAGTGGGTTCGTAAGAAGCATTTCAAGGTCCTGGAGTGGCCTAGCCAGTCTCCAGATCTCAACCCCATAGAAAATCTTTGGAGAGAGTTGAAAGTCTGTGTTGCCCAGCGACGGCCCCAAAACATCACTGCTCTAGAGGAGATCTGCATGGAGGAATGGGCCAAAATACCAGCAACAGTGTGTGAAAACCTTGTGAAGACTTACAGAAAACGTTTGACCTCTGTCATTGCCAAAAAAGGGTATATAACAAAGTATTGAGATGAACTTTTCTTATTGACCAAATACTTATTTTCCACCATCATTTGCAAATAAAGTCTTTTAGACAATGTGATTTTCTAGATTTTTTTTTCTCTCATAGTTGAGGTATACCTAGGATGAAAATTACAGGCCTCTCATCTTTTTAAGTGGGAGAACTTGCACAATTGGTGGCTGACTAAATACTTTTTTGCCCCATTGTATATATATATATATATATAATAATTATATTTAAAGATTACAGAAACATATATTAATCTCAGTTTCTAATATTCACTTTTTGAGTTCAGTTAAAGGTCCCATGTCATGGCCATTTCTACTGATCATAATTAGTGTGAATGCTGAAACTTTCAACTTTTTCCAAATATTTAATACTTTTTGAAATATTCAGCTTTTTAAACTCTTTTTTTTAATATGGAAGTCAATGGGAAGAGCCTTCAAATTAGCCAAAGGAGAGAAGAGAGAGAGGGCGATCAAGAGAAGAGAGAGAGTAATGTAACCTCCTAATGTAATGTCTAACTCCTATGAAAATGTTCAAAAAGTACTCAAACTTCACATGTGTGCTAACAGTCCAGCCGTGAAGACATCTACGGGACAGTTTTGAGATTTCTTCAAATGCCGTTGCCGTGGCAACACAATGCTCACCATGAAACACGGTTTTCTCATAACTTCTGTGAAAATGCCGCCATCAACATATCTAAGCGTATTATGGGGTGTCATCAAATGCTGTTGCCATGGCGACAGATAATTCACCATCAAGTTAGTTCAAACGTTTGCAGTTCAAATATTCTGCTGCTTTCCCAAGCCTTTTTACTTTCTTTTATCATCTTAATACAAATTCATTCACTACTACTTACATCTGATATTTAACTCCTTCAGCCTATTTTCAGCTGCAGAAACCATTCAACTATTACATTATTCAGCTATTTCAGGACATCAAGGCTATACATGTTGTTGTTTTTACCTTTTTTTAAACCTTTTCTTTTAAATATTAAGCTTTTTCTGCATTGTTGTAGCTAAAATCAGCTACCATTCAGCTAATAACATATTCAGCTTTTTCTGCATTTTCAGCTAAATTCAGCCATAAATGTTCACTTACAGCATTCCCACGCATTTTCTGCAGGAAATGCATTTTCTAGTTCCATTGTTGAGGTCTACTAAAATATATTTAAACTGTTCAATTTTCCAAAATCGCATTGGTTTCTCATACAGCATCTCTGTAAAGTATGTGTATTCACCGGTGTTCACTCTCTGTCCTAAACGGCTTGTTGGAGCTCCTGCCCCCCCTCCCTGTGAGCCCAGTGTGCTCTGATTGGTCAAGAAGCTGACAGGCTCGTTGCTGCTCGCACACACACAGACAAACACCCTGCTGCAGGAGCAGACAGGCTTGGCGATACAGCTAGAACAAGCGAAACTCATCCTGAGCACACACAAACACTCACAGCCAGGGCCGTTTCTTCCTATAGGCGGACTATGCAGAAGCATAGGGCCCCCGTGGCCACTAGGGGGCCCCCAAGCTGAAAGTATTTATTTATTTATTTTTATTCATCCAAAAAACTAAAAAGGTATAATTCATGCACACAAAGATGAACAAAATTAGTAGAAGCGGGAGAGCTGAAGCATAGCTTATGGAAAGTAGCCCTCCCGTGCATCATCCTAATACAACATCGGCATTATTGCGTAAAAAACGTATAGAAATGAAGGAGTACAAAGAAATAAAGAAAACAGGAGAACAAATTCAATAAAAGTTAGGGCAGGAAAACAACAAATGCATATATTATATATACGAAAACTAGATATAGGGTCATTTTCTGCACATGTCAATAGAAGTTTCAACTATCTTTTTTTGGAAATGAAAATAAAATATATAAATATATACATATGTACACATGTACTTGGCAAATGAATAATAATAATAATAATATATGCATCATTGCATACAAACATTGTGAACACTTATTTTCAAGTGACCTTTTTTACATTCATATGTTCACGCTGTGGTTTGGAACTGCTTTTGAATATTATTAGGCATTTTGTTATGGAAAATGTTGTGCATAACCAGTACTGTTTTAAGCTTTACTATGTCAAGACATTTTAATAGATAGAGTTTTTTTTAAATATGGGAGTTGTGTGTTCATATTTACCAACACCACAGACTATTCGTAATACTTTTTTTTGCGATGTTATTATTTTTCTGTAGATTTGTTGAGTACGTGTTTCCCCATAATTCAGAGCAGTAGTAAAGGTAAGGGAGAAATAGACTGCTATAAAGAGTATTTTTTCTTCAAGAATGTTCTTAGTATGATACAAAATACCTATTGTTTTTGACAGTTTAGTCTGTACATAATTTATATGGTGCTTCCAATTGAGTTTTTCGTCAACAAGCAGTCCTAAAAATGTGCACCAACTTTTTCTATCTCGGTATTGCAAATCCGTATAATGCAGTCATTTCTACTCTCTGACTTTGTATTGAATAACATGTCATTTGTTTTGGCCACATTAAGGGATAATTTATTAACTGCAAACCAGTTACATAGTATTTCTAATTCTGCATTCACAATTTTAACAAGATCGCTAAGATTATGATGGGAGCAGAGAATTCAAAGTTCAGGTTCAGCCTCAATATATTTGGGGAGAATTAAAATGATCCGTCTTTATTTGTAGACAGCCAAGCCCCCTCCTGTGTTCGGTGAAGCATTATATGCTTAAAAATCAAATGTAGGATATAAACACGACTAAACTGCAATGATAGCAAAGCTGTGGCTTGTGTTTTTGGGGTAATAAAGTCCAAATCATCGTTGGGCTGTCAGCCTATGAGTGACGTCTGAGGAAGATGAGAAATGTAAATTAAACATTGTTGAGAAAATACTGCATCTCTTGCATTTATTGACGTAGAGGAGCCTTATTGTTTACCTTTGTAATATCGTTTTTTGTCATTTTCATTTGCTTGGTTTTCGTGAAATTAGCCTGTTTTCCTATTAAAGTGTAACAGATAGATGCATCTCCACAGATCATCTAAAAGGCTTCGGAATCCCCCCATTGTAGTTAAAAAGCTGTAAAAACTAGGGCGCCCAAACAGCATCTTGCATAGGGCCCCCAAAAAGCTAGAAAAGGCCCTGCTCACAGCCCAAGTAAAAACAATAAGTGTGGCTTGATATTGAGTAAGAAAAAGGTTTATAACGCTGTGAGCATGGGTCTGCGCCAGGGTTTCCGTTAGGATTTTCTCTCGCCGGTCAAATGTTCGAACAGAATTTATTTTACCGGACAAATTTGAAACTTACCGGTCATGTTTCAATAATAATAATAAGAATTGTGTAGCAGAGTTTCCGTTAGCAGGTAATTACCGGACTAGGACCGGATATGCTGATGTTTAAAACTCAGTTAATGGGGCTCATTTTTATATTGCTTCAGTTTATAATTGTAACAGATCGAAAAATTCAGATTAATTTTTCAATAAATGAGTCCACAAACAACAAACAACATAATTATTACATTCATAGAAACTACTTGTAGTAGATGAAGTACATTATTCAAACGTTTACATTAACTTTGGATAATAACCGAGAGAAACGGATCCTCTCTTTTCTCCTCTCCCTCCCTCTCTCTCCTGACAGCTCGTCAGTTTCTCATGCAGCGCGCTAAACAGTGGGCGGGGCTTCAGGTGATTATGGAGCAGCTGATCTGGTCTCTCTCTTGCGTCCGGTTACACTTCACTCGCGTTTATGTCCATATCGATAAGATCCAGCTCTCCTGATCGGCCTTTAAGCCCCTGTAACACTGTCCCGAAATTGACACCCGATGGACACACGATAAGGGAAATGTTCAAATTCGGCTCTGATCGTAACAACATCGGGCCATTCGTGAGGGCATCTTAAGCCATCGTATGACCGCCGGTGGAGTTTCTCAAGCTCCGGCAGCAACTTCGTGAGCAGCAACTACGTAAGGCACTCGTGAGGGCATCTTGTCAAATCGTGAGGGCATCTTGTTATCATCGGTGCCATCGGGCATTTGCCCTCACTCTGATCGGGGCGAATGCCCGATGGCACCGATGATAAAAAGATGCTCTCACGATGACCTTATGAAGGGCAAAAATTGACACACAAATTCAACACGAAAATGAACCTTCGCAAGGTCCTTCGGCAATTTGTTGGCATGCCAAAGATTTTGCCGCCGCTCACGAAGTTGCTGCCGGAGCCTAAGAAACTCCACCGGCGGTCATACGATGGCTTAAGATGCCCTCACGAATGGCCCGATGTTGTTACGATCAGAGCTGAATTTCAACATTTCCTTTATCGTGTGTCCATCGGGTTGTTTTATTGCACAACACAATCATGTAAACATATTATGTAAATAACCAAATTTGTGTTCTGTGAAACTGAAAAGGATATAATATATTATTTTGAAGGCGAGTTGACAGGAAGTTGTTTTTGGTATGGAAACAACATTATGGAGATAACGTAATATCTTCTACATATAAAGACGGATAAAGTAAAGAACAAAGTCTGAAAATATCAGTACAGTATCATAGTACTTTAACATAATCGTTTTTGTTACTTTCGTTGCAGTTGTATGTCTTAAATGTAATGTAAATGTTGCCTTCGTGTGTGGTTCGGGGCCATCTTCGTGCGAAATTCACAATTCCATATTCGTGTGTCCATCGAGTGTCAATTTCGGGACAGTGTGACGCCAGCATTATAGAGTCCACAGATCAAACTATTAACAGTGAATATCGGCCGATAATGACCGGCGGCCAATCGATCGGAGCAACAGGCAGGTTTTGAATTTACCGGTTTTTATTCAATTTTACCAGCTAAAAACCGGTAATTACCGGCTAACGGAAACCCTGGTCTGCACGGAGAGCATTTCTCCACGATCCCAACGTAGAAGTCCGAAAAACGTTTAGCCATTTAAACAGTCGTGGTAGATATAGATACCTTGTTTGTTTGAAACATCATAAATACACAAACAACAATGAATACTAAAGTAACCTGTATAAACTGTTTCTGTAATAAACTGTTTCTGTATAAACTGCTTCCACAAATATAACCTCGGCCTGACATATCTTAGGAGCCAATAGGCTTGGGAAAAAGAGGGAGTAGCGCCAGGTGCAAAGATAAAGATTGTTATGTTCACCCAATGGTGACTCCATGAAAAAACGGCCCATGAAAACGGCCTTGGGCTTATCAGCACCAGACTCCGAATTTCTAACGCTCTGTTCAGGAGTGGAAGACTCTGTTCCCGGGCAGCAATGGCTGACTCACTCTGATTCGCTGCCTAGGGCTCACCCAGAAGTGAAACCGGCCAATGGAGAACTACCAACTCACTGTCTAGGGGCCCGCCCAGGAGTGAAGCAACCAATTAGAAATATGAAGGGAGGAGCAACCGACACAACTCGTCCCCCAGAAACTGTATATAAGCTGTCGAATATTCATGCTCGGGACTCTTGTTCTGACTGGCTGTCTTGGTACGTATATCACACGGTGGTAGAGCTGGAGTCCGGAGTGCTCTGTATTTTGTACTGTTGCAGAGTAGTCTATATTTTGTATTGTTGCTTTTACCATTAAAAAAGATTTTTGTTTTATCCTTTATCCCGGTGTTTGAATCCTTCTTCCTTTAACTGACCACTCATCAACGGACGGCGCGGAGCAGAGGTGAACCTTTTAACAATACTTACAGGTTGTGTACCCGAATCTCCCGCTGGTCCAAACAAAGTAGGAACAGCATCGTTCTTCAGTGCCCTACGCTGTACATATCCGGCATGAATCGCTGGAATGTTTGGGAAGCTTTGTTTCGTGAAAGGCTGGCAGAGGGTGCAGCCATAGCTCTGGGCGTGGCTACTGGGTATCCCTACGTAGCGATATCCAGGAAGTAAATGAGAAATCTCCAACGAGGCGTTTTGGGGAGATATTTTCTGTGTTAGAGTTTTATTCCCTACAGGGTGTACTTTGAGGGTTTTTGACTCTGCAGACAGTTTACATGCATTAAAACCTTCATAACACACAAGGGGACGGGTAATAACCGGAAAAGCATGACATGGGACCTTTAACCAAATGGTACAATAAAAAACATGATTTTTTTTGGATGTTCTTTAAAACTGTTGATGGTTACATTTAATTGTTTTGTGATCTGTATCCACTTGATGACATTTGTTTTCTTTCTCTTCTCATTTTCTGGAACAGTTATATTATTTGCAGTATATGCAGTCCTAATACCAGACACACCCTTTCTGTCATTTCTAATTTGACTATACAAAATAAAAATGTTTAATGCACCAGTACTTAAAACAGGTTGGAACAGACCTGCATGTTTCTTGCTGTTCAGAGTTAATTTTCTCATGGTTTTATTGCTTTATTGTATGTTGCTTTGGATAAAAGTATCAACTTAAAGTAATGTAATGTACTTGTTGTGCCATGCAGCCTGCATTAGTTAGATTCATTTAGTGAGCTGAGAGACGATGGAGCTCTACTCTGTTCTGTATTATTTATTTTTGGCGTTTTCTCCCTCTCTTTGACATTAGCCAGTGGGACGTACCTGGTGTCGGACGTCACACTGGTAGTCCACCATCGCCCTCATCCAGCTGACGCTCTGCTCCCCCCGGCGTCTCCACAGCAACGCGTCCTGCTCTCTGTCGCTGCGGCGCAGGAGCAGGCTCAGTATGCCGGAGCCAGACCCGTGCATGTGGTAGAAGAGGATCAAACACTGAGGGGACGAGGACCCCCGCAGGTCAGAGGTCAGCAGTCGAGCTTTGTGACCCGGACGCATCAGTGACGCCTCAATGTACATGAAGTAACCTGGGTGAGGCATAATGAAACATTTATGTTCTCAGTGGGGACGTGTTATTTCAGCCGTAAAAATACAATACACAAAGAATACTGTGTAAATTAGAAAAAACTGGTATTATCATCCAAAAGCTAAAACTGTAGAAATAATGTGAATACATGATGTCGACGTCTCATCTGAGATGAACATCTTTAGGAGTGGAATGATACATGAATCCTTTCACATCACACATGACCTCTGAATGAATGAACAAAGCAATGGAAGAGGAAATGACTCACCCACCCCAGTGGTGTGGTCTCCTCTGGGTCCTGTATAAGAGGTGGGGGTGTGTCCTCGCACTCGCAGCCAGTCGGCTTTGTCTCCTTTCTTATCCTGTATGTAGCCACAGACTCCACTCTCAAAGTCACACTGGCCCGGGAGGGAGCCTGCGGAGCAAACACACACCGTCAATGCAGAATGTGTGCATCAGTGCAGTGTGTGCTACAGTTTACTAAAACTCAAGGATCATTCTGGGACTACTTAAGATTCAAGGCTGTTCCACTACCCAGCCTGCTCCTGGCTGCACTGAAAAAACTGAAACGTTGACTTTAATTAAATGTATTATGTCAACAAATTTCACATAACTGTATTAGGTTAGTTGAAAGCAATAATATTAAGTTTAAATCAAAAATATTAGCTTCAACTTAATGTTAAAGTCAACTTTTCAGTTATTTCAGTGTGATCTACAGTACTTGGTTGACTCAGGCCAACCCAGCAATGTCTATTTCGTCAACGGCAGTGGCGGCCGGCCCATAGGGGCGCACCCCCCCCCTCTTCCCACATGCTTGATTGTCATTAAAAAAAAATGTGAATGAACAAGGTAAATATTATATAGTTGGTATCAGTCAAATGTATAATCGACAATAAAATCTCGTTTAAAATTGTTTTACGATGTCTAAAGTTACTGATAAGTCACATGTTTTCTGCCTGGCCGCAGCGTGTATTATTATCCTCTCTCGTCCGGGCTGTAAGAAAGAGCCCTCACCCAGAGCAGCAGCAGCCAACAAGCTGACTGTTGCTACAGTATCTGTAAACTATGCCGCCGAAACATAATTTCAGCCAATCATGCTCAAAGGGCGCCCTGTCAGCGCCCTGGCCTGTGTGTCTGTGAGTTGTTTGGACTCGTATCCAAGGTGACGCTACAGTAGTTGTCGAGGATGGCTGCATCTGCAGGTGGAGACTCCGGTGCTAGTGGATTGCCGGAGCTCTAGATTAACATCTACATGCTTATTGTAGTTGTAAGTGCAATGCCTGTAGCACCATGGAGCATATGTGTGGGCTGGACCTGGAGTGAGCCCACCCACCCACCCACACACACCCACACCCACACCCACACACACACACACACACACACACACACACACACACACACACACACACACACACACACACACACACACACACACACACACAGTTCGTATTTAGTCTCCTCATTTTATATAGGAATTAAATCATTTGAGTGTTCCCAAAGCACCAGTGTTTGCAGTTTTTGTGGGCCTACTGTACAGCTAACCACTGAAGATTATGGATTATCTCATATTTTTAAACCTAAATTTGTCCTCCCCCCCCCCCCCCCTCTAACATCACCAGAAGTCATAAGGGGTCATTTCTCAAACATTTCTTCCCGGACCGCCCTAGTATGGTTTGGTCACCATAGCCCCACCAAAAATATTTTCCACCAGCCGCCACTGGTCAACGGCCCCTAACCCGAAAGAGAGACAAAGCAGCACCAGGGACCCTGGCCTAGTAAATATATATACATTTGTAAATTGAACTGTGTCTCAAATAATGTGTAGCGTGACAACCGGCCATGAATAAAGATAAATAATAAAATATTGAAATAAATACAATATAACACAATAAGCTTTGAAGAATATGGTGCCCCTGTATAGTAGGGTTTGTACCTGCTGTCATCTGACAGTCCCCCAAACTGACAGTGATGTCATCGATGGCTGCCAAGCCACACTCCCAGAAGTTTTTACATATGCTGACAAACACCACCTGGGAAACAGAAAGGTTTGAATACTGACTGCTATCATCCATTCATCATCCATCCATCCATTCGTCTGTACTGTATGTCTGTACGACTATTCATCATTCGTCTGACTTTCAATAATCCATCCTTCTGTCTGTCCATCCAACATCCATCCATCCATTCATCCATCCATTCGTCTGTCCATCCTACATCCATCCATCCATTCATCCATCCATTCATCCATCCATTCGTCCATCCATTCGTCTGTGTGTCTGTACGACTATTCATCATTCGTCTGACTTTCAATAATCCATCCATCCGTCTGTCCATCCAACAACCAACCACATTTCCATCATCTATCCATTGGTCTGTCCATCATCCATCCATCCATCTAACCTTTCGTATGTCTCTAGGCCTGGTCATCATCCATCCATCCCTTCATCAATAAGACGTTTGTAAATCATCCATCCATCAACCTGTGTTTCCATTCTTCCATTCCATCCTTCCCAATCAAAAGCATTAAAGTCCACATAAATCACCCATCATAGTGACCCATGTTTTATACCTTGGAAAGCATTGGCTTCATGTAAGTGATCTCCACCTCAGTCCATACATCCCTGGATGTGTGAGTCAGGCTCCAGACCTTCTCCTGGGCCACATTGTTCTCATCATAAATATAAAGGGCCAGAGCATTGTCTACTTTCCTAAATCCATGAAGCAGGTAGTAGAACCTCAGGCAGTACTTGTGGTTCCCTGGTAAAAGGGGACCATGAAGTCGACCTACATAACCCGGCCTCGAAGAGAAATGAGTGTTAACCAGGAGGAAACAGCCTAGAGAAAATGAGAAATGAGACATAGAACACAATATAAAACAAAGATGATGGTTTTAGTTCATCAACCATATGTTAAACTACAATTGTATGCAGAGTAAAATACAATACAGCGTCCAGAATGACCATCGTCTTACCAATGTGTACATATGAAAGGACCTCGATCGGTGCTGCAGTCATTTTAAGTTGTGTTGCTGTCGCTGCAGTTCCAGCAGTTGGTACAAACGACCTTTAATATTACAGAGTGATTACACGCTGTAGCAACTTAGTGTATGGTCGGAGAAATATATTTCTTTAAATTGTTGGTTATCATAACAGCGTAAAAACACCACTTCCATGTTAAAACAAACACAAAGGGCAGCAGGGAAGTAAATATAACCTTGAGTGTAATTTATGGTAGGCGGAGTTAGAAATGTCCCATTGTTTTCTGATAAGTTAAAATGTCCTCACCGCTGTATTCAATATCTATACATTATCTACATGCTATACTTATTGCTCTTGGTATGAATTTGTATTATTTATTTCAATGTTTTAAAATGTTGCTTTTCAGAACCATATAGTGCTGAGTAAAAATGGCAATAAAAAACTAAAAACTCCACATCATTATTTTCAGAAAGTTTACTGTAGGCCTTATATTTTTGGAAACAGATATGATAATGACAAAGTAAATGTTCATGTGCAGAATAAATCTAAAAACGTTCATCTTGTCAAACAGCAGAACACATCCGTGAATTGTGTGTGTGTGTGTGTGTGTGTGTGTGTGTGTGTGTGTGTGTGTGTGTGTGTTAGGGCTGCGCGATTTGGGGAAACAATCTAATTGCGATTTTTCTGACAGATATTGCGATTTGATTTGCGATATTTGTTTTTAAGCGACCCAACGGAAGTTTATTGTAAAATGCGGCCATATCTCCGGCTAGGAAGGTCGTATAAACGTGCTCCCGTCTCTAGCACCCCCCTCAGCCCGAGCTACGAGTGAAAGAACTAAACTTACATGAAACTTCCGTTGGGTTGCTTTAATGTCAAGCTTCAGTTTAAGATTCACCCTGTAATAGATGTAAAACATGTGATGGAGCATTACTAACCTGACCCAAACCATCTAGGAAAGCTCCATTGGAAGCCATTTGGAAAAGTATTTCAAAAATACTCGGCAGGTGATTGGATCAATCTGTATATCACCTACTATCATGGGCCACTTCTGATTGGTTAACAATGACTGGTACATGTGGAGCACAGCACTTCTGATTGGTGTGGATGACTGACACACAAGAAGAACAAAAACTGAAATCCCAGGCTTTGCGATTTGATAACTGCATCATTTCAAATCCCGATTTCGTTATAAAATCGATTAATCGTTCATCCCTAGTGTGTGTGTGTGTGTGTGTGTGTGTGTGTGTGTGTGTGTGTGTGTGTGTGTGTGTGTGTGTGTGTGTGTGTGTGTGTGTGTGTGTGTGTGTGTGTGTGTGTGTGTGTGTGTGTGTGTGTGTGTGTGTGACTCACCAACTCCTGTGGTGTGGTCTCCTATTCTGTAGGCGTTAGGCTTCACTGACACTCGGCTCCACTCCTTACTGTCTGTTTTCTCCTGATGGTACAGACACAGCCCGTCCTCAAAGTCACAGTTGGCTATAGAGGGGTCAAAGTTTGGCTCTGGAATAAAAAACACAGCATCACAGTGAGCCCCTCCTAAGATATGAACAGTGTGCATCGTTCAACTAAAGGGGGAACTGGGGGAGGGGGTTAGGATGCTGGAATAAAAGACTAGCAGCTTAAAGTCTCTGCGTGAGAACCATTGCTGGTTGTAAAATTATTATTTGCAGGAAACATCAATGCTGGATTTGAATGACAAGTGACTAATTACCCATGAGTGACTCTCAGCCCATTGCTCCCTCTTATAATCAACCACCCTCAAATAAAAGTAATCATTAACTATAATTGATTAGACTGCATATTGAAGGCCTACCATGTAAAAAGTACTTTTCTTGTTTCATGAATAAATTATCACTTTTTAAAAACAAGCACATTGTTTTGACTTTATTTAAATAAAACTGTTGTTTAATTACAACGGCAGATAATACGTTTTTCAATATATGGTAAACATTTAATGTGGGAAATCCTGAGTGAAAAGAACAATATACATTTGATATGAATTTTTAATTTGTAAAATTGTTACAGAAGTTTGAGGCAAAATGCCTTGCCGGACTTTACCAGCCATAATTCTCTGGGAGTGGAAGATTAGTTAAAGGGGCCCTAATGTGCTCATTTTCAGGTTCATATTTGTATGTTGTGCCTCTACTGTGACATGTTGCAATGTTTCAATGTTCAAAAAGCTGTTTAGAGGGTGAAAAGTGATGCAGTATTAGAAAAATAAAGAGCTTTTTGAAAATTAAAGCATGGAAACATGTTACAGTAGAGACACTACCTACTGAAAATGAGCAGAAAAAGGCCCCTTTAACATTGCAGCCTCTAGTGACCACAAGTGAGATTTCACTTTCAGTGCGATACAGAACAGTCTGTGATTGTTGTTAACCACCCCGCCCTATAATCACCTGTGTCAGTGTGGCAGAATTCAGGAGAAAAGGAGATGTCATCTATTGCCACGTATCCGCCTCTGGCACTGTTAAAAGCCACCTCAAATACCACCTGGTAACACACACAGAAATAACCAGCAACTGTTAACAGATGTGTGATGAGTAATGTGTGACTTCAACTCTAAGTCATAATTTTTCCTGTCTGAGTCTGAGAGAACATGCTCGGAGAAACGTTATGAACATGTAGTGATAGATAAGACAGCTGTAGAGGCCACACAGTGACCTCAGTGTAGCATAAATTCAGGAACATGAGTGAGTGGAGTGCTGCTTGATGGAAAAGGTCTGTACGACTCTTGGCTGGATCGGAAAGAGGAGCTGACCCAGTTAGTAAAGTTATGCAAGCTTCTTTCCACAGCGACAGAAGCCTGTGGGAGGGCTTCTGGCTGAAAGCACAAGCAAAGGAAACCATAAAAGTGCAGTGGAAAGGAGGAGTGAGTGAGTGAGTGAGTGAGTGAGTGAGTGAGTGAGTGAGTGAGTGAGTGAGTGAGTGAGTGAGTGAGTGAGTGAGTGAGTGAGTGAGTGAGTGAGTGAGTGAGTGAGTGAGTGAGTGAGTGAGTGAGTGAGTGTGTGTGTGTGTGTGTGTGTGTGTGTGTGTGTGTGTGTGTGTGTGTGTGTGTGTGTGTGTGTGTGTGTGTGTGTGTGTGTGTGTGTGTGTGTGTGTGTGTGTGTGTGTGTGTGTGTGTGTGTGTGTGTGTGTGTGTGTGTGTTCCAAGCCTCCTTTGTGGAGGCGGCTGCTGGGAGTGTTGGTCAAAAGGTCTTCAGAGCCTATCATGGAGGAAAACTCAGAACACGCTGTTGGACTTGGGTGAAGAAGGATGCCGGCACACTGTAAGTATTTTGGGCTTGGTTGGCCCAGGACTCTCTAAAGCAGGGGTTCCCAAACTTTTCAACCTGCGACCCCAAAAAAAACAGTGCCAGACCCCTTAAAGTGGACCTTTCATGCTATATTTGACAAATATATTGGAGGGCCATGCCTATATTAAAGTATATAAATATAGTTTTTTTTCAAAATACCAAACAGATCATGCATTTTAGCCATGCCTCATTTCGCTCTATTTGCTCTTTCCAGCCCTGTTTTTGCAGGGAGCTGATTCTGTGAGCTGCAGCTGACCATGCCCCCCTGCAGGAGAGGGGAGCGTGCTCTGAGATCAGCTGCTGGGCTCTCAGAAGAGGGGGAGAAAAAGAGAGGCTCCGTCCTCCGTGTTTTATTCTTATATGATTATATAGAGTCATTATTCATTTGTTTTCAAGCTCAATAAATAACAAAGAAGACCTTTGACCAGCAGTTTTCTAATTTTGTCCGGAAGATTTAAACTTTAACGGACATGTTGACCGGAGAAAGAAAATCAAACTGAAACTCTGCCGCACGGTCCCCTCGTTCCTTGGAAGAGGCGGAGAGGTGGGTGTTTGTCATCTGCTGGTGGGCTAACAGGAGAGAATTACAGCGAGGGAGGGATTGCATTGAATTACAGCAGCAGGAGCAAACGCTTGCCTCTGGGAGGGAGAAAAAGAGCCACAGCGGGCAAAACCATGAAGGGCAACCATGGCAACCGTGGGCGGGAAGTCTTCTTCGCTGCTTTTGTGGCAGACTACAGCGTCACTTACAGGCCTGGCATATGTACTACAGCGTCTCCAGCGCTTTCGAGCGGCAATGGCCGTGGCCGTGTCCCAACCCCCCATTCCCCTGATAGGTGGAGAGTTTCCCATATAGGCGGAGCACCCCTTTTCTGACGTCAGAAAAATTAACGTCTGTATCAGATCCGTTGCAGCCCCGTTTTTAGAGATTTGGGTATGGAGGAAAAGAGAGACGGTTGTGTTTTCTGAAACTTGGTGAGTTCCCTGGAACACCGGGGACACATATTCATGTATAAAAGACGTACAAAAGTGCATTTTGCATGATAGGTCCCCTTTAAGTTTCACTTTCGATTGCATGATATAGCCCAGCGCAACACCTACCATTTTCTGGCGGTTTGTAATCTGTTCTTGAAAAACGATGTGTTTTTTAGGATTTCAAGAAGCATATAGAACAAACAATGGATGTATTTTATGAACATTTATCCATGCTGAAAGTAGATTTAGATGTTTTAGGAGTGAGATAGAGATTATTATCTAATATATGCATCCGATAAAGCATTGCATGAAGTCTGTTGATGATCAGAGGCTGTTGTTGGGGCTGCATAAATATTTTTTTATTTTTTGTTTTGTAGACAGACCATGCAGGCCTCAGAGAGTTAAACGTGGGCCTGCGACCATAGTTTTACTGTATTTTGTTTTGAAAATCCACAGCGGAGGTTTGTGTCATACTACATGCGGTGTATTTTGCATATCTCTCAGTAGCCAACGATCTGTGAGTCTGTTGGCTCGGACATAAACTCCGTAATAAATGTAGTCTACATTTCATAAGAGGTGTAAAATGTATAATCTGTAGTTGTATTTGTATTGTTGATTTATTGTGTGAATGAGGCGATATAGAGAAGGTTAAGCTGTCATTATTAGGCTGTTATGTACTGTTGGAGTGGTAAGCAGGCCTATTGGTTTTGGATATTTGTGGAGTTAGGTGGTCCGTGAGTGTTTTTTTATTGGTTAAGTGTCCTTGGTATGAAAAAGTTTGAGAAACACTGCGCCAGTGGATTGTCAACGGGGGGAGCCTCGCTGCAGGGAAATTATACAGATGGCTAGTCCGCCCCTGAAAAATGTCTATGCAAAAAAATTAAATTGATTAAAAACATTGATAAAAAAAAGAAATTAATTTGTTTTAATTTTCAATTTTTATTTTGTAATCATCTTTCGACCCCCACTCCATCCAAGGAAGATCCGAGTATTTCTGTACTGAAGAGGGAGGTCATTTTGGCTTCATGCGCCACTGAGCAACCTTCATAGGAATGAACGGGGTCCCGCCTCGAACGCTGTATCCACTTCTCTTTATACATCCATTTATGATCAGATATTTATGGGAGGAGGATGAGATCCAGTCTTTAAGTGCCTAGTTTCTATTGACAACGACACTGTATTCTACATGTTCCATGATGCAACTCCATAATATTTTTTATCAGACCCAACCTCCTGGCTCATTCCTTCCAAAAACCATTGGTTGCTTTGTGACAGTTTGTTGTGTATATGTTGATAAGAATGTTCTGATCTATAAGACAAGGTTTTAAGTATAATGTATGGTTTGAAGTCTGTGAATGTGATTCCTTCGGGATTTATGAATGAAACTGGTAGACTGGTAAAGAAAATGGACTCAGATGATGTAATACAAGTTGGATGGATTTAGAGTAGAGACAGTTAAGGAAATAAAAACATAGGGGACGCTTATCTTATCTTTAAAAGTATCAGGCAAATACATAATATCATCTTGCTTGCACATTGTAGTGAGGTATTCTTAGCATTCAAAGAAGACCCACATACTGTATCACATATGAAATGCAATGTAATAATGTAATATCCTCATATGGAGCTGAACTTCTCTTGATCATTGTAAATGCTAGGTCCAGCACTGACCTCCAGGGGGTGGGGGGCCTTGATATCCACACTGACCAGAGTCCAGCCAGCTGTAGCAAACACCTCGGGCCTCCACATGTCCTCGTAGTGTCCCAGCTGGTCTCTGGTGAACAGTGAGAAGATGTTCCCCCTCTCCTGGTCTCTGTTGTAGTAGAAGGACAGGCAGCCGGCCAGGGGCACCGTGGTCATGGGGGAGCTCAGCTTGGCTACTTCCTGGAAGTGCTTGGCATACACAGAGTCCACATACATGTAGTGTCCTGGAGCAGGGGAGAGAGAGATGAGCTGAGGGACACAGTTATGGGAGGTTCATTTACAGGACATGTGTGTTGTTACGCTTTGTGATGTAACGCTGACTCATGTATACAGGTATTCATACTCATATAATGCAATGAGCATGAGGTGGTGCAGGAATGAGTCTGAACCCCGGAAATGAATTAACATTAACATTGAAGGATTATTTGAATTATTTGAAGGATTAAAGTAACGTGTTATGGCAGGAAAATTCAATCTGGTATATTCATTTTAATGTCACCTTATATAGACTATGTGTTAAACTTGTGATTTCTGCATTGAGTGACTTCTGCCTAGCAGATACCAAGAAGAGGCCCCTAGGGTCTCTCTGTTAATTATCAATAGTCCTTGCAATTAACAGGGGAAGTCCCAGATACATTTTCAGATATAAGGCAGTTAAAGTCTTGTAGAATTAATGTTTATCTCCTACACATCCTGCAGGCCTGGAGACTTGGGTCACCCAGCAGTAAACAAGATAAACGTCCTTTTGAGCTTATCAATAAAATGTATTCATTCCTAGTAAGCTGACTTTGGGGTGAAGGGAAGTTCAGGGAAGCCATTAAGCCACAAGAACAATTAAACTTCTGTTAATCAACCAAAACTCATGACTTTTGGAGGGCTACAAACATCGTGGAGAAATTAGCTTAAACATGTTTTATTACTCTATGGGAAATGGAAGCAGCATGTCAAATGATCAGGGAAATCTACTTGTTTTAAATATATGTGTGTGGTTGATTGCTTTGTATTAATAATAGCAGTATGTGTAAAGGAAGCTGGAAATATGCAATGTGAAACCTTTTATTTGAAATAAAGATTCTGCAGGGAATATTCTTAAAGAACAATAGCTCAAGTGTCTGAAAGAGCTGCAGGCTAAATGAGTGTGCGGTACTTTTTACTGCTTGAGAGCATAGGTAATGTGTTCCTCGTTATTATTGATATGAAAGTAATTAACATGTATTACGTATATTTAGCCAACTATAACAACTATATCTTAAAACATACTTTTAACTTGTGTGTGGCAGTCAGGAGGCGGGAAGATGGACTCAGGGACCAAGGGCCATAAAGGAGATGTGTGTGTGCTGGCTGCAAGATGTGAAATAAGATAAGGAAACTTGTTGTTTAGAGCAGGTTCGTACCAGACACCAAAAGGTGTCTGGTCTTCGTCAAACTGAATGAGACTTTTTGTTTCCGGGTTTCTTCTGCTGTGTCGCACTGATTGGGTGCGACAGGCCATGTGTTCGTCTCTGCCAATAAGATGACCTCTGGGGGAAAGCACGTACACCTCCTCCTCCTGTGTTTTAGTATGAAAGACTGTGTTTTCCTTTGGTTCGCGCTCTTGTTTTTCACCAGCCGTTCCTGAGACCTGTCTCACACGTGGGGTAGAACCTGAGCCCGGAGTACTCTGCAGAGTGCTTCGTGATTTCTTTGTATTTGTATCGTTACTGTATATCATTAAAGCAGGATTATTGTTTAACTTGTATTCTGGTGTTTCTTAATCCCTCCCTTTTCCCGAATTCACCTAGCTTGTCAAACGACACGCGGAGACGAGGTTGGTTTGCAACATCCTCCAAATCTCCAACAAATGGTGAACCCGACGTTTCTGAGTGGGGTGTTTTCGGAGAAGAGACCACCAGCGGCAAGCGGACGGAATAGTCCAGGGCTAAACATCTCGGCCTCTTCTGACAACTACAAACAGAGCTCTGTACAATAGGCTACCAGGTGAGCAAACACGATTTAATTCGAAACCTGTGATTTGACCATATTCCAAATTTTAGGGTTGTCAGACGAAGTTTACAGTGTTTTTTTATAGTAACAATGCAAATGCGTGTTTTAGTTGTTAAAACCGAATATTGAGTTTCGGCAGGCCAGAAGGGTATTAAAGTCCCTGGCTTGGAAGTGGAGGTATAAGAGTCCCCACAGTTAAAATCGGATATCAAGTTCCGACAGGCCAGAAGGGTATTAAAGTCCCTGGCTTGGAAGTGGTGGTGTTGAGTCCCCACAGTTAGACTGTCTAAGAGTAGTCAGTTGGTTGTATTAAGTCTCCATATAAGACTGACCCAAAATAACGAATCCACAGCTCGACGGGGCTGGAGATGAGTTATTTGTTATAAGTGATCCAAAGGAGAGTAACGCAAACTTCAGAAAGTCATTCTGAAGTGACCGGGCCTCACTATATCCTTTGGTGTGTTGTGAATATTTACTGGTAACAAGGACAGTAAGTCAGATCAATAGATATGAAGTCTGTGAATATTTACTGGTAACAAGGACAGTAAGTCAGATCAATAGATATGAAGTCTGTGAATATTTAATGGTAACAGAAACAGCCTAAGTCAGATGAATAGATACGAAGTCATAATGTAAGGAGAATTTTAACGAGAGGAGCGTGAGTTAAGAGCTTACGAGGACAGTGGGTTCAAGCAGAAATATTGAATAAAAGGATAGCAGAAGTGTTCATTGTTGAAAGAAGCCCCCCTTTTCCAAAGGAGAGGCTGAGAGCTACAGCAGGGGAGAGAGACGGGGGTGTCAGTATTTGTCTGTGAAAGTTCCCCCCACCCTTTTTCCTCTCGAGAGCAGCAGCAGCAGCCCGGAGTGTGTCTGCTTGCTTTTTTCTCTAGTGATCTGAAGTTGGAGTGAAATACATAGAAAATGAACAGATCAAGGTGTGATTTGAAGTGGTAGATATATTGAAATAAATAAGAAACAATGATTTGCTGCTATTTAAATATAGTCTTTGACAACTGATTGATACCGTTGCATTGCGTTGTGAATTTCATGGTATTTGTCATTAACTAAGGATTGTACTTAATTATATTCCAAGGGGAAAATTATATTAAATACAGGAACAAAAGAGTAGAAAGTAAAGAGAAGATTTTTGTGAGTTCGTCAGAGGGAATCTGTTAATGTTTAAGCATGACAGAGGTCCTGCAAGAGGTTTTACTCCAGCCATCTCACACGGTTACACAAAGGGGTGATTTATGAGAAACTTGTGGTCAGGAGAAATGAGATGTTTTGGAGAGTAGACAGAAAGAGAGAGAAAAGTAAGGTTGTTTCTAAAATATAGAGAGTAAAAGTTATATAAAGTTAACTACTATTCGGGAGAATGTCATATTGTTGAATGAGTAACCTAAAATAAGTGAAGATGGTGAAATAGTTTGATTAAGGATACAACCGGTAACTACTGATTAAATACACAGTGATGGTGTACATGAACATTGAGAGTAGATTAAGTTGTTTTGTTCTTCATGCTTTTCACCAGAAGTCATTTGAATTGTTATTATTTTTAAGTAGTGTTGTTTTGGGTTATATTTCTAGACTATAATGTACCCACATGCATGTGGTTTCTTTGTCCCAGTTCATTTTAAAGTCAGCCGCCTCATGGCTAAATCTATTTGACCCCATAAGGTCAAGAGTCATTCTGTTAGACCACCATCTTGTGAAAGACAAATCATTGTTCTTTTGTCACATTTTGAATTAGAAAAGAGTTCATTTTGCTAGATCAATTTATCTATAAATGTTGTAGTGGGAGTTTTGTGTTTGCTAACATTTTTAGGAACGACAACACTAGGAGATGAGTAAACTCAAGAATCCGTGGAGTGTAAATACATTAAGAAAAACACATTTTTATACTCTAACTTTTTGCACATCATAGACAAGGTATTTAGACAATATAAATAAATATTCACCAAAAGTAATAAGTATAATGGAAAGTAGACATGGGCCTACACTTGAGTCAAATTATATTACTGTGATCTGATCAGTGTGCTCTGCAGGTTTACTATTGTTCTAAGTAACAGTGGGATTTAAAATATTGGAGAAAGTATGGAGATGTTCTTTCGTAGTGTGTGAAATATGTAATGCTTGAAACAGGTATTTCAATTTATGGAAGAAAATGGTTTCCTGGAAGAGCCAGGTTGGGTAGATATGTAACAATGGATGAAACAATTTATAGAGGGAGTTTTTGTAATATCATTAGTAGACATTAATGGTGTTGTTTAGATGGCATTTAGCAACTAAGACATATAGTATGATTAGAAAGAGACAGAGTGGAAAGGGTTGGATTGATTCAATCTCAGTGTGCTAGATTTCTTATGGATAATGCGTCCCGGGACCTGGACTCCCCCTCTGAGTTAGAAAGGCTACGACCCCGTCCCTCCAAGCAGACAAAAGACCCAACCCAGAAGGAGGCTCCTCCTTCTCCATCAAACAGACAGAGAACCGGAGCTGAACCGTCTCCGCCTGAGGCATCCAGTACCAAACCGCTTGCTGACATACAGAAATACTCTCATCAGTCCCTCAGACAGGGCATGAAGCTGAGCCACGAGATTTGGCACAGGAGCAGAGTGGGGGACATGAGAGCAGAATCCGCCCTCCAGGAAGCAGCAGAGAGGCTGTAAAGGGGAGATGAAATGCTAAGCAGTGCAAAGAACAGTGGCATGATGTGGGCTGCAGATGTGACTGGGCCAAAGGCTGCCTAAAACAGTTACAGCGGATGGATTCAAGAGCTGATGGACTGAAGAGAAGACAGAATCAGAGGAGTTGGCATAGTCGATTTGAAGTGAGGAGGTCGGGGTCACGGCTTGAGACAACCAGGGGAGGAGAAAAGGAGAACGGGAATGAGTGAGTTTACACATAAACACACTTATTCACAAAACGCGCATAGAAGACACCACATTTAAAGAACTTGAATTGACTTGATAAATAAGTAAAGATAAAAAGAGGTATTAACCATGAATTAATCGATTGGTAAATTCAAAATAGCAGTAAAGAGGAAACTATTAATGTAAAATGAGAAAATCATCCTAAAAACACACTGAGGGTTAAAGGGGGAGACATGAGGGAAATATGCACTACACTTTAAGCAGGGGGTGTTTTGGAGTAGCACAGTGTAGAACCATATTCTTCAATCTTTCCATCATATTAATAAATTATTCTTCAAGAGATTTTTATTCATGTGTGAATAAAGCAGTGATTTCATTTGTTACAATATTGATTTCACCATTGTGGCATAGTTATTACCATAGGAGGGCTTTAGGATGGAAACTGTTTTTAATCCTTGATAGAGTAAAGGGTGATGGTTGCATGTTCGGACACCCAAGGTTCCACACACTGCTAAAGAGTTTAACATTGTTTTTAAGTAGACCGGAATTGAAGATAAATGAGTATAATGAGCTATGAAATGCAGAGCTACACAGATCCTAGTAATGTTTTGACTTAAGATAATAGTTATGTACACAAGTTTCTGAATTAGATTTCTTAGACATTTTAATACTACTTAGGTGTAAATAAATTGCAGTAGTAGTAGTACTATTATGAAGTGAGTTTTGTACCAAGTTGCAGGAAATGTGGGAAGCAGCCGTCCCGATGACAAGTTAGAGATATCTGACTTAAAGTGGTAATCGTGAATTGATAAATGATGGCGCTCCATATATGACTGATTTTTGTAGACAAAGGATACTGGCCTATGCTGAAATATCAAAGTCTCTGCAGAGCACGACACATGGCCAATGAAACTGAGACCAAATGACCTTTGACCCTGACTGACAGTGTGACTTGAGAAAAGCACTATCAATGACTGACTCTGGGGCTGACCAAACTTGACTTTACAACCTGACAGTGTGGGTGTGAATGAATTTCTGCATGTGATCAGTGTAACTGCATGATTCTAAAACAATAACTAACCGAGCATGTCTTTGGACTAATACATTATTCTGGAGCTCCATGGGAAACACAGGTTTCCTACAATTCCACGCATTTGGAAAAATGCACATGTGACCCGTTTCTAATTCCCACAGGAGTTGGCGGTTTGCAAACGTAAAACTCAAACTAAAATCTAAAGATTCTGTTTCTTTTAGGACTGCCAGCTGGAAATGAACACTTATTTTCCCTGGAGTGTTTACTGTGAAAGATGATGGATATACTTTTGTGAATGATGTTTGGTATTTTCTTATAACCACTGGTTACCTGAAGGTTTTCTTCCCATACAGGATTTTATTACACATGTTTACATGTGTAAAAAGGGGGAGTGCGGGATATTTTCATTTAGGGACTGGAAGAAACCTGCCGCCCCAACTCAGATGTTCAATCTGACCATTGATTGACAGTTTTAGATTTAACCTGCTCCATATCTGGGGGTAAGATAATGTTTGATTAATGTTGACATGTTTCTAATATTGATTGAGTTATAACAGGTAACACAGATGCAGAATCAGTGGCCAAGGGGCTACTGAGAGAGGTCATTCCAGAATGAGAATGAGAAGGTGAACTGTGATAATGAAAACAATTTTGTAATATTTCAACAGGTATTAAAGTAACTGAGGTTTGAAGTGTAGAAAGAACATATTACAGCTAAGTTAAAACATAGTAATGTAATGAGATAGAATTTAATTTAGACAACATCTTGTAACTAGCCTGGTAAAGAAGTAAAAGCCATAGACTGTTTAGATCATTATGGGGATGTACATTTAATTTAAATTCATAATAGAAAGACATTTGATGACAGTATGTTGAATTTCTGTATTCATTTTTCAGCTTGATAATATCCAAGCAGTGACAGGTAGAAGCAGTCTCGCCTGGAAATTATTCACTTTGTCAGTATCATGATTTTAGTTGTTTTTAATCCATAACATTAGTGTGTTTCTTTACCAGAAACATTAGCAGTTCATATTATATTTAGATTTTAAATGGGATCTCAAGGATTTCATTTATAATAACACAGATGCTTGTCAGGAATTCAGAGCTATTGAGATATTTAGTTCACCTGAAGATGTTGGGGTTTATTTTGTTGACACAGGCCAAGTATTAGAATTCTGAAGCGGCCTACCAGCGGTGGGTCAAACACCTGAGGGCCCAGAAGCACTGAGCGTAGACTTGAGGGGTGGGTATCAGATTTCTCCACACAGGTTGCTGACGCCAAAAGGGGGACCCGAGGAGCAGGAGGCCGACACAGCGGAGTTCGTCTAGCTGAAGGTCGTCAGGCCTACGTGACTCAACCCCAGGTTCTCCGGCCTCTACAGAGTGACCCAGAGGACATCTCATGCCGTCCGCCGAGGAGCAAAGGGGGACATCTGGTACTACTGGAGCCAGTGTGCGGCGAGGAACACTCCGGCTAGGACCTTGGAGGACATCAGGACGGACCTGGCTATCATCAACGCGGACATCCCTACAGCAGACGACTTGGAAGCAGGCATCAGCGGACTGGAGGAGAAGGACCTCGCGGACATCCCTACAGCAGACGACTTGGAAGCAGGCATCAGCGGACTGGAGGAGAAGGACCTCGCGGACATCCCTACAGTAGACGACTTGGAAGGAGGCGTCAACGGGCTGGGGGACTTCTCGAGGCAGCAGAGGAGTCTACTTCTCTCTGATCAGATTAATCAGTTCCACCTTTGAAGGAAAGGCCACATCTCCCCCTCCCTATCAGCTGCCCTTGTTGGCGTATTCTGCTGAGGGGGGGGGGCCTGATGATTCAACAACACGCAAGGATGCTGCTTTCTGGCACTCAGGCTCTCACTGATAGTTTCTTCACTGTCATTGGAGGTTGTTTTCTGTTCTCAAAGGTTTAATGAAGGGGGACAGACACAGTATTAAAGAAGGACAGTAGTTTTGTTTCAAATGTCTTATGTGTGTTGGTCTCGTTAATTCGAGACCAAAAAGGGGGAATTGAAGGATTATTTGAATTATTTGAAGGATTAAAGTAACGTGTTATGGCAGGAAAATTCAATCTGGTATATTCATTTTAATGTCACCTTATATAGACTATGTGTTAAACTTGTGATTTCTGCATTGAGTGACTTCTGCCTAGCAGATACCAAGAAGAGGCCCCTAGGGTCTCTCTGTTAATTATCAATAGTCCTTGCAATTAACAGGGGAAGTCCCAGATACATTTTCAGATATAAGGCAGTTAAAGTCTTGTAGAATTAATGTTTATCTCCTACACATCCTGCAGGCCTGGAGACTTGGGTCACCCAGCAGTAAACAAGATAAACGTCCTTTTGAGCTTATCAATAAAATGTATTCATTCCTAGTAAGCTGACTTTGGGGTGAAGGGAAGTTCAGGGAAGCCATTAAGCCACAAGAACAATTAAACTTCTGTTAATCAACCAAAACTCATGACTTTTGGAGGGCTACAAACATCGTGGAGAAATTAGCTTAAACATGTTTTATTACTCTATGGGAAATGGAAGCAGCATGTCAAATGATCAGGGAAATCTACTTGTTTTAAATATATGTGTGTGGTTGATTGCTTTGTATTAATAATAGCAGTATGTGTAAAGGAAGCTGGAAATATGCAATGTGAAACCTTTTATTTGAAATAAAGATTCTGCAGGGAATATTCTTAAAGAACAATAGCTCAAGTGTCTGAAAGAGCTGCAGGCTAAATGAGTGTGCGGTACTTTTTACTGCTTGAGAGCATAGGTAATGTGTTCCTCGTTATTATTGATATGAAAGTAATTAACATGTATTACGTATATTTAGCCAACTATAACAACTATATCTTAAAACATACTTTTAACTTGTGTGTGGCAGTCAGGAGGCGGGAAGATGGACTCAGGGACCAAGGGCCATAAAGGAGATGTGTGTGTGCTGGCTGCAAGATGTGAAATAAGATAAGGAAACTTGTTGTTTAGAGCAGGTTCGTACCAGACACCAAAAGGTGTCTGGTCTTCGTCAAACTGAATGAGACTTTTTGTTTCCGGGTTTCTTCTGCTGTGTCGCACTGATTGGGTGCGACAGGCCATGTGTTCGTCTCTGCCAATAAGATGACCTCTGGGGGAAAGCACGTACACCTCCTCCTCCTGTGTTTTAGTATGAAAGACTGTGTTTTCCTTTGGTTCGCGCTCTTGTTTTTCACCAGCCGTTCCTGAGACCTGTCTCACACGTGGGGTAGAACCTGAGCCCGGAGTACTCTGCAGAGTGCTTCGTGATTTCTTTGTATTTGTATCGTTACTGTATATCATTAAAGCAGGATTATTGTTTAACTTGTATTCTGGTGTTTCTTAATCCCTCCCTTTTCCCGAATTCACCTAGCTTGTCAAACGACACGCGGAGACGAGGTTGGTTTGCAACATCCTCCAAATCTCCAACAACATGAATTAACATTAATTAACCTCTACTTAAAGTAGGGCTGTACCCGAATCTTCGAATATTCGTTCGTTGGAGTACTACTCGGGTTTCAATTTCGTTATTTAGATATTCTTTTTTTTTTCGAATTTCTTGAAAACTCTGATATCAACGTAAGAGCTTGTGCCTCTTCGGGGGTGCTAACACTTAACCATACACTTTATCGTTTACTTTCTCCGTTTTTATATGTAGATATTACTTTTTCTCCGTTAATCTCCGTCACGTTGTTTCCATAGCAACAACAACTTCCTGTCAACAGCGCTAACTCTCCTTCAAAATAAAAGCATGTCCATACAAAATAGGAAGCCAAGCCAAATTACACTTAAGATGTATACAACGGCAATGAAAGTAACAAACATAATGCAATATCCTTTTCAATTTCAAAGAACACAAATTGGGTTGTTGTATACTATAAAACAACAATACTGTAGAATAACAAAATGAATGCCGTGAATAAACCGAAATACACGTGTTGAAGCGGTTCGCTGCTGATTACTACGCACCCCCCCGCGCGGGCCGAATATTCGCTGCTGATTACTACCGAATATCCGGAACCCGAAAAATGGTATTCGGGACAGCCCTAACTTGAAGTGGATAGATTATGGATGAGATTTTGGTTTGATTCCCTAAATAAGGTCCAAGGTGTTCTGTTCTACAGCATTAAACAACCAACGGGAATGTCTTAAGCTTTTTTGTGTATTAAAAAATTGCGATTGCGCAGTAAATGAGGCTATTAAAGTAATCAAACTGAATATTAGCCGCCATTATGCGAAAGCACGTAACCACAATGTAGTTCCTTTGTAGCGTAACCTTAGCTTTTCACTTCTGGCGATTTGCATAGTTAATATGTGGAGATTATCGTGCTGAACAAAAGGTGTAAGTATCATAAACATGTGTTGCCATAGAGCTTATTTTCTGCGACATTGAAAAATCCAACAGAAAAATGTCATTGCTTGTAGTCGAGGGAGCCCTTGCTATGCTAACTTCCGGGTCAGCCTACAAAAATACGTAATCACTGCATCACTCTATTCTAATCACTCTATAACTATGACCATGTTGTCGCCTTTAAACATATAATGCAGAGTCGGTTAACCTGGAATTTTGTATCCATACCAAATCAAAAAGCAGTTCATTTCATTGACTAGCACAGCTCCAGGATTACAGATGCTGCCTTCACAACCATAAATCCATGTGAACTGACTGTCAAACTACAGAGCGTTTATATGCATCTGGATCCAGATTTTTTAAATAGGTACACCATGAACTGTTAAAGGTGGGAATACAAGAGAGGATGTTGAACAGGACAGTGATCTGTATAAAGTCTAGACTAGAGGACTCAAGGATTCAAAGGCTTTATTTGGAATATGCACAATAGCTACAGCCTAGTTTTGGCAATGAATCTGACGGAAATGAAATCTAAAGCCTCATGCTCCCACAACAATGCAACATATTATATACCTAACATAAAAGTAAAATAAACAAATTGTGGAATAAAGTAGTGCAAAGACAAAATGATTTAAGTAGGTTGACTTAAGTCTAAGACAGTGAGTTGCCGGTGAATCTCCTTTGGAATTGAAGGCCTGCAGGTGCAGAAAGCAGTGAGTGGGCCAGCAGTCATACCTCAGTACAGTCCAGAATACTGCAGTAATAAGCAGTTAGGAGCCGCAGATGCAAACAGCTGACCACAGTAGAGAGAAAAGGAGGCTGTATGTTAAGCCATACTTTGGCAGAATGTGTTTGGAGAGTTTGGAATGTACAGATCATAGAAATGGACAGAAGTGGAATGTGTGGAAGTAATGGTTTGAAAAGTTTCTATGGATATTATTTATATTTTTAAACTGCAGTATGTGCTCATGTGTTGCATTGCTAGTGAATAAGCTACTGCCTGAATATAATGAAAGGCAGATTTTCCAATCAATAAAATCTCTGAGCAGAGGACACATTTGTCAAACGAAATATCTTGGTTTGTTTTTTCTTAAGGTGATATTGTTCCGTTGTTTTACATAGTACACTTACATGTAAGTAAAACAAATCTTATAGATATGTATTTTCTCCTTTAATTAATTGCATTGTATTTGATATTGAGGTAATCCAAAATAAATTGAAAGTAATCAGGTAAATACATTCTTTACAGAACTACACTCCAATTCTTGTGTCTGAATATTCTTAGGATTTAAACGTTTATTGCTTTTGACTTATTGTGTGTGTGTGTGTGTGTGTGTGTGTGTGTGTGTGTGTGTGTGTGTGTGTGTGTGTGTGTGTGTGTGTGTGTGTGTGTGTGTGTGTGTGTGTGTGTGTGTGTGTGTGTGTGTGTGTGTGTGTGTGTGTGTGTTTGTACCTCTCTGGTGATGGGTGCTGTGATTGACAGGCAGGTGAGACTCTGGCTCTCTGGCCACGCTCCCCCCGACGTACCAGTTGACATTTGGGTTCCAGCTGTTGCTATATCCACACAGGTGGTGCTCCTCAAAATTACACTCTGAACAGTAAAGACAACAATTACTCCTTGTAGATACATAAATACATTTTCATATCAGACTTAACAACAACAGTAAAAACATCAATGCATAGAACACACTGACCTATACAGTAACCAGTCACAATGTGAATTTCAAAGATGGCCACGCTGTTCCCTGAGCCACGTTCAGGTCGACCTTCCAGCAGAACCTGTGGCAAAAAATTAATAAATCCAAACATATTCTTTCACCATAGGTTAAATGATATAATTATAAATAAGATCAGCATTGAATGACAACAAATCAAGTCCCATCACATAAAAACCATAGCAAATCATGTCACTGAAGTAATTAATGAATTGTGAGGTTGGATTTACCTTTGTACTTCACAATGTGTATTTAAGTACAGCAAGTGAGCAAATGTGCTCAGTGACATTTTAGATTACATTACCTTTTTAAGATTAAACAACATAAAGGTCATGTTTTTTAATCTATATTAATCTGTTGAAAAGCTCAGACTATGTACGTTTTGAAATCTCAACCAATTTTAATATTGGTTTGCATCACGCAATGAGAAGCACTTACCTACTTTTTGAAAATGTATTATTTACTTTACTGGTAAACACTGCAGAGATTGGAAGTGGTGTGATATGTTCATATCTTTATTAGGAACGAACATAATCATATCTGCAAGGCCTAAATCATCCTCTAAACATCAGATCTATCCACACAGTATGTCATCACATGTCATATCAAGTATTATATCACATGCTATTTGAAGTGTCATATCCTATGCCAAATCACATGTCTTATTATATGTCACATCACCTATATCATGTCATAATACAGTTTATATTCCATATTCCATCAGATGCCATATTACGTGTCATATCACCTATCACATCTCATGTCATATCACCTGTCACATCACTTATTACATGTGAAATGACATCCCATACTCCATCACATTGCCAGCAGTGGCGGCTGGTGGAAAATATTTTTGGTGGGGCTGTTGATGTAGTGAGTGAAACATTTTTTTGGGGGAGAAATGACCCCTTCAATTGGGAATTCTGGTGATGTAATGGCCCCATAAAATCGTGGTTCTAGGGCCAGGAACAACCAGGCTGAGTCGGGCTGAGTATGCTAAACTAACTGCGGTCAAGCCAGCCTCCACTCGGGAAAACCTAGTCAAGCCAGCCCTCACGTGATATTGCGGTGCGCGAATATCCTATGCGTTACGGTAGAGTAAAAAAAAAATCCTCCCTCTGTGTTTAGATGAGAATAAAACAAAAACTGTCCAGTATCAAAGACTCATTTCACTGCAGGGTGATAGCAGGACATCCCATCTAGTCACTCAAAAAAAATCAGGACATTCTGATGTAGAGTTTCAAAATAAAAGACCTTTGAAATCTCTATTGTATGAGCTATCATCCCTGTTTTTAGATGAGAATAAAACAAAAACTGTCCAGTATCATAGATCCATCTCACTCCAGGGTGATAGCAGGACACCCCATCTAGTCACTCAGAAAAAATCAGGACATTCTGATGTACAGTTTCAAAATAAAAGACCTTTGAAGTCTCATTTATGAGCTATCATCCCTTTCCCCAAAGGTCTTTTATTTTGAAACTCTACATCAGAATGTCCTGATTTTTTCTGAGTGACTACATGGGGTGTCCTGCTATCAACCTGAAGTGAAATGAGTCTTTGATACTGGACAGTTTTTGTTTTATTCTCATCTAAACACAGAGGGAGGATTTTTTTTTTGACTCTACCGTAATGCATAGGATATTCGCGCACCGCAATATCACGTGAGGGCTGGCTTGACTAGGTTTTTCCTAGTAGAGGCTGGCTTGACCGCAGTCTAAACTAGAGAGAGAATCGCTTTCAAGGGGGCTACGACTACAACAAGATGAACATATTTGACCGTGATTTAATTGTAATACACGTTTCAAAATGATGCCGAAGTAACAACATACTGATACCGGATAGTAAAAACCATGAATTAAGGCTTCAGACGGCAGGCGAAAAACCTTTTAAAATGCGTGTTTTCTAATGGAGATTTGGCTAAGCTAACGTTGTAAATGCTCCGACCGTCCACACTCACAACAACGGCCTATACAGACATAAATAAACCAGTGACTGTATTCGCCATGACACAGACAGTATGTGGTTTGTACTTGTTTAACTTTTGTCTAGTTTCTGAACAGATATGAAGAGCTGTGAGCTCTGAGTGCTAAGAGCTAACAGCTGTGTTGTTTTTTTGGGGAGCTCATTGAAGATGACGTCCCGGCTCCGCCTACACTGCGTTACTATACACAAGTTATTGAGCCGTTTCCGCTCTACATCCTGAACTCCTCCCTTCGATGCAATGCACTTCCGTTTTGGCGGACTGGGTTTGTTTTGCGAGCTAGCTCCGTTGTGCCGACAAAGCACTGATATCGCAGAGACAAAGAGGATATAACAATTACAACATGAAGAAAAGTGGTTCGGGAACTACGTGTGCGGTAGTTGGTTGCAATCACTCGAGAAAGCACCTGAACGAGTGGTTAGATAGAGAGTGCTACGACCACAAACCAGCACCCAGCACCCAGCCATGTTGTTCATTAAATACAGATAAACACAACAAATACTGCATGCATTGTATTTTTTAATATTATATATGAATATTTTCATAGTGATGTAATTGTGTGGGCTGCTTTTATATTTTAATTTGTAATACCTGTTAGGATTAAACATGTGATCTTTCTTGTTGAAGCCATTTCTTTAGTTTCCTCTCAACAATTAATTCATTCAGTGTTATTTATCTACAGTATGAGCTTAATATGAATGATGAACTGTGTTAAAAGAAATTGTAGCACTCTAAGGAACATATGAAATGCAATAATGCAATAACAGTGCAATAATGAAATTAAATTACATCAAACTTTATTTTCACTCAAACAGTACAGGCACATATGATATATTGCACAGCATAAAGAGATCATGTAAATTGTGCATTATGTAAACAACAGACAACTGTTGGCTCCTGTGGGCATGACCTAAATAAGGCAGTTTATTTTGGTTTTATGCTGGGCCACGTCGTCATGTTATCCTCCCAGTTTTGCACTGAATTCGGGTGGGGGAGAGTAACGCCATCTCCAGTCAAAGAAGTAGAATCGTGTTCCCAAGCTAGCATCACTGTTAGCATCGAAATCGCTGTGTTTACACCAGTGCCCGTCTGACTGTTTACATCGGTTTACACCGACAGACGCTGTGCAAAAGACTTCCGGCGGAAATGAAGTGCATTTGTGTAGTGTCATGGCGCTACCCGTGTTTTGGCGCGTAAACTTGTCTATAGATCAGGGGTCGGCAACCTTTTTGATATGAAGTGCCATTTAAAAAAAAAAAAATGTTATCAGCATGCCAACCATAGGTGTCAACGATCGAGAATTATCAACCGGAGGGGGGGGGGGGGGGGGGTTGAGGTGTTGGACGCTCGTGAACTATCAGCAGGAGGGCGGGGAAGCAGTGTGTGGACCTGTCAGCGCAACTTACATGATGCCGAATTTAACAAACACCTTTAAATAATTGGTTTAAACGGCATAATAATAAGGAAGATCGTCCGTTCTGTGATTCTCCAGAGCACACATGTTAGGATATTAGGCTCATGGAAGTGAAACGAGGAAGCGGAAAAACAGAGGTCTGTGATGTATTTTGTGAAACAGAAGAACAGCTAAATAAATGCAACGGCCTCCCAAGAAGAGCTCGCCTCTCTCCAGTCATTTAAGTTAAAGTTGGTTATTGAACCTGAAGCTTGTTGCTTCTGCCCTCCTCGACTACGGTCTGGGAGCCGACAAGAAAGTTCAACACACAGATGGCCAGTCCGCCCCTTTGTAGCATATTATTTCGATAACAGATGAGCAGATCGCCACTGGGCTTTCAACTAAATACACAGCCACGCAAAAACTGCGGCATTGTACAGCTCCTTATCGGTACTGCAATTAGTGAAGTGCTTTCCTCCGTGGTCAAACGATCAGCACTGCACCACGGAGGAAAGCGGCAGAATGTCACCTGGAGATAAAGAGAGCGGGGCTGCGTTACGTGCATGGCTTCCTTCTGCAGGTAACGGGGAGACGCGCTCTGGGGGCGGTCTCGTTCAGGATCGGAAAATACAATTTCAATATTTTGCACACTTATTCCACTTATTCCTAGTGTGCCACTGGTTACGGTGCCGCGTGCCAGCCAGGGGTTGCCGACCCCTGCTATAGATACTACCCCAGTTCCTCACGAGTCTAAAAAACAACTCACGTCAACGCACGTAAGCAACGTGGGCGCCAACGTGAGCGCTCTCGTGACCAAAATATTTGACGGCGCTGATTGGCTGAAATTGTGTTTCGGCGGCACAGTTTACTATCGAGACTTTTGCAACGTGCTGGTTGCTGCTGTTTGGCTCGGGGGCAGCGCCCCGTAATGATAAACTAATGCCAAGGGCAAGGCCAGGCAGGAAACATGTGACTTATCAGTAACTTTAGACATCGTAACACAATTTTAAACAAGATTTTATTGTAGATTATACATTTTACTGATACCAATTGTATGATATTTACCTTGTTCATTAAAAATTAAAAATATAAAATATATATATTTTTGAAATATATATTTTTATATATATATATATATTTTTATTTAATATATTTTTTCATATTTTTCTTTGTATGTGGGAAGAGGTGGGGCGGCGCCCCTAGCGCCCCTATGGGCCGGCCGCCACTGATTGCCAGCCCTGTTGGTCTGCCATTGTGAGTCTGGGAATGACTGACTAACTTAGAAAGTGTGAAAGATTTCACATCTGAACACAAAGAGAGACAACCCTTCCAGGCAGTGCACTGGAACACACTTGTCAGTATTATAAGTACTAACCCTCCAGATATAAACACTGGGCTGCCTGCGGCCCTGCTTAAGTGATTTGAGAGAACAGCCAGCCTTTAAATATAGCTGTGTCATTACTCTAATGGCACATTTCCATTGCAGGGCTTCGCTCGGCTTAGTACGGTATAGTTAGGCCTTGTTAGGCCTTGTTAGGCCAGGCTCACTTTATGCTGCGTTTCCATTACAGTTTAGTAGCTGGGGCAGTAACTATAGTAACGCAGTGTAGGCAGAGCCGTGATGTCATCTTCAATGCGAACCACAGAAAAACAACATCAGCCGTTAGCTGTTAGCACTCAGAGCTCACAGCTCCTCATATCTGTTCAGAAAGTAGACAAAAGTTAAACAAGTACAAACCACAGACTGTCTGTGTCATGGCGAATACAGTCGCTGGTTTATTTATGTCTGTAGGCCGTTGTTATGAGTGTGGACGGTCGGAGCATAAACTGCGTTAGCTTAACCGATCTCCATTCAGAAAACAAGCATTTTAAAAGGTTTTTCGCCTGCCGTCTGTCTGTAGACTTGTCAAAGCATTAATTCATGGTTTTTACTAACCGGTATCTGTATGTTGTTACTTCGGCATCCTTTTGAAACGTGTATTACAATTAAATCACGGTCAAATATGTTCATTTTGTTGTTGTTTTCCTCTCATAACTCATGAGACTCACAGCATGGTTTTAAGTTATTACACTTGAGCCATTTATTTTTGATTTCACAGTCTGTATATATTCACTTTAGGAATTGTTCTGGATGGAAGAGGTTAGCACTCTTGTTGACAATAAAGAAGCTAGTTAAATTTAGAAAGACCCTGAGATGACATGATGAGATGATTTATATTTAAATTCAAATCAACCAATAAAACATGTTTAGTACTTCACGCACAATAATGAGCTGTGTTTTCACAGTGGTTGTTTAATATTTGTAATTGAATTATTTACTGTAAATGGTTGTTAATACATGCATGTATTTTTCACATGACTTTACTGTATGAATTATTCAAGTTGCATCTAAAGTCACCTGCTTTTTTGTAATTTAAAGAAAGTTATTGTTCCAAAACACAGTGAGTTTGAGGCCTAGTGTTATTAAAGCATGGTGATGTCATCCAACCCAGTCTCATGGCATTTCGTGTTCACCAACACGATTTTTAATCTATTGATTCGTGTTCACCAACACGATTTTCCCCTTTTTTTCGTGTTGCACAGCACGATTTTAAAAGCAATGTATTTCTATTGGTAGTCTCACGGCATTACGTGTTATAGGAAGACCGGAAGCTGTGTGGTTCATAAAAACATGTTCTTACTCAATAGCGAGCCACTATTATTGCTTTTATTTTAAATCGTATAATTTCGTACTTTTGCTGCCGTCTGTGAGGAAAATAAATGGGGCTGAGAGCCTCAGGATACTGAAATCTGTATTTTTAAAATCTTTTTTTCCTTCCAATTTGTTATTCTTTTCAAAATATCACACTGTTATTTACTCACCAATAACACACAATTATCCTTGTTTTTATTTATTGGTTTAATTCCATAATCTCTGGCTTTTTTGGCGTCCGTCAGGAACTGAATTTCAAAATAAAAATAACCGGAAACAGACGTAGGCATTTCAAGCGATTACCCAAGATCCTCAGCTATGGTTTAAGTTCGCCGATTGGATGTTTTAGCCGTAATGCATGTTGGGATTTGATGTTTATATGATATGAAATCGGAAAAACATTTTAAAAGAATAAAATAATACTTAATTCTGAGTGTTCTTGCTTTTCTCTTTGAAAGTCATCACATAACGGCATTGTAATACACGGTTCGGCTGCATTACATATTACAGATCTGCCGTAGTTCTCTATTTATAGAGCCCTGATGAGAGGACCTTTGGAAAAACTGGAAGAAATGCCGCCGAAACTGAATACTTGACGTGGATCATAAATATTAGGGGTGCACCGAATGGGAAATTCTTGGCCGAAACCGATACCGAAAATAGGAAACGGTTGGCCGAAAACCGAATGCCGAAAATGATTAATAGAAATATATATATATATATATATATATATATATATATAATGTATACATTTTTTACCAATGTTGTTCAGCTGCCTGATTATGGAAAAATAAATGATTATGGCAAAACTTAACTTAAATAATAATCACTATTATGGGTCCATAAAACATTTATTCAGCACTTTTGAATGCATACAGTACATTCATTCCAAGTCAAGTGCATTTTCTTTTCTCTGTAGGATAACTACAACAAAGTGCATTCAGAACAAAGCCAAGGTGCTTTAAAACTGCATAAACATCTAGGCCAGTAGGCCTACAACAAAATAGTGTAAATAAAGACTGTAACAGCCAGGCCTTCAACAACAACAAATGCACCTATAAGTGCATGCATACAAAGGTGCAAACTGGATAAATCCACATGAATGTAACTATTTACAAATGAAATTACAATTGAATTTCAAGAATCTGTAAATAAGGCTGTCTGTCCTCATAAGCAAAGTAGTAAACATTGTATAAAGATACATAAAGTGAAAACTGGATACAAAATCCACAATCAATTACAAATTAAAATACAATTTCAGTTGCGAGAGTTGCAAGTTTTTGCCACCGCTCGCGAAGTTTCTGCCGGTGCCTGAGAAACTCCACCGGCGGTCATACGGTCGTGAAAGAACAGTAAGACACACAAAGTAGAACACGTCTGCTCGTTGAAAGATTAAGATTAACGCCATTGATCTGTGGAGGATCTGCCGCGGTTTGAGGGCCTGCCGTCCACCCATTTCTGCTTCTGCTGGTGGTGTTTCCCACGGCTGAAGGCTGCTATCCACCTGCTGTTAGAGGCCTACTCCCACCTGTTGGGTGCTACTGTGCGGGGGAGGCCTGGTCTGGAGATACCGCGGAGAAACCGGAGTGTTGCCACACTGCTGCTTGCCTATTTCCTTGCTGCTGTCCTGACGTGGTTTTGCTTCGGGAACATCGTGGATGCTGTTGAGCTGGACTGGGAAAATGGCAAATGTCGTGTTTCTTCTGTGCCTTTTTTTGACTGTGCTGGACAAGGAGAAGTTCGCTAGTCATCCTGAAAATTCTGCTGGATTCGGGTCCGTTCTGCCGCCCGCAGTGGACATCCCCTGTACAGGTTCGGATGGGTTGCACAAACAATTGCTAGTTGCACTGTCGCGGACATTCATTTCGTCAAATGTCTGTCTTTCTCACATGCCTGCCACAATGGTCCTTCAGAATTGTTTTTTGAACTCTAATCTCACTTTTGCGAAGTTTGCTGGTGACTCTAGAACAGCTGAAAATGTATGTGTGTTGATTAAGAGGAAAAGGTGCTTGGTATTTTTTTTGTTGTTACTATCAGGAAATGTACAGCCAAATCCGGGTCCACCTGGTAGTTTTAGTCAAATAGCTACTCCTGCTGATTTTATTTCTAGATCGGGGTTAGGTTTAATTCATTTAAATGTGCGCAGTCTGTTACCTAAATTAGATTTTGTCCGTATTTGGGCGAGTTCAACTGATGCTGATGTCATTGTCTTATCAGAAACGTGGCTAGACAAATCGATCTTGGCCTCTGATATTTACATAAATGGTTACAATGTATATCGCGCTGACCGTCCTAAAAAAGGTGGTGGCGTTGCCATTTATGTGAAAAATAAGTTTTGTGTAACAAAAATGGTTTCCAAATCTGTTAGTAAACAACTAGAATTTTTAGCTGTGAATGTCGAAGTAACAAAGGGTCAACAGGTCATGGTGGTGGGTTGCTACAGGGCCCCCTCGGCTGTCAAGGACTCCTTATCTTCATTGGCAAAACTGTTATCTCAACTTTCCTACAAGGAAATAGAGCTGCTTGGTGATTTTAATTGGGACTGGTTAACTTCTGTGTCAGAGGATTTTAAAAACCTGTGTACCTCTTTGAACATTACTCAGATTATAGACAGTCCTACTCGCCCAAATATTAAGTCCCCAAATAAATCCTCTTTAATTGATCTCATTTTAACAAATGTTCCATATAAATACTCATCTGTGGGAGTATTTGCTAATGATGTGAGTGACCACTGTGTTGTAGCCACAATTAGGGACACTAAGGTCCAAAAAGTTAAACCACGCATCATCACAAAGAGAGATAAAAAACACTTAGTGGAGCAGGGTTTTTTACATGATCTGTTTGATTTTGATTGGGGAAAAATCGATCTGTGTGCTGATGTAGAAACTGCATGGTCTTATTTTTATCTTGGTTTTATAAAAATTATAGATAAACATGCACCTCTGCGTAAATTTAGAGTGAAGGGACGAAACAATCCCTGGTTTTCTGCTGAACTGTCCAGTCTCCTTCATGAGAGAAACAATGCCTGGGCAAAGGCTAGGAAATCAGGCTACGCTTTAGGCAGCTAAGGAATAGCTTTACTTCAAATGTCAAAAGTGCTAAGTCAAAGTACTATTTGTCAGTTACCACAGAAAACCTGAATAATCCTAGGAAATGTTGGAAAGCCATCAAATCGATTTCCACTGGTGATATCCCAAATGAGCTACCTCCGTACCTCACCACAGCATCTGGCATTATATCAGACAGGGCCACCATGCTAGATTGCTTTAATAAGCATTTTGTCTCTTGTGGCTCTCTGTTTGATTCTGTCACTGACTGTGCTTCTGCTTCTGTGAACGCTCCAGTCCTTGACTCTGAACAATGTGGTCTGGAAAACCCTTTCAGTTTTACTCCTTTAACTGTTGGTATTGTCCATGAAGCTTTATCCAAGTTAGATCCTAGGAAACCGGCTGGCCCGGACAACGTAGAACCTTTCTTTTTAAAGATAGCTGCAGATTTTATTGCTCCACCTCTTACTTCTCTTTTTAACCTCTCCCTCAGCACAAATACAATTCCTAAAGTATGGAAGTCTGCTTATGTCCTGCCTCTACTGAAAGGAGGGGAGGCAACTATTTTAAATAACTATAGGCCAATCTCTAAATTGTCAGTTCTGGCTAAGATGCTCGAACGACTTGTGAGTGAACAAGTAAAGGAGTTTTTATGTATAAATGATATCCTGTCTAAACATCAGTCAGGCTTCAGGAAGAAACATAGCACCATCACTGCAACAATGAAAGTGGTAAATGATATTACTAGTATGCTAGATAATAAACAGAGTTGTGCAGCTCTGTTTATTGACCTTTCCAAAGCGTTTGACACCGTTGATCATCGCGTGTTAAAACAGAGGCTACTCAGTACTGGCATATCCAGCCATGCAGTGGGGTGGTTTGTGAACTACCTCTCTGAAAGGTCCCAATGTGTTCACTTTGATGGGCTGTCTTCTGAGTGGTTAAACATTGCTAATGGTGTTCCTCAAGGTTCTGTTTTAGGTCCACTTTTATTCTCCATATATATCAACAGTTTAGGTGAAAATGTGGAGGAAGCGACTTTACATTTTTATGCGGACGATACCGTGATGTATTGTGCAGGTCCCTCCATTCAGGAGGCGGTTGTTAAATTACAGGCTGTTTTTAACATTATTCAGACTCAGCTCTCTGAACTAAAGCTTCTTTTAAATGTGGATAAAACCAAGATAATGCTCTTTTCAAAAGCTAAAAAGACACCAGAGCCTGTTTTAGATATTGTATCAACGCAAGGAACAAAACTTGAAGTCGTTGCCTGTTACAAATACCTTGGTATCTTGCTTGATGACTGTCTCTCTTTTAAATTTCATGTCAATAACCTGCTTAAAAAACTGAGGGTTAGGCTAGGTTTCTTTTTCAGGAATAAGTCCTGTTTCTCACTTGAGGCCAGGAAAAGGCTAGTCACTGTGACCTTTTTACCTGTGCTGGACTATGGTGATCTGCTGTATATGAATGCACCTGCCAACTACCTGAGCAAACTAGATGCTGCGTATCATAGTGCTCTGAGATTTGTCACAAACTGTAAAGCACTTACTCATCACTGTACATTGTATACCAAGACAGGTTTACCATCACTCACTGTACGGAGGCTCAGTCACTGGTACACTTTTATCTATAAAGCTATGTTGGGCAAACTCCCGTATTATATCTGTTCATTGATAAAGCAGAAAGTTGCAAGCAGCTATTGTCTGCGATCACAGGATATAGTCTTGTTAGATGTGCCAAGAGTAAGGACTGTCTTAGGTAAGACAGCTTTTATGTGCGCAGCTCCACTTGCTTGGAACAGTCTACAGGCAAAATTGAAATTGAGCATTTTTATTTCTCTGAATGTATTTAAGGCATGTCTAAATGAAATGCTTTCTGACACTCTGGGTATTTGTAAATGTTGAATATGTAAATATGATATCCTCTGTTGTTTGTATGTTGTTTTTATGTTTCATGTGGAACTAAATGATGCAGGTCTCCCTTGTAAATGAGATCGATGATCTCAAGGGACCAATCTGTCTAAATAAAGGTTTGAAATGAAATGAAATGAAAGAATCTGCAAATAAGGTGGTCTGTCCTCATGAGCAATGTAAACAACATTGTATCATTTAGATACCGAAAGTACAATATATTGAACACTGTGCTGCTGTCATTTCCCCCTAATGATAACCTGAGATGGTGAATTATAACTCACAATGAAAATTGTTCAGGAAAGTGGGTATAGAGTAGAGATGTAGAACTAGATAAGCTTATGATAAGCCAGCCTTGTCTACTTATTAAGGAAAAGTGGGAGGTTCTTTTTAATGAACAGTAGCTTCTCTGATTTATCAGCCATAAGTCTGTTCCTCTTCTCATCAAGCACATGAGAGGCAGCGCTGAACAGTCTCTCGCTGTCAGTGCTTGTGATTTGATCTTACTCCGCATATTTGTCCGGGTGTTTTGATTTCAAGTGGTGGAGTAATCCTGAAGTGGTGAAAGTCTTTGCAGTTACACCCCTCGAGAAATGTCAGCTGAACAGGTTTTACAAATCGCAATCCGCGCCTCTTTCTCTGATATTTTTAAATATCTCCAAGCGCCAGACATGTTGGCTGTGAGCCAGCCGCGAGCATGGTCGCGCGCCGTGCTTTTCGCCGCGTTTTGATTACGTCATCACAACAACACGTTAGCTTACCAACGTAACCCTGTTCTCTGACATTCGGTGATATTTTTTCGGTGCTAGAACGCCGAAAGGGCCTTTTTAACCATTTTCGGCCGATAATTTTCGGCGGCCGAATATTCGGTGCATCCCTAATAAATATATCAACAATTAAACAACATCTTCAATTTCTCTTCACACAATACGTCTCCTTGCAGTATTAATACTAATTTGGCTGACTTTTACATTTGATCTAATTCATAGATAGGTTATATTTACACCATAACGGTGCACAGCTGATATAAAAGGACTTGTAGTTTTTAAAGATATTACTGATTTTCTTTGAATATAAGAATGTAAATACTGAGTCTGAAATAGTATAGCAATATGCTGTAAAATTATGTGAAAACATGAATAAAACTACACATCTTCAGATGTTGTACATACATAAGTGTCCTACACTGATAATACAAAGTTATTATGGCTGTGTGTACCTTGTGTGCACCGCCTAGTGGTTAAAGCACGTTATTGAATTATTGTTTTTATGTGTTATATTCGATAAAAAAAATATTAAGAGTACATACTTTCATAGGGGGAAAGTAGAAGGTCAATGATAGCAATATAGAATATAAAAAATCAAGAAGATACTGTAAGTGATCTCTACAATAAAACAGTTTAGTGCAGGATGTACAAAGATATTAATATGAGGATGTGCAAAACAGAAAAACGAATTAACCTTTATTTAAACATTAAATAATACTTTAGATTAAGGTCTTCTTTTAAATAAGAAAAAAGCTTTGGGGGTATCTACAGATAAATATATTAAGCCTGACAAAGAACTTAACGTCTAATATATTGCTTTCCTGAAATGTTAACTATGTTGAAGCACTTATTTTAACTGATATTAGACATATGAATTATACTCTTATGTATGTAGATAGTATAAGAAATGTGCAGAATATGACAGTTTAATGGTAGAGGTACAAACACATATTGATAGATGTCTTGTAATGCACTGTTGTGGAACCTGTGACCCAAGATTTTCATTCATTGCATACACCGTAGTTGTGTATATGATATGTCAATAACCTTTGAAAATCTTGAAAGGGATGTGCAAAATAGCCATTATATAGTCTTTAATTAAAATTTAGTAGAGAATAACGAGTAATGAACTTTATTACTCGTTTCCATTTATGTCAATTGCAGATAAATGTTTAGTCTTCTCAAGCACCAACTATCAAATATCTCTCCTGATTGTTGGCACTTGACAATCACCTTCCCTGAATTTTACTCAGATGTAACTAAAGTCTGATTTAAAGGTTGTTTATATTTCACATCATTAATCAGAATCTGCAAAGTAACTCAAATAAATGTAGTCGAGTAAAAATACCAGGTTAACCTCTGTATTGTAGTGGAGTAGAATTACAAAGTAACAATGAGCTGTCATGTGGGTATATATTAATGCTGCGCATTACGGACACAAGCGATTTTCACCCATTTATTAATTATATGTTTTACATTTGATAACACCAATGTCATGGGAACTTCTAATTGTGTGAAAAACGAAAAAGTTCAGTAGAGACGTCCCATAGAACATTTTGCGAAACACAATAGCCAGCATGTGTAGTTCTGGGGGGGGCGTTCGATTCCAGTTTTGGATAGTCTGGCTTGGTTTCGTTCCATTTCAAACAGCTGTTTGACGCTAGGCTAACCTTGGCGCACTGCCACTCCAACATCCAATCCCAGAGCTTGAAGATTAATCACGGGGACTGTAGTCCTAAACGATAGCTGGGGATTATGAGTAGTGTAGTGTCTTCGGCCATCCTAAACTCCTCGAGGCCTACGTCTGTTTCCGGTTATTTTTATTTTGAAATTCAGTTCCTGACGGACGTAAAAAAATCACGAGATTATGGAAATAAACCAATAAATAAAAACAAGGATAATTATGTGTTTTTGTTGAGTAAATAAAAGTGTGTTATTTTGAAAAGAATAACAAATTAGAAGGAAAAAAAGATTTAAAAAATACAGATTTCAGTATCCTGAGGCTCTCAGCCCCATTTATTTTCCTCACAGACGGCAACAAAAGTCAGAAATTATACGATTTAAAATAAAAGCAATAATTGTGGCTTGATATTGAGTAAGAATATGTTTTTATGAACCACACAGCTTCCGGTCTTCCTATAACACGTAATGCCGTGAGACTACCAATAGAAATACATTGCTTTTAAAATCGTGCTGTGCAACACGAAAAAAAGGGGAAAATCGTGTTGGTGAACACGAATCAATAGATAAAAAATCGTGTTGGTGAACACGAAATGCCATGAGACTGGGTTGGATGACATCACCATGCTTTAATAACACTAGGCCTCAAACTCACTGTGTTTTGGAACAATAACTTTTATTTAAATTACAAAAAAGCAGGTGACTTTAGATGCAACTTGAATAATTCATACAGTAAAGTCATGTGAAAAATACATGCATGTATTAACAACCATTTACAGTAAATAATTAAATTACAAATATTAAACAACCACTGTGAAAACACAGCTCATTATTGTGCGTGAAGTACTAAACATGTTTTATTGGTTGATTTGAATTTAAATATAAATCAAACCAAAAACACCTTTACTAGCTGTCGGTGAACCCCTGAAACAATCACCATATCCAAAATCCTCCACAAGCTATTAAGAGGAATCCAGTGCAGGATCTTGAAACTTGTGTGATCAAATGTTCTCTTCCCAGGCAACAATCAGCAGCATGAATACATCAGTCCCACAAAGAGGAAGGTTTCTAACTGACTGGGACAGCAGGCTGCTTTCTTTGGATATTTTTTAAGTGCTAAAGGTTGTGTTGCAAGTATTGCTCTGGAATAAAAGAAGGAAAGACAAATACTTGCTGCGATTACCCTGTAGCAGCTAAGACACATTTAAAGTTTGAGAATAGGTTGAGATCGTTTCGGCCCCAAGACCTCTAATCATTCGCTTTACCAGATAAAACTGCGAGACTCTGAGCGCTGAGAGACCTATGAGAAATGCTATGTTGATAGGAATGCCTGTGACAGCTGATCGCAGGTGGAGCACTACTTTGGAAGATTTTCAGTATAAGTGGAACAAATATTGAATGTAATACAGGTGCACTCAACAGATGGGGTGAAGACAAACTACAACGTACCTGGTAGGGGGTGGTGCTGTTGGGTAGGTCCACACTAGCGATGAGCCAGCTGTCAGAGGCTTGGTTGGCAGTCCACATCCGGTAGTCAAAGTTATCCCCATCTGGTCTGAGGAAGAGCTGCAGGGACCCCCCACCGGTGATCTGGTACACCAGCCTCACACAGCTCCAGTACTGATGGTCCAGAACCGGACTGACCAGGACCGCCTGCTGCTGCTCCTTCAGGAGGGCGGAGTCCACGGTGATCACATGACCTGTGACCACAACACCAACATACATTACATTTAGCTGAGGCTTTTATTCAAAGTGAATTCCAGAGGAGTCAACCATGAAGACACATTAGCTCCTGAAAACACTGAAACGTTGATTTAATTAAATGCATTAGATTTCACATAAGTGTATTAGGTTAGTTGAAATATTAGGTTGAACTCAATATAATTGCTTTCAACTAACCTGATACAGTTACCCGAAATGTGTTGACAATACATTTAATTAAAGTCAACATTTCAGGGTTTTTTAGCATATGGATAAGCCAAAAAAAAGTACTACTGAATCTCCTTCATAGTAAGTCCAAATCAGCTTGGCAGACTTGTTGTTGCATTCAAAACCCTGATTGCAAAGTTGTTGCTATGGGAATTATAATATGTATAAAATGAAATATGAACTCAAACTGAATGGACAAGTATCCTAAAGGCATATAGATGTAGATATTTACACAGGAAGCATTGGAAGACATGGAGGGAGTTTAAGGCAGTGCTGTAATAGTCAGGATGAAACCTGGAGCTTCAGAGTGCAACATTGCAGACCATTCAGCTTTGGATATGTGTTTTTGTTGTTGGCTATATTTAAAATGAAAAGAGACAATAATGTATTTCCTGAAGCAAATAGTTGTGAACGGAACGAGAAAAAGCATTTCTATCTCCCCTTTACCTAACATCTGAGAGTATTTGCACCCATTTGCACATGTTTGAGAGAGCATTGAGGCAATTTAGTGAACATAAACAGAGTTTATGGAGAGCTGGCTAAAGTGCCATCACTTCTAAATGTGGTGGGGAGGGGAGACGGGGGATTAACGGTTGTATCTGTGATCCCTTATTTGGTCAAATGAAGAGAATCCTCCTGGCAGAAGAAGTCTTTGAGCAGAGAGATACCCAGTAGCCGACAAATGTAGCAATGCATGCAGGAAATACATGGCTGAAGGCTAAAGGAACTTACTACTTAGAATGATAAACATCATGAGACACAATGCAGGTTGACAGTTTAGGAATAATGCTTTACTGAGGTTTTTTTTTACATTTTTCTTTTACATTTTTTTTGTTCTTCTTGTTTGTCAGTCATCCACACCCATCAGAAGTGCTGTGCTCCACATGTACCAGCCATTGTTAAGCAATCAGAAGTGGCCCATGATAGAAGGTGATAGACAGATTGATCCAATCACCTGCCAAGTATTTGAAAGTGCCTGCCCTTTCCAAATGGCTTCCAATGGAGCTTTCCTAGATGGTTTGGGTCAGGTTAGTAATGCTCCATCACATGTTTTACATCTATTACAGGGTGAATCTTAAACTGAAGCTTGACATTAAAGCAACCCAACGGAAGTTTCATGTAAGTTTAGTTCTTTCACTCGTAACTCGGGCTGCGGGGGGTGCTAGAGACGGGAGCACGTTGATGCGACCTTCCTAGCCGGAGATATGGCATTTTACAATAAACTTCCGTTGGGTCGCTTAAAAACAAAATCGCAAATCGAATCGCAATATCTGTCAGAAAAATCGCAATTAGATTGTTTCCCCAAATTGTGCAGCCCTATTCCAAAGACTAACCATGTTTCACACTGTTCATCTGCACCGGCACAGGACTACAGGGGTAATATGGATATAGACTGATGCTTTAAAGGGGCCCTTTTATGCTTTTTGGGGTCTTCCCTTTAGTGGGGCAGATAATCATAACAGTTGTGCATTTTGTGATAAAAGATCACATTCGGTACACTTGTAGCCAAAGACATAAAGAAAAAAAATTAGATTCCTGAGGCATAATGGATTTTCAATATGGCGGCCATTTTTCAAGATGGCCACCAGCGACAACTGTTGTTAGATGGAATTTCATATTCACGATGAATATTATATGATAGAATCATCAAATTTGGTACAGTTATAGCCAAAGACATGCAGAACATGAAGCCATCATGAATTTTCAATATGGCAGCCATTTTTCACAATGGCACAGTGACAACAGTTTTTAGATACATTTTCATGTTAACAATGTTACATATTGAAAATTCATGTTAACTCATTTTTTTCTATACTGTATGTCTTTGGCTACAAGTGTACCAAATTTGATGCTTGTATCACAAAATGCACAATTGTTATGGAATGTCTAGCTAAGCTGCCCCACTACTTCCCTGTAGTGTGTTCTATCGAGTTTTGTGCATGTAAATGGTGTGCAAAGGCTAAAACCCTTGTGTTCCCTCCGGAGGGAGTTTCTCTCCCACACACATGTGTAGGAAGCAGTACGAGAGCAAACCAACAAAATATCCCTCACCGTTATTGAACATAAGTTCCAAATTCACTATTATTCACTGCAGGAGAGGAGCTGGGGGGAGGAGAGGTTTGTTTTTCAAAGTCCTTTTTATGTATTTATTGCAAGGATACAGTAGACCACTCTCACTTAAGAGGAGGAGCTAAGAGAGGAGAGGTTGATTTGGTTTTCATTACAGAGAAGAAAAAACAACAAAACAACCAGTCACCCCAACACAGGACTTCCATCCTCACCAACAGAGCCTAAACAGCCCAAATCTGACTGGAAGCCAGCACATGGTCTATCATGTGATCGAAGGTGTATTCCACCATGTGTTCCTGCGTGTCAGCCACATAACTAACGTAGCAGCACCGGATACAAAGTTCAACAGAACATCCTTCTTCTTGGCAGAATACTGCAGAGGAGGGGAGAGAGTGGAGCTGGAACGGAACAGAGAGGAGAGAGGTGGAGGTCTGTGGGGAGGAGAGGAGCTTGGGAGAGGAGCTGGGGGAGGACAGAGGGGAACATATAATGTAATGAAGAGGAGCAGGGGGAGACAGGAATTAAGGGGGAGGAAAAAGAAAATGGACCTGGGTGGAGGTTCCAGACAGAAAAAATAGGGAGCTGTGCACTGGTAAAACTGAAACGCTGTTGACATTTAAATCAACGTTTCAGATTATCCCGATGCACAAAACAGGTAAGTATCATCAACGTGTGTTTGCCACAGAGCTTATTCTCTGCAATATTGCCAAAAACAATGGAAAAATGTTATTTAGTTGAGGGGGAGGTCTGTGAGGCAGGGGGGAGTGTTTATCCTGTCCCAGCTGATCTCTTTGTCTCTGATGTTTCTGTTTACTGAGTATAATCACCTAGGATATCCATCCTGCCCTGAACCACAAACTCTGACTTAAGTTCTTTTTTTGGTGTAGCCTCCTCAGCTCAAGCCCACATTACCATGGCAACCAAACAGAAAACACCACTGTGGTCCCCTCTTTTTTTTTTTTGCCTATTTATTGCCACAGCGGGTGTAGTCTATCAGCATGTGCCCGCTCAGTCTGTGGTTCACCACGCTGGAGCTGTTGTTGGGTACGGCTCTGTCTCCAGCTGCAGGGAGAACACGCTGAGAGGACTTGGCTGGAAGAAAGATGGCACACACGATTTACAGTGCAGCCACTTATCTCAACTGTGGGAACATTAACTTTGCTGACAGATTATCCTAAACAGAGGGAGTTGCTTCGCTGGAAAGCAAGACAAAAGGGGGAGTCAATGAAAATGTGTGACTTTACACGTGGCATCTGGGGACAAATTTCTATAATCCAGGAGATCAAAACACAGCACACCCCACACTGTGACATTTCTGAGTTGTATCTAATGAACTCATCTTTTAAAAAGGACATATTCTGCTCATTTTCAGGTTCATATCAGTTAGAGTGTCTCTACTGGGACATGTCTACATGCTTTAATGTTCAGAAAGCTCTTTATTTGTCTCATACTGCCTGTGCTGCAGCACCTCTTTTCACCCTCTGTCTGAAACCAGAGCCCAGTCTGCTCTGATTGGTTAGCTGGCTGGCTCTGTTGTGATTGGTGAACCGCCCATCACGTACAATGTGTTGGAGCGCTAGCTAATAGATGCGTGAGTGAAACATAGTAATGTCACTATGTTACAGAAGTAATCAATGGAGTCCAATGGAGGCGTTTCGAGGGGGGAGGGGGGAAATCTGCAGGCCATTTACTGGCAGGCCACATTATAGGAAAACCCAAAAAAGCATAATAGGGCCTCTTTAACAATTGATCACTTGTTTATTATATTAAGTGATTAATTATATTACTTTTAAGTCAACTTGTATTGCCTGGCGTCTCCTTTTAAATACCGAGAAACTGTAAAAGGGAGTCACTCAGTGTACTTTATGCATTTATTTACAGATTGTGTCACTTGCACCACCTTCTTTAATTATTTTATTTGTATTACTTCTTGCACTATTTTTATTTTGTTTTTACGTCTTAGGTATAATGTAGTATGTAGCACAGCCTGGGACCTTAGATTCTCACAAGCAAAACTACATTTAGCTATTGTGAATATAACGTTAAAGCCTTTAAATATTTAAAAGTATTGCTCAAATGAAAATGTACTGGGGAGAGGCTTATAAAAAAGCATCTCAATCCCTCGTAAACACACAATATTCCAAAGGCAAGGAATGCATATCACTAATATCTCTTTTGACCAAAAAATAGCATCAAAGTGACACAAGGCCAAGGACCTCTGTGACGTTAGTAACAGCTCACCCTATTTAATTGGTGCTTTAGATTCTTTGTAAAGGATGCAGTATGTAATGCTGGCAAGTGGGATCTAGTGAGGGAGCATTTCATTACAAAAACATCTTCCCTCGTGGAATTTTAACCGGATAATAGACGTTTTTTTGGGAAAAAAACACATCATGTCTGAATGGCCTCTTTAGGCCATGATGTAGATAGATGTCCCAGCCATCATTTGACACTGTAAGGTAATTATTACTTCTGTAGGGAGCGATGGAAGAGCATGGGGGGGGGGGGGGGTCGAGGAAGATGAAACTGAGGAAAGAGGCTGAGGTGACCCAGCAGTATCAAGTCTTTACTACAAAAGAGAGTCGGGGGGAGACGACACGTGACGGCCCTGTGTCTGCAGACAGGATATCCTGAAGGAGCGGCTTTATGACAGGGAAAACCCTAGTCATGTTTTATTAGCCATCTCAGTGAGTCTGAATTGACACACACACACACACACACACACACACACACACACACACACACACACACACACACACACACACACACACACACACACACACACACACACACACACACACACACACACACACACACACACACACACACACACACACACACACACACACACACACACACACACACACACACACACACACACACACACACACACACACACACACACACACACACACACACACGGTGCAGGAATGAGTCCTTAAACCAGAAATGAGTCAGCATATGTACCACTTCCGGTTCCTTAATCTTGACAACGAGTTTAAGAGATTTTCAAGTTTTGTTCTACAATATAAAATAAGTGAGAGAATACCCGATTATTAAATGCCCGGAGCTTCTATGTGTCACAGAGGTTGCTAATTAGTAACTAAATGAGACTACTAAACATCATCACGAACATTAGCCGACTTTAGCTTAGCGGTGGGCACACTGCCATGCAACCGTAATGTAGTTCCTTTATAGCCTAACATTAGCTTTTCACTACTGGTGACTACATTAATGCAGCGTTTCTCAAAGTCCTTGAATAAAAAATGACGTTAGTCTTGGTGATACCATTCAATATGTTGTGATACCTTAAGCTAGTCAATATATTGCGACATTTCAAACCAAATGTGATGAAAACTAAGTATAAATAACACACTGTATTCATAGAGTACCTGAGTATGAAATTGTTTTACTTTTATGCAATCCCAACAGTGGCATTATAACAGTCCCTGAAACATCCAGTATTGGCAGCACTTTCTGAGTAATATGCGGCGCTATCTGTCCCAAGTGTTTTGGAGAATGCAAAACATTTCAAGTTCAAGTGTTTCTACTTTTTGCAGCACTAGGGGAAACGATTGTAATACTGAAACAAACTCCACCTACTATAGTGAGCCAAACTGCACATTGTCAGAGAACACACAACCAATAAGATATGACAATATAAAAGGATGAACTTTGAGGATAGTGCCATAATCCTCAAATTCCCAGACAAAAATGCCTCACAGAGAAGTCACAAACTACTGACTAGTTTAAATTCTGGTTTATGGTTACTTCTCACCCTTTGTTGCCATTATTGCTTAAAATGACTTGCACATAAGGACTTGCAGTGGCCCTTCATTTTTTGCATGTCTAACATTTGACAACAGCAAGTAACATAAAAAGGTGTAGTCAGAACACTGTTACATTACAACAAATTGGGGGACACCAGAAGGATAAACATTTCACTAAAAACCTAAAAAGAGCAGCATACTGTATAGTGCTTGTTGTAAAGGATCAGATGTTATCTCTTCTCTGTAAGCTCTACTGTTCTGTAGGCTAATACTTTAAGTGTGAATCTATACGCCTACTGCTTGAATCTGCTTTATGGTTATCACTTTCTTTGCTTCATTTGTTCTGTTTTTAATTCAGCAGGTGAACCTATATGTTCATAAAATAGTGTGTGTGAGCTTAACTGTGTGTATTAAACTAAAACGGAGCATTTTGTCAGCTCAGATTTTATTTCTGCTTTTTTAAACTGTAGTATGTGCTAATGTGTTTCAGTGTTGGTGTATAGGCTGCTGCCTGAATATGCTGAGTGACAGGAAGCTTTTCCTGACTACAGACTAATCGATGATTTTCTCCATGCAGTATATGGCAGTATCGGAGACAGTCAAGTATTGCAAGTTTGTTTATGTCAAAAAGTCAAACTTGTGAAGGCGCTGTACCTTCTTCATTCATGCTCCAGGTGCCATACTCCGGGTCTGATGTATAGCCACAGGTGCCCAGCTCAAAGTTGCAGGAGCCGGGCAGAAGCTGCTGCTGGGCCCCGAGGAGCCGGACCACCAGCAGCAGCACCGTGAGGAGGGGACAGAGCGTCCAGGCTGCTGACATCATCTCTCAGGAGGTCCTTACACCTTATGGTTGCTTATCCTAAAACATCAAAGACTAAAGTTAGAAGATTTCTGGTTCAACTTTCTGACTGTTTCCCCAAGATAATCATTGGTGTTCAGTACCTTTTACTCACTGTAATTTAGTACAATTTTGAAGTACTTCCAATGTTATGTTACTTTGTACTTCTACTTCACTCAAATTCATAGGTAAATCGTGTACTTTTACTCCACTACATGTATTTAATAGCGTTATATATATATAGAGTTGCTTTACAGATTTGGATTAATGATGTGAAATATAATATAATCAAGTCTTAAATCAGACTTTAGTTACACCTGGAGTAAATTCACAAGCTACCCTGCCGTAGGCTATACAAAGTCACTAAAACTAGCAGAACCTTTACCAGCTTTGATACCAATCTGCACAATAGAGTGCAATCTGCAGATTGGTCCATTTCGGAATAATATGATATCAGTTTTATAATTATTGATAATTAAAGTGTTATCAAAGCTGGTAAAGGTTTAAATTAACTCTGGTACTTCTACATTTAGCTACTAAAGTACCACCTCTGACTACAATACATCGGATTTACCGTGCAGAGTGAGGCTCGCGCAACTCATCCTTTCCGCGGTGTAGCGGGAAATGTATTTCCGGTGGTCTCCCGTTAAGTCCACAAGAAAACTTCACCGCGAAAAACTCGTCCAAATTCTCAGGGTTGTTTTTCACATGTTGTAACAAAGTCAGCAGGAGAGATGGATGAATGGTGGAGGAGGGGGGAGGAGGACGAGCAGTGCTGCTCTCCGCCTACTGATGATGAGCCGGCAGCAGGGCCGGCCCGGAGCCCACTACTGCAGGGCCGCATCCAGCCCGCTAATGGGGGGACCGGGTAACCGCTTTGTGGAGGAATGTTTTAAATAAACCAACATTAAAAAAATTCTTTCATGAAAAATGTGTATTCCTCCCGAAGAGTAGTCTTTTCCTGTTATATTATTTTAAACACGCAACCAACAAAAGTGAAAACCCTCTGTAGGAGCCATGAAACATGTATAGTAATGCGTTTTTGTTTTAATATAAGATATTTGTTTGAGCACTATTGATTGGTTGGCTTGGGTCACATGGATATGGGCGGCACTCATTATAATCCTGTTCACCTGCGTGAGGTGTGTGTGGAAGAGAGAGAGACACAGGGTCGTTGTACTTTTTGTTGACTGCAAGTTGAAATGATTGCTTTGATTAATATAACAATGTAGGCTACATGTCCAAGGAGAATAAGTTGATTATCACAGTTTTTATTAAACCACATTATTTTGCAACAGAGTTTTTGATCTCAGCAAGTACTTTTTTGTAGCGTGTCACACAATATCAAACAGGCCCGGCCTCAGCCTCTCAGCGACTTTGTTTGTTTCCTGCTGTTGCCATACCCTCTAATTTAATAATCATGTTGGGTGTGCTTACAGAGAATAGGTGTAAATGACGGCCAAAAGATGTAATGTTTCTTTCGTACAAAAGCAATGAGGCGCAGGTTTTCTGTTTTTTGCATAAAGCAGACTTACTGTACATGTTGCAAAAGTAACTAGTAACTCCCAATTTGTGAAAAAAAATCGTCACAGCAGCATGTTAAAACAAGTCATTGCACATCATTAGAAAAATAAAAAGATTGAAAAATAAACAAACATCAAATAGAAACATCTCAAAATAGAAAATAAAACAGAACTAAAAAGTCAAATACAAGTTGACCAATAAAGACAATTATCTTGCAGACTATCTGTCAAATAAACACTATGAAGCTAACACAATTCAAAAGTAGGATATCACAGGAAGGATAGATGTCAATCAATCAACAAAGGAAGGAATTTACTAGGTGTAGCTGGAGGAGGGCGATTCTCAGAGAGTTTTTGTGAGATTTGCCAGAATTTGTTTTCAATCGCGAATGGAGGTGATGACGATTTGAAGCGTCATTAGTTACATGAGAAACGTATACGAAATTCCAGGCTCATAAAGAAAATATTGATCTATGGATACAATCCTTGTGAAACCAAAAGGGGATAACCGAAGAGACAATAACTGCGGCTGAAATAAAGAAAGTTAACCCCACTGACCTGCAGACAGTCATACAGGTCAGCAGACCGGTAGTAAGCGGTGGCCATTTTTCCAGATTCAGAGATGTTTACGGATGATTGTTTGTTTGAAGAAATGCAATTAAAACTAAATATATTTAATTCCCTCACTTGCATCGTTTGTGCAGACAAATTACCCACAGCAAAGCATCGTTATTAATATTGATAGGATAACCGTTTCAATAGACATTTTTATTTTTAAAGGTTAGATGGACATTATTTTTTAATTTAAACTAGCATTTATCATTGCAGTCCGACTTGTGACTTGTTGCATGGTCACCTTACCCTGCTACCATCGAAATGTTTTGAAGCTCAAATAAGACTCACATAAGTCTAACCAAAGTCTGAATAGTCTGCAGATCCATTCATTTAGTTGTAGCTTTATTTGTCGGCATGACTCCTAATGACAGTCTTGCCTGCAGAGTTGGGACGGTTTTTGGAGAAATGTATTATCGATAAATGTAACTGTTTGAAAGAGTGGTAAGTAACCTAATCGAGGTATAACAGCAGTGCAGAAGCCAAACCTGATTACTTTCTGTTACGAAAGTAACAGCGGTGGTGATGTGCAGCCATTCGATAATCATGTAGTTTGTTTATAGCCCAACATTAGCTTTTTACTTCTGACATTTGGATGAAGGCTTCAACTATTATAAAAATAATGTTAATATTTGAAATAACCTGCTGACTAAAACATGTAAGAATTATAAACATGTGTTTGCCAAAGATCTTATCTTTTGCCATATTCCAAATTCAAACTGAAAAATACCATTGCTTTGAGTCAAGGGAGTCCTGGCAATGCAACGTTTTGGGCCGGCCTCTAAGATAAATCATCTCTGTACCACTTGAGAAGAAAAACGCCATTATTTTAATAACGCTAAAACAGAAGGGGGGAACAACATAACAGTACTGCCGAGAGGTCAGACGAGGGTCTGTAGGACTTCAGTTCTGTGGCTCTCAAAGTCGGAGAGCTGTATCATCTGAGAGCTGAATCATCTTCCTCTACATGTGTCATCTCTTCCTGCTAACTAAACTATGCCTGCATTTTACCATCCCTGTATATCTTTTTGCTGCCACTGAGTGCCCAAAATAATATGACATGACAACAATATAAATAAATCTCCACCTATGGAAATTGCCAATTTGCATTAGGATCATTTGTTAAAATGTTCTGAAAATAGCGTGCACAAAGAATTGTACACTTTGAGAAGGGAGAACAAGAGAACATGTAGAATATGGAGGACTTTTCTCACTTTCCAGGGAATTTCTGGTAACCCAAGTGGTGCACTTTTGACCTGAGACACGTTTAATGAGTCATAATTGAATATAGAATAGTAAAACAAGTATAGTTAATACATAAGTGGTCAAATAAAGTATTGAAAGCATATGTATGTATGTACTGTTTACAGGGGCACGCTTAATGCAGCAATGTTTTTGAAATCGGAAAAAAGGGTCCCCACCACTTTCTCTTACAAAGTGATGCATGGCCGCATTAATGGCCAGATCACTTTAACGTTCATAACTGTAAACAGCCATGGAGGGACAATGTGCAGAGGAACAGATCAGGTGAGGGGAGAGAGGTGAGTGCAGGGCAGATTGGCGTGGTAGGTTCTGAATTGAAGGGAGAAAAGTCTGAGGGCATCTAGCAGACAGGAGAGGGATGACGCTGAAGTGGTATGAGAGGTGGACAGAGAGACAGATGCATAAATACACGCAATCAAGACAGAAAGTGTGACAAAAGTGTAAGCAGCGTGAAATGTTATACCCAAAGATGGAAGAAGGACTCAGATATTGTAAAAGCAGAAATACTACTGTGTCAAAATACTGTTAGTGAAAGTCCTGCATTCAAAATCCTACTTGAGTAAAAGTACAAAAGTATTAGCATCAAAATATATTCAAAGTACCAAAAGTAAAAGTACTTATTGTGCGTTAAGTCCAATTTTACAAATCATATATATTATTTATCTGGATTATAATTAATCAAGCATTAATGTGTTCATCACTGCTGGTAAAGGTTGAGCTAATTTGAATTACTGTGTATACTGCTGCCGGATATCTTTAACTTATATCATAGTTTATGATTTAGTTTATTTATATTTTGTATTAGGCTTTTTTTTTAAAGAAAGGTTTTTAGGCCTTTCTTGAAGGCGTCAGTGGTCTGTGGAGTCCTCAGGTGGTCTGGGAGGGAATTCCACAGGTGAGGAGCAGCTGCACAGAAAGCCCGATCCCCCATTGTGCAGAGTTTGGTCCTGGGGGGGCGAAGCCGATGGTTGGTCTTGGAGCGGAGGTTGCGTAAGTAAAGTACAAGTAAACAAAGATCGTACTTGAGTAATTGTCCTTTAATATATTACAGCACTGGTTATATCACAATCTCCGATATCACAATACATCAGCAGTCTCAAAGCACTGTGTCCATGTGGAGTCATCTGCCCTACATCCCGCATACTCCCATATTTCCTGTTTCAAAATGAGAGTAATTTTCCCAGGGGATAAAGAATCTAATATGAAATATAAGTGGGCCCTGCAGGATGTACCCAGAGCTCAAAAGTCAACCGTTGCTACTGTGGAAAGATATAACACATCTGGATATGGTTATATTCCAAAACATCACATCTCAATACATTATCCCACCGGTCTGCTTCTGATTACTGTCCAAAATCTGAGTTGCTTTTTTATCTGCAATGATAATGATGTAACAGAAAAAGTCAAAGACACTGTTAGCGCTGCTCTTATATTCTTAAACTCATAGGGTCTTAAAGGATCATACCAACATTTATGTATTTCTTTCATTTGAAACATTTGTATTCCTCCCGTAAAATCAACCTCAAGAGTAGTCTTTTCCTGTTATATTATTTTAAGCATGCAACCCACAAAAAGTCAAAACCCCTTAAGATAATAAACGTTAACAGTTTTACTTGCAGAGAAATGTGTACGATGAGATCAGACAAACAGATATTGATCCAAATTCGGCAAATTCTTCTGCCACAGCAGTGTGTACAATAGGTAAGACAATGCACATGAATTAAAAAAATTTAAAAAAACAATAAAGATGTAAATGTACATATGAGCATTAGAAGATAAAACAATGTGCAAAACATTGAATAAAATCTATAGAGTATATATATTGAATACACAATATAAATATACAATATACAGAATAGAACGCAGTGTACATCCTGCTTGTCCAGCCTTTCAAACTCACAAAATGTAAACAATGAATATAATACACACTTTACAGTTTACATTTGATTTGGCAGAATAATTAGTTTTAAGTTCAATTTAAATCCTCAAGGGACCAACTGAAAACAATATATATAATGACGCCAACAACATGTAATGATTTTTGTACGGAAGCAATAAGGCTTTTTAATCAAATTCAACCGTGATGCTTTCTTGTGATGCATTATGTTCATTTGTCACTGCCCTATGACAAATGCTGACAGTGAGCTCTGAGGATTATTTGTAGTGTATAAAGGGACAGTGTTTAAGGAAAGACATGCTGCTTTGAATGTTTCAATGCTGGGAGAAAAACGAGCACCATTTTATTGGAGTGGAGGCTGAAATCTCCCAGACAGATTCCTTTATTAAAACCTGGACAAAAAAACGATCTGCATGAATAAAGTGAAAACATTTTGTTTTTTTGTAATCCATCTGAACTGCCTCTTTCTATCTAAGACAACCCATGTCGAAGACCTTTCTGTGGCAGGTTGATGCTTAACACCTCATCCCTGATGGCCAGCAGCTGTTCCCAATGAGCACTCTGCAGCAAGGTGCTGGGAATCCTCTTTAAGGAGGGCTTGAGGGACACAGAGGTGAAGCAGGGAATCTACATCAACAACATGGCTGCATTTTGTGGCTTGTCTTTGAGGTAAGTTATGTGTTAAATTTGTTTCCTGTTTTGCATTTGGCTGAACTACAATATATAATAATAATGGATTGTCAGATCAAGTCTGAAATTGTACTTTCATCACAGCAGCTCCATTTGCAGCATCAAAAAAGGACAAATATTAAGACACTATATAAGGAAAACAAACATTTAACATAACATCACGGTCACTAAAGAGAAACACTGTCATAGACCCTTTTTTGTACATTAGACCTGGGATTTAGCTCTGTATTTAATGTTAGGATTGACTTGTGCAAAAAGGAGTGCTTCAGTCTAACTTTATTAAATCATTGGACCCTGTATCTCCGATTTTGATAGACAAATTCTCTGTTCAGGACATGTTGGGGTCAGAGATGATGTTGTAGGACAGCCTCAATATGTTGTTATAGTAATCTGATTCAGAGTCTCTCACAGGGTTGACCTACAATCTTTGAGCAGATTTTCACCTGGTACTGTAGAGCAGTTTTTAAAACGGTAAACAAACACCTGTACCATGTAGTATCAAACTCACAGATGTAAAGAATAATGTGTCTTCTCGCCCTGAGAGACCTAAGGCGGCGAAGAAAAGAAATGATTTGTTTCGTCCCTTTTTGAAGACATTCAATTTGTTCTCTCCATAGCAGATGAGCTATCCTTAAGGCCCAGACACACCAGGCCGAAATTGGCCGTTTTCGTTAGTCGGACGACGAAGCGTGCCCTGTCGCCCAAACTCAATTTGGTGTGTCCCGCACCGTCGGCCGTGACACGCCGATTCAACATGTTGAATCGGGCAGTGGGGCCAAATAAATCACTCTGATTGGCTGTTCAGCTAGCGTATCAGTGCATGAGAAGCGAAACGGAAGTGAGGGACGTAAACAAACGCTTTAAGAAGGCATTTCATCATTCATGTATTTTATATTCTACTAAAACTGAATCAAACCATAAACAAGGTGGCCTGTTGGGATTACTATATATATAGTAATCCCAACAGGCCAAAATACATGAATGATGAAATGCCTTCTTAAAGCGTGTATATATATATATATATATATATATATATATATATATATATATATATATCTGCATTATTTTATCCCACTTTATGTTTTGCTCTTGCTGCTTGTTTTACACTGATTTGATAAGTCTTATTTCTAAGGTGCTATAGAAATAAAGTTATTATTATTCAGATGGATGTTTCTGCCCCTCTGTTCATTCTCCCATTATCCTCCTCAATCTGCCTAGAAGTATTTTAATGTTGTAGCTGTTAATATAACCAATACTAATGCTAGGGCTGCAACTGACAGTTATGTAGGCACATTTGTATTGTTTCTTATCGCTGTGTGATTAAAAGAATAAACACAAATAGCAGGATAGGCAATGCAAAACTTTATTTGGTACCTTCATACACACATAAACCAACATTAGAATGAGCTTAATTTAACTCCAGCTCTCGACACAGGTTCGGGAAAGCCCCCTGAGCTTCTCGCTGCTGTAGTATCCATGATTTCACCCATTCAGTGTGGTTTCTCCTAATTCTTTGCTTCCACCTCTTGAGAGACTGTTGCTTGAGAATGTCTTCCGCAAGCAACACTCCAATGGCTGATAGCTCCAGTACCGCACGAGACATGTTTTCGATGGACGAGAGTGAAAATGGAATGCACACGCTATTTGTTGCTTGTTTATATCACGAAGTCTGTTCTTCTTCTCTGTCTTCCGGTTGTTGCCTCTTTTAAATGACGAATACACACTACCGCCGCCTGCTGGTAAGGACAGTTATTGCCACTCACGCATGTGCAGTTCGTACGTGCTACTTGGCCGTCGGCTAAAGTTTTTGTGGTGTGTTCCAGTGCGACTGTTGGCCAAGAAGCAGGCGACGTGAGGCGACACAACAGTCGTGTTCCGTCGGGACGTGTCAGGGCCTTTACACCTAAGTCTTTATATATGAACTGACCACTGATGGTGTTTGCAGGGTGTCCTGGATATGCCTGTTGATCAGCAGTATAACTTGTCTTCCTGCATCAAAAGGTAATGTAAACAGTCCAAACCATGTCCAGTTGAGTTTCATTTTTGATTAAAACAGTATTGACACATTACATCTCCCTCAGCAGGATACGCCTCAAACAGTCCTGATGGCAACAGTTGGATGTTGGCTTCCGGCTCTAGCTACCCAAGTGCTAGCAGGCGGGAGGGGAGTGGTTCTTACCCGAGCTTTAGGGGTATGTCAGAAACCCAGTGGCGGCGTATTAGTATTTTTGTTGGGTAATCTATGGTAGGGCTAACCCATACAGTGGTGGGGCTCAAATCAGTATTTGCAATGTAGGTAATTACATACACGCTATATCGCACCCCTTGACAGTGAAACGCCACGTGTGAGGTTTAGATTATTTCCCTGGCTCAATCAGAATGGAACTGCATGAAATAAAACGGAACATTTGTCTTGTAATAAATCAAAAGGGATCACTGTGAATGTGACTTATGATAGTACACGTTGAAGATCCAATAGGGATACTGAATGGCGGTTCTGACTGATCTCAATCAGTAAGGCATGACGCAGACCCAACGTTTCGTTGCTCTGATTGGCTGTAGGTCTATTCAAATTGCATTTGGAGGCATTTTGATCTGACCGCGGCCGCGCTGATATTATAACGCCAGAGAATTTCCACACCTTTTAGTATGTAAAACTCCCCCACTACTTAGACTATTCCTTGCACCCCTCTTTTAGCATAAGCCTGAATGGTCTCAACCATATTGCATCAGTAACGTGCACTTGTTTTTACAGCAGGAGCAGTTTGTGTGTTGTGGACACGACCTGTATATTTTCGCAAGCAGTGTTCTCCACATTTAGCATTTTACCTATTTTTTTAATTTAATTTGCTTACTTTAACATCATTTTTCATGGTGGGGCTAAGCAATTTCTTGGTATGGCTGTAGCCTACCCTGGCGCCCCCACTGCAGAAACCCCCGCTGCTCAGAATTCCCACAGGAAGCTGGTGTCTCCGGCTAACGTTAGGGGTGGTGGAGATGGCGCTGAGATTCTCTCAGCAGGGGGTCCAATGCTGCTGTTCCCCAAGAGTACAACGCCTCTACTTAGTCTTAGTTTCTCCCTCTCCATAACCATGAACAATTTGCACAAAAGCTACCTTGCAAATCTATAAATGATACTGTAAACTAGGCTATCATATGTACCGTATGTCTGCTACTGTAATATTTTGTTATTTTATAGAACAGTCTAACTTATCTTGAACATTCGATATTGAGTATTCTTTGTGGTTCATGTCCTTTCTAAAAATATGTTTGATGCTGTTTATTGTTTTTATTTAGTTTTATACTTTTATCTACCTTTTTTAAAAAGTGTTTAATGCCTGAACACACTGCTGCTGTGTTAAACTAAACAATTTCCTAATGTGTTATCAATACAGTATCTATCTACCTCCAGGTGCCTATGAGCTCCCAGCAGCCCCTGGGAATGATGCCTCTGGCTATGCCAACAGTGGATATAGTAAAGGGGGTTCAGGCTCAGTAGGCAGTGCACGCTATTACTCCGAGTCCACAGATATTGACGGTTCATCACCAGAGCCTTCTAGTGGAGGATATGTGGAGGAGGCCCCTGAGCCGGTCTTCAGTGACGTGTCCCACCTGGTGCCGGTCCACTCCTACAGATCCAGCTCCAGTTACCAGCGCGGAAGAAACGTGGTGGTCCAATCCCGCTACGCTCCTGGAGATGACCTGTTCCCCCCCTGCACCATCGTTCAAGAGCAGCCCTGAACAACCCCCCAACGCTCCACCCAAAGGCGGTGTTTGAACATCTCTTTAAAAAAGGTATGATGCTGCTCCAAAATCAAGTAAAAAACATCACAGAAACAAGCCGTTTTCACTCTTAAGTTAAAGAATCTGCCAGTAGAACAAGTGAAAATGTGCTTTGTAAGATTTATTTAAATAAGATGGGTACATTTTAGATCATGTGATTCACTGGGAAGACTTATCTTGAGATGTATTTACCAGGATTAGGAAATGTTATATCACAAAATAAGCCAGAAATGCTCAAAAGCGTTCTGTTTTCTGATAAAAATATATGTTTTCTAAGATCAACTAAGATTCTTGAAACCGGTTGATCCCAGCTTAAAAAAACGTGTTTCCTCTGAGATTCTGAAGACATATTTTGAAGTTTTTACAGTGTGAGAATATATGTTCCTGTTAACCCAATTTTGATCTTAATGCTTCCATTTTTCCAGATCTTCAGATTTGGCCTGGTTGACTCTTAAGAACTAAATAAAGTTGTCCTTCTGATCCGACGCAGCTTGCTTTTTTTGTCTTGTGTTGCTGTTAGCTTAAATATATATACAGTACTGTGGCTTCAGTGGGCTGGTTGAATTGAGGATGGGTTTGCAAAATGCAAAATCTGTTAGCTCTCTTAAAGGTCCCATGTCATGGCCATTTCCACTGATCATAATTCCATTGTGATTCCATTGTAATTCCACTAGAATAGATTTATATTGTGCAATTTTCAAAACTCACTTTGGTTTCTCATACAGCATCTCTGTAAACTATGTGTATTCACTGAATTTCACTCTGCCTTTAACGGCTCGTTGTAGCTCCAATAGCTCCAGCCCCCACCCTCCCTGTGAGCACAGTGTGCTCTGATTGGTCGGGACGTTGTGAATCGCGCTGAGCTCCGTGGAGGTGTTGTTTCCTTGTTTAGCGACAGCGAAACACAGCCAAACTCATCCTGAGCGCACACACAAAGTCACAGCCGAACTAAAAACAATAAGTGTGGCTTGATATTGAATAAGAAAAAGGTTGATAAACGCTGTGAGAATGGGTCTGCAGAGAGAATTTCACCGCGATCCCAACTGTCTGTTATCAGCCTGTAGCCAGGGAGGAGAAATCAGCAGAGCTGCATGCACCGAGTGTGTTTGTGTGTGAGGAAGTCCGTGGATTGGTCAATTTGGACCAATCAGCGGGGGCTTAACGTAACGGCTCCACGGATTGGTCCATTTGGTTCCGGGTAACTCATGACCGTATCGCGTCATAGCTCTGGGTGTGGCTACTGGCCATTCCTACGTCACAGTACCAAGGAAGTAAACAATGGACAATGACGTGATCTGTTTTACTGTTTTTATGATTAGATCAATAGTTCACTTGCTCTGTGTATTTTAAGGGGAAAGCATTGTAACTATGTTTTTGAAAGGTGCTATATAAATAAAGTTATTATGCTCAATGGCATATCCGTTCCACTTAAGGTACTAAAAACATCTGCTGAAGCTGCACCCAAGGTGGTTTAAGATGATACAATTGCTGAGGATGTTTGAAACATGAATCATCCTTTTTAATTGGCTCTTGCTGTTTAACGTACGCTTAAAATCACGATATTTTCAGATCTGCCTGGTCTCCAACAGTTGTATTGAGTTTTTCAAAATCTCTTCAGGTCTATCGCCATGTAGTGGGTGACAAAAATGAATGCTCTGAGATCACTGCAGGATATTTTTTGTCCATACAGACTTAATTTATTTCTGTTAAAGTATAATTATTTGGCAACGCAAGTCTGATTATATTGCATTTTGCACAACTCTCAAACTTGTATTGTTAATGTAGGTGTTACGGGTCCCAAAAGCTTGGGTACCACAGTAACAATAAATGATATTTGTAGAAAAATGCAGCAGCAAGAATTAGACAAAGGATCCGGTTGATCTTCTGGATTGCTTCTTATTCAAAGTACACATATTTACATTCAAATAGCTGTACTTTACAAACATATCACATTTCTCCATTTAAGTTATCAGTCTGTCAGTCAATTACTGTATCTCAAGGAGAAATACAATAAACATAAGGCTATCAAATAATTATTTCTATCAATATATCTGTCCCGTTATTCAATAATACACGTGAGTTCAACTGTCACAATTGCGTGTCTTTTTATTGGTAGCCCACATGCTAGAACCCTCCTAGCTCACATGCCCCGTTACCATAACATGTCGTCTCCCTATGACGTCACTCAACCGTACCCGTAAGGCTTCACTACTATTGGCTAACACACAGCACAATAACACCACATCTCCCTTTTTATGAATCAATAACCGCGTTCACACCGCAGTACTTTTCCTACTTTAGTTCCGATATAGTTCCGAAATGTCGCGTTCACACCAAAAAGAACCGGAACTAAAATTAGTTAATGAGAACCTTTTAACCCCCTTTTCCGTCCCTGCTTGAGAGCAGGGACTTCCGTGGGAGAAAAAGGTTCCTGTGTCTGATTGGCTGGGCGGAATGCAAACCACGCCCCGTAAAACTCCCAAAAAGTTTTGTGAATCTGCCATTTTATTATCCTCGCATTAGCATTAGCCCAGCGCAGAGACGGAGAAAGAGACTAACTTATGGCAACACAAAATAAAACATGGGAGCGGTGGAGATGAGGAGGTGTCGGCATTCTGGCGATTTACTCGGAAGTAAACACCACGTCCCACAGCTTCTACTGAAGCCAGTCCCCAACTCCTGGGACTTCTGGCCGGGGACTCCGGGTGGCAGTATACGCCGTGAAGTTGTTTGCGGTCTGCCAGTAAACCCAAAGCAGAAGAGGAAGAAGAAGTGACGACAGCGGCTTCATTAGCCTAATCCTCCCTCAGGGACTTATTCCGGTGTGAACGCGATCTGTACTTAGTTCATGAGAACTAGAGAGTTCTCATGAACTAAGTTTTCATGAACCTTTGTGGGAAAAGTACTGCGGTGTGAAAGCGCATAATGGGTAGACTGCCATTGACTCCACAGACCTTAGCGTATTATTCTGCCTCTGTATGGGTGGAAGGTCTGTTCCTATCTGAACCAGATATAAAACAGTTAACTCCAGACCTTGATGAACTAAATGTAACCCTATGATATTTTGTGTATTACACAAATTTAATGCACAACATTATTAATAACCAGATTCTTTTTTACTCTCTTATAAAACTATAATATCTCTGGTGTGTTTACAAGTCCAACCTAGCCGGTCTCACCACGGCTCTCCCAGACCTGGTTCTCGGGGTAGGTGGAAGATCTTGAGCACTGGGCTCCGGAGGTTCTGCAATACGCTGCTCTGGAACACCTCCTGAATGCTGCTCAGCTGCATCTCTGCCGCTCTGCTCTAGCGAGGAGTACATGGGGATGAGATTATGGCGATTAGGTCAGACTGTCCCATGAGGTCCCTCAAGAATGTAGGAGGCGTGTTGTGACTGCCAATAACCGTTCCACTCGCCTTCTGATCCTTGACCCAAACCTCTTTTCCCGGTGCAAGCCTCTCAAGACTTCTCACTCGATGACGCAGGTTGTACCGCTGTGCATCCTTTATTCTCCTCTCTCTTTCTCGCAGAACTACAGCCTCGCTGTCGGGAAGAGCAGGATCCAGCAGCGCTGGTAATGTTGGCACCATCGTGTGAAGCCTCCTCCCCATGAGAAGTTGCGCAGGGCTATACCCGTTCTGTAGTGGGGTGGCTCTGTAAGCCAGCAGAGCCAGATATGGGTCTGCTGCTTTCTTAAGGAGACTCTTTACAGTCTTTACCGCTTGTTCTGCCTCACCGTTGCTCTGTGGATATTTAGGGCTGCTGGTGACGTGTTTAAATCCATACGACTCTGCAAACTCTTCAAATGCCCTTCCCGAGAACTGCAGCCCGTTGTCTGTGACCAGCGTCTCAGGGATACCATGTCGTGCAAAGATGGATTTGAGATGGTGGATTACATCTGTTGATTTTGTGGGTGTCAGCAAAGCCATTTCCACATACCTTGATGCATAATCCACTACCAGCAGATATGACTTGCTTCCCAGCAAAAACAAGTCGGCACCCAGTTTCTGCCATGGTCGGCCTGGGTATTGTGTTGGCATCAGCGGCTCTTTGGGGTTCTGTCTCTCCTTGCTGCATGTCCGGCAGTTGAGAACCAACTCATTCAGCTGCTGACTTAGCCCTGGCCACCATACAGACTGTCGGGCACGCTCCCTACACTTCACCACTCCTTGGTGACCTTCATGTAGTCTGGCGAGCACATCATTTCTCATTGTTGCGGGGATGAGGAGTCTGTCCCCCTTTAACAGTAGTCCGTCCTTTACAGTTATGAACGCTTGTTCCGCCCAGTATAACTTTATGGCTGCTTCGCTGTTGCTGTGTGCTGGCCATTTCTCTTCACACAGCTGCATCACTCTTCCGCACTCACTGTTCTTTGCCAACTGCTCTTTTAGCTCTTCCAGGTAAGCTGTGCTTGCTGGCAAACTATTGATAATCATGTCCACATAGATATTCGTGCTCTCGAGGAACTCTTTTTTATCTGGTGTGGAGTCTCTTTTCACAGGTGCACTTGACAGTGTATCGGCCGTCCACAGGCTTTTCCCTGGCACATGTGTGATTGACAGAGGTGGGAGTAAGTCCTACATGTGCAAGTCATGAGCAAATCTCAAGTCTTGACCTACAAGTATCAAGCAAGTCCCAAGTCACTGTGATGAGAGTCAAGTCAAGTCATTGCTCAGGTCAAGCAAGTCAAGTCATACGAAATTCTGATGAATAAGTCCAGTTTCCGCATTTAAATCAGTTAAAAGACAGTGGTTATGAAAATGGATTCAACCCACACTATGATCTTTATTACATACACAGTTAATCATTTGACCTCATATGATTCATATTAACCCCAGAACTGTAGACAATATAGATAGGACTCAATCAAAAAGTCTGTTCAAAAAGGTAGAATTCCAGGTAAGAAAATCATATATGGCATTTTCCATTACACATATTTAATTACAATTTATGTTAACACTAGAACCGCCAACAGCGTCAGCACCTACATAGATATCATTTTCAAACCATTTCATTTGTTCCTCTTCATAATTTCCTTATAAACTAAGCAGGACGATTTAAAACTCACTTAATTGGGTTAATTTAGAAATTAGCATCAGTTTATCATCATTTTATGATTTTATTTTACAATAGATCAAAGAATGATGCACTTCTACAAACAAAAACAACATAATTAAAACATTTACAGGGCTCGACATTAAGGGCTGCCCGATGGCCCGGGGCCATCTAGTATTTAGCTCGGGCAATGAAGCCTCACTTGCTGGTTGCCCGATCGGGCAATCTATTATAACAGTGTCATGCAGCTTGCGGATCCAGTAATGAGTGACCCGACAGTGAAACTAAACATATCTATAACTAGTTACGGTAGTTTGAGAGGTAATTAAAATAGCTACGTGTGATATTCTAACCTGAAGTGTGTGTTTTGTCCGCTCACCGCTGCATGTGATCATGCAGAGCTGCGTGTCGACTCGTCAGCAGCAGCTGACTCTCTCTCCCGTCAGATTAGACTTCACTCGCGTTTATGTCCATATCGATCAGATCCAGCTAGTTCTAGCTAATGATATGACTACCTGCTTATTAAAAGACACCTAAACAATAAGCGTCGCTATGAAACTGGGTGAGGCCACACAGTATAGCGCAGCATTATGCATTTGTTTACATGCCCACCGGAACCCCGAGGCATTACCAACAGATCAACGCACAATCAACCCATACAGCACATCTCTTTCTCCACATTAAGTGTTAGACATTATAATTGACTATTCTTGTCTGTCACATAAGTGGCGCAACTGAAGCGGTATTGCGCTAAAGGGAAATTATTTTGACCGAAGAGATTTAGATTTGCCGGCTAATGGGAACTCCGACGTCGCCATTTTGTGTGCTTCGCGGATGCGCTCGGCTCCTCTCGACTGCTGCTCGGGTCTGCTCGGTCAGCTTCCGGATGAGGAGGCATTCGTTCGACCAACTTACAGTAGATAACATTACAAACATTTTTAACAGGGGCCATAATAGTGTAAATGTTTGTTTTGGCAGTTACAACTGAATGTAATGTTTTCTACTTTTTTACATCTGATGAAGGCATTTGCCTTCGTCAGATGGAAAGTGTCTTGACCAACAACTTAAGTATTTCTTGTAGCTATGCAGGACATGCAAGAGAGCAAACACAAACAAGAACAAACAAGTGAAATGAAGAATAACATTGAAATTGTACAATATAATATTGTGTTGGTTCATCTTATAATTCAGTCTAGAGCAGTGGTCACCAACCTTTTTAAGCTCAAGATCACCGACCTCGGCCTAGCTGAAAGGCGAGATCTACCTATTGCAGAATTGAGTGAAAAAGACGGCCCAGACAATGCTTCCAATTTGAGGCCTTTTATATAGGCTAATTGCATCTGAATTACTGTTACAATGAAGGCTCCATATTCAGCTCACGGCATATAGGCAGGAGTAAAGTGCTATTGGGGGGCGGACCTCACCTCCTCTAGGGGGGTCCGGGGGGATGCTCCCCCGGGAAGATTTTTTTTTAAATATTGAAGTTGAAAGCATCAATCTGGTGCACTTTGAGAGCAACATGAAGAGATCTATGGATACCTCTCTCAGCACCCATATGAAACAGAACTGTAAACAGATTTTCTTTTTCTTTATGGATATTTACAAATCACTCCCCTTTTAAACTGTATTCTTGTTTTACTGACATACTGTATAGTAGGCTATTTCATACCTGTTTTTCATTTATTCTCTTGTTTGTATAACTATAATGATCATATGAAGGTATGCCGCGGAAATAATCTTTTGAATAATTTGTGACAACCGTTCTAAACACTCAGAGTCCTTTAGCTCACCTGAGCCCCTCAGTCTGACAGGAGAGGACTCTCCTCCAGCTTGTTGTGGAAACAGCTCCTTATGTCCGTTAGTTAGTTAGTGCAGCTAGCTAACCAGATGCTAACATCACGGTCTCCGCTAGCACCGGTCCCTCTCTCCCTATCTCACACACACATAGCTGTGTCCCAATTCAGCGGCCGCATCCTCCTGAGGATGCATTCGAAGACCGCATACGTCACTTCCGCCAAATGAAGGCTGTCCCGATTTAAAAAAAAGACAAGACTCCTCCGAATGTGGCCCGCAAATGCAGCCTTCTTTCCCCAGATTTAGAGGATACATCTGATGTACAATCCGCGGTGTACCATATCCCAGGATGCAACGGGTGACGGTGACGAATGAGTTTTAAAAAATATATATGGCTTGTAACGTCCCACCAACGGCTACAACGGTTTCAGCTGGATTCGTTTTTAAATGTACTCACCCAAATAGTAAACGACATGAAAGAAAAGTAAACCTATTTAATTTATGTATTTAAATATACGGGCAATTGGAGATGTCTTCTTTATATTACATACATAAAATAATATGAAGTGAAAATATTTCTAAACCCTGTTTGGTTTTCATATTGTTGGGATTCATTATAAAGCTAATTTATTTATTTAACTTCTTTTGTTATACAAATCTTAATGCAACAATTTTGTTTTGATAGGGAGCAAGGAGCAGACTAAGCAATTTATCCAGATGCGCGGGGAGAATGAAGCCCTCTTCACGGGGGCCTGTTGCGACCCCGGGAAAATAATTTAAACATATTATATAACACCAAAATAAGTACAGCTAGATCTGACTCCATATTTAACAGTTTCGAAAACAGTTTTGAAAACAGTCTTGAAAACAGTTTGAAAATATTTTGCCTAGTGTCAGAAATTATTACCGGTGTTACAGTATAAGTTGAGTCATGACAACTGGCGACATTCTATTATTTTCGTCATAGGAATCCGGGGCGTGTACATTGAGGACCCATTGTTGACTTACCAGGAAAGAAACATCGTTTGTCGTTTACGTTCATCTTTTGCTATATCTGCCTTCCTAAGATCACTTTGCTGCACATTCAGTACTCGTATGTGAGGTTGTGGGTGAGAGTCCGATATCGTGACGCTTACAGGGAGGTATCGAACATTACAAAGTAGGTGACTGTGTGGATGCCTGTTCAAAACATTGCAAACTTCAGTAATCATTTAAATTATATATTTGTTTCCGACTTTCATTTGTTCATCGTTCTTAATGTGATGTATAGTAGCTTTGATAGCTGTCCATACCTTCAGACAGCCTAAAAGTAAAACACAAGTTGTTTATTCACAGCCCGAACGCTCATCGAGATGACTGGATCAGTCATGACAAGTGATCAGCTCCGATTAAATTGTGATATCAATTCTGTAGCTAACCTCCAGGGAGCACGTTTATTTTAGGAAATACCTGTATCCCTCTCATCACAACAAGACTCTACACTGTGCAGGAAAAACAATGACATACATGAAAATAACCTTGATGCATGGGAATTAAACACACAAACTATCTTCCGTGGCTATACTGATATGTCACAGTAACGGTAAACCACAGAAAAGTAAGTCCAGCGGGGCACAAGTTGAATACATATAATACGGTAGTTCTATTATGCCTTTAAGCCTATACGTTTAACCCATAAGAACCCGGACCCATTTCTACTTTTGGGGAAATTAAGGGGAACGTCATTTAGACTAAATAGACACATTTCTGACAAGTAACCTCCCTAGTGTCAAATATCTGGGCTTTAATGGTAAAGTAACTCTTATTTATAACTTAATTAACAAGGATGATGTTTTGGTTTGCATTTGTTTGAACATACTATGAATTGAAGAATAAAGCATATGTTAACTAAATATAATTGAATCAGCTAAATTAACTGACCAGACCATAATCATATTTCTAATTGTGCATATATGTCACTCCGGGTTTACTGTGAATGTTTAGGGTTAAAGTCCCGATGTGACACCATGTGTCACAGCAATATTTATGGCATTTGTTTCATATCAATTTCATCAAGAAATGTTTCCACAACAGGTTAAATGTAATCAGAATCAGAATACCTTTATTCGTCCCACAGAGGGGACATTTACATTTGTTCCAGCAGAAAAGAGCCAAAGACAGCTTAAAGTTTAACAAATGACATTTCATGTAAGCATTTTTATTCTTAAATGGCTTGAATATTAACTTTAGCAACAAAAAACCTTTCCAAATCTAGCTAGTTCTGTCACATGTTTTAGCCTGACACATGGACATCTTGGACATGTTGTTATGGGAAGACAAAAGCAAATGTCAAGGACCATGATGACCCCAGACTGTTCAGTGTGTGTCACTTTGGGACTTCATGAGATAAAAAAGGCTAAAGCTGTATAAGGAACTTTCCAGAACATTTAAATTTCATGTGAAACCCGTGTCTAAGCAATTCTGTCTGCCTTCCGTGTTCCTGTTGTTATTTACTTCCTCTCTGCCTTCTTCTGATGATTTATCTGTTAGTTTGTGTGTTTAATTCCCATGCATCAAGGTTATTTTCATGTATGTCATTGTTTTTCCTGCACAGTGTAGAGTCTTGTTGTGATGAGAGGGATACAGGTATTTCATAAAATAAACGTGCTCCCTGGAGGTTAGCTATAGAATTGATATCACAATTTAATCGGAGCTGATCACAAGTTGTCATGACTGATCCAGTCATCTCGATGAGCGTTCAGGCTGTGAATAAACAACTTGTGTTTTACTTTTAGGCTGTGTGAAGGTATGGACAGCTATCAAAGCTACTATACATCACATTAAGAACGATGAACAAATGAAAGTCGGAAACAAATATATAATTTAAATGATTTATTGAAGTTTGCAATGTTTTGAACAGGCATCCACACAGTCACCTACTGTGTAATGTTCGATACCTCCCTGTAAGCGTCACGATATCGGACTCTCACCCACAACCTCACATACGAGTACTGAATGTGCAGCAAAGTGATCTTAGGAAGGCAGATATAGCAAAAGATGAACGTAAACGACAAACGATGTTTCTTTCCTGGTAAGTCAACAATGGGTCCTCAATGTACACGCCCCGGATTCCTATGACGAAAATAATAGAATGTCGCCAGTTGTCATGACTCAACTTGTACTGTAACACCGGCACTTGTGACTGCAGCTGGTTGCTAGGTGACGGGTGCGGCAAAATGTAGGGGTAACTGCCGGTGACGTACAAGGACATGCTCCGTAGACCGTCTCATTTCACAGTCCGCGGAGGACCACTGCGAGGCTGGGTCCTCAGGAGGCTGGGTCCTCAGGAGGACCCAGCCTCTGAATTGGGACACAGCTACAGAGCCGAGCTTGAATGACACAAGCACACGTGTATTTCCATGCAACTCTCTGATTGGTGTGGTGTCTTGCCTCTGTTGCGTTCAGTGAACAGGGGAAATTACACTCCTGCCGTTGTCTCTTGTGTCATGATGAGGTTCACGTAAAGCACAGTTAATGTATTATATTATTGAGGTGTCTCAAATATACGTCAATCAAGTGGCACCTGCTAACGGGGTGGTGGATGATAGGTTTACATCTAAAAACGTATTTTTCAAACATTATTATTTTAATTTAATTTTTCTTTCTTTTTTTACTTCGATCGCGATCGACCGGTCGATCGCGATCGACTGGTTGGCGACCACTGGTCTAGAGAATGCACCAGACAGCATCTAAGGCCTGCAAAAATCTAAATGTTCTAGGGGGAGGCCCCCAAAACCCTTCGTGTGTCATTTCGTCCGCGCGCATTTTTCAGGGCAATCTCTATTGGGCTCAGGGACATCTGTAAATTAGCTTAGATGGCCCACAGGGGAAATAAACGAGGCATCTCTTTTCCTCTCTCTCTCGCTCCTGACAGCCCGTCAGTATTAGGGTTAGTACAAATGAATCCCTTGGAGGTTCTAGTGTTAATTTAACGTTTTGTCTTCTCTTTGCAATGCTTAATCGATTTGAAACCAAGTCTAACGTAGCTTAAACTTAACGTTAGCTTTCTAGCTAACTAGACCCTCCAGAAAAACGCGATTCTGCGATCGCAGAATTTACCGCAAAATGGCGCAGATTTCTAAAAGGCCGCATATTTATCAAAAGGCTTCATAATCCCCGCATTTTTCCACTCAAAGTTGAGAAGAAAAAAAGTTAACTCGTCTTGACGTGACGTCATCAGCTCGCGCATCACAGAATGTAAACAACACTGTATAGAGTGAACGTGTGGAGCTCACACGATAGAGAAAACACCAAAATGAAAATATCTAATCCACCTCATTTACCGACGAACATTTCTACTAAAGACCGGGCAAAAAGTGGGGGGAAACTATTCTGCACCCCGTGCAACTGTGTGTTGGAGCATAAGAGAAAATCGACGGTGACGACCCGCTTTGATTCATTCAAACATTTGAAAATGCTTTCTGCTGCTGCGGACAAGAAAGCCAAACAACTCAAGTTCACGAGGCATCAACCTCCAAAACCCTTTCGAGGGCTACAAGAAACGAGGTGAGTAGCCTACAAGATTGAAGCTGCAGATAACGAACGAGTAAATGAAAACAGAATGAGGCGGAGAAGTGTGTGTGTGTGTGTGTGTGTGTGTGTGTGTGTGTGTGTGTGCGAGATTAAAATAGCCCAATTGCTTTTACAATAAATAAACATTGAATGTGTTTAATTGAATAGTAAAGGGGTTTAACGTTAGTGGCAGGTTGTGTGAGAATAAATAAGAGCCCAATATTTTTAAAAAAAATCGATAATTTTTTTCCCGCATATTTAGCATATTTCGCAACTTTCCGCATATTTCGCAACTTCCCGCAGTTTCACCGCATAAAATCACATAAAACCCCGCATGTTTAATCAAATAATCAAGGATTTTAGCCCGCATAATCAAGGAATTTAGCCCGCATAATCAAGGATTTTTGCCCGAGTTTTTCTGGAGGGTCTAGCTAACACAACACAGTCACGTAGCCTACCTTTCTCTGTGGGTTGTTTTTGTAGTGACGAATGAAGTCGGATGTTGTGGTGGTCGTGTCAATGATCTTTATGCTGCAGACCCTGCATACCGCCGTTGTCTTCTTATTAGCAACATGTTAAATATGTTCTTTATTCTCGCGTCCAGGAGAGAAGCTTTAAAATGAGACTAAATGGAGTCTCTGAAAAGATTCAAATGGGATACTTTAATTAAAAAAGGCGCGGTAGTGTTACAGACAGAATATTGTTCCGGCAGAAAACAGCTGTGATCTGGTTCTCCTGAGCAAGAAGAAGACAGCGGATCTCTCCTCCGGCGCTGCTATATATATCCTCTGCTGGCTCCTCCCCGCCAGCCGGCTCACCTCGTCTCCAATGTCCGTTATTGCATTTAAACAGAGGATAGGTTTTTTTCACATTCAATATATGCTTAACACGCCGTTTCTCCTCATATTCTCTTTCATCACTTTTCATTTAACACATTCTAAACGCTGTAATCAATACTCTAAACAATACTTCTCGGCTCGTTTGGTTTCCGGTCATTCCGGATGTTGCCACATGCTACTCTCGTCTGTAAACAATAATGTATTCAAATAAACTGTACTTTCATTTAATATTCAACATGGTAGTATCTCGACATCTATCGTTGTAGTGTTAAATCAGTAGGTTTCGGTTTTCACCACACCAAGTCATTTCGCTTCTCAATTCACCTCTTTAGGAAATCGTATATTAGCCACATGCTACATGCTAACCGTAGATGAAGGATTTTCAGAATAAAAGCTTAACTGCTTGTGCACAAGAATTTCTGGTTTTTCAGTATAAAAGAGCGTTTAAACTGACGGTATGTTTAAGCTACATTATACCATCAAAACATTGATTTTAATTTCTAACAAACATCAACAAAATAATCCTTGAATCCAAATTTAACTATTTTTGGAGTAAAGCCAGCCGCTGCCATGTTAACTGACACTCCTGCCGTCTAGTGGGTTGCCAGGTTTGCGAGCATGGCGTTATAATCACGTTTTTCGAAAAAACTAAACGTAATATCCCACTACAAAAACAAACGCAAATATTTAATTTTAAACAGTCAAGTCCTTTCAAGTCATCTGTCTCAAGCTTAAGTCAAGTCTCAAGTCATGAATACCAAGTCAAAGTCAAGTCTTTTATCAATATTAGTCAAGCAAGTCTCAAGTCAAAAAATATGTGACTCGAGTCTGACTCGAGTCAAGTCGTCTGACTCGAGTCAAGTCATGTGACTCGAGTCCCCCACCTCTGGCGATTGAGTAGGAATAGCGCATCCGGAAACGTTGAATCCGTGGGGGAAGCGCATCCAATGCCTGAGACCCCAGGAGACTCAGTAGAGGTTTATGATCTGTTTCCAGCTCAAGGTGTCTGCCGATGAGAAAGTTGCGAAACCTTTCACAAGCCCAGGTTAAGCCTAAAGCTTCCTCTCCTACCTGTGCATATCTCTACTCTGTCTGTGTGAGAAAACGTGACATATAGGCTACCGGTCTCCAATCCTCTTCCCATTTCTGCAGAAGCACTTCCCAAGCCGTATGATGATGCATCTGCTGAGACAGCGGCGCCGGATTCATTTCAGAAGTGGGGGGGCCAAAAAGTGTGTGTGTGTGTGTGTATGTGAAAGAAATGCTAAATCTACAGTGGTAATCAGTCCGCCAGTGCTTCCGCCAGGGCGGAGTGGTAATCACTCCGCCTCTCTGGCTACAGGAGGTAATGCAATTCATGAAACTTATTTAAAGAAATTCAAGAAATTGACATAAATTATTTATTCAACCGATGAACAATAGTTGTAATACAGTTACGAAAAGGACGAAGAGCCACTCGAACTGGCCTGGCTGGGGCGTAATATTAACTGTATAATAAAATAGGTCTTCCAATGAAACTATTGGTTAATAACACCTAACACAAGCTGTGATGTCATGTAATCAAAATCACATGACTCAAATGTCCAATCACAGGTGAGGGTGGAGGCGGAGCACCCTTCAAACAAATGTCCGACATTAGGCTAAAGCTAAAGAACATTTCCACGTGGCTAAATCTACACAATCTTCCTAGATTTTGCCGAAGTAAACCTCCCTTCGCTCACTGGCAAAGCAGAAGCTCCGGAGCACTTTTTTGAGGTCCAGGCCGTCGGTCAAATCTTTGTGGATGTGGAGGAAGAGAAGGTGATTTAAGCGGCGCTCGGACATTGTTGAACGGAGGAACGTCTTCAACCGACGGAGGCTGGAGAAGCTCCGCTCAGCTGTTGCATTTGACATTGGCACAGTCAAATACAGCCGTAGAAGTTTATCCACTTCACTGAAGAGGGATTGCGTGCCTCGTCCCTGTGCCGCCAGCATGTCGGTGATTGTGGACACCTTTGTCACCTGCATGATGGGTCTTTCAGCGGCGGAACTACTGTTGTGTGCCTGCAAAACTGCTGGAAACAGTGACAACTGGGTGGACAGCCGTTCCATGTCAATATCACCTGTGTACATGTCGACCAGATTTTGGGGGATGCCGAAACCAGGGGGACTGTTTACTGCTGTGAGGAGTACCTGCTCCATACTCATCAGCAGCTGCAGAGTGGGTTGGTTAAACCTGCGAGTCAGCTCAGAAGTGAGCAGGTCAACTACCTCAAAAAACTGGCTCCTGAAGTAGTCCTCTGGATTTTCCCACTGATGAGACGCATCCCCATCATCATAACGGCGTGGAGCGCGCCGCCTTGGAGGAAGAGCCGGGGCCTGGACCAGGTCGCTCATGTTCGTTCTTTGGGCCTCTTCAAAGATGCTGTGGAATGCCTCTGTGGACCTCAGGTTTGTGTAGTGTGTCTGGAGCATCTGCACTGCTGACTTAACTGTCTCTGCTGAGAGGTCTTTGGACTGGAGCATCCGAGCCACCTCTTCCGCAGAAGAAAACAGTGTAAGACACACTTTCAATCCGAAGAACACACTAAATTGAGTCATCAATGCCTGCAGCCCTGGTGCCTTCTTGCTTGCTTCTGTGTTCCCCCCCATTCGGATTATTTCATCCAACGTGTCGTAGACGGCTTCATAATTCGCAAGCAGGGATTTTATTGCACTGCCTCTGGCTGTCCAGCGAGTGGGGCAGAGCGGTGTGAGGCCACTGACAGTAGGAGAGGCAGCAGCTGCAGCATCCCTAATGGTATTAAAGATGGCAAGTCGTTTTGGTGAGTTGTTGATGACCTCATGTATGTCGTGAACTAAACTGAAGGCACCACGTACCATGTTGCACTTTGAAGCAGCTTCCTGGAGTATGAGGTTTAAGCTGTGATTAGTGCAATGCATTGAGATTGCTTTGGGATTGATGTCTTTAAAACGTTTGGCCACACCTGACATTTGTCCCTGTAGAACAGATGCGCCATCGTAGGTTTGCCCTCTCATGTCACCAATGTCCAGGCCGCATCTCAGTAACATGTCCTTAATAGTAAGCGTTATTGATAATGCGTCAGTCTTAGGACAGTCATACATTCCTATGAAGTCTTCACGGACAACATAATCAGCTGATACCCATCATACAGTCAGAGACAATTGTTCATGCCCGGAGCAATCGCGAGTTTCATCCACAATAACTGCATAATGTTCTGCATTGTTTTTCATTTCTGTTAATAAAGTGGTGAGAGATTCCCGATACATTTGGTTTATGAGTTCATTGATTGTCTCGTGTGATGCATATTTCCCGGTGAGCATGAAGCTTCTCAGAGTGGGGTTTTTATCAGCTACGAGTTCTACTAGCCTTTTGAAATTGCTCTCCTTATCCTCATGCCCCCTGATTGCTAGGCCCTGTCGGGTTAGAAACTGCAGACAGCGCAGCTGCTCCATCATCCCATCTCTTCTTTTTTCCTGCTCAATACGCTCCTGTTGGACAAGCTGGATGTTGACTGGTGTTTGACTGAAGAAAGCACACTTTTTTTGAACACACTCTCTGTGAACATTGGACTTTTCGTGGCTGTCCAGGAGGCTTGGGCACTTTTTCCAGTTATTACATCCGGTATTTACAAAACTGTCATCTCCACATTTTGAGAAAGTTACCAGCCGTTTGACAGCAGCAAATCTGCAAATTTCACAGAAGGCCCGTTTAGTGGTTTTACAAAGAATTAGCCACTCTCGGTTTTTGTACCATTCTGCATTAAAGTACCTTTCTCTTTGTCCAAACGATCTAGCGGTCTCCTTTTTATCAACAATTAGCTGTGCAGCTTTACCCGTCTCGATGTCGCGACAACAAGCCTCCACGCAGTCGGAACCAGCCTGTTTCGGTTCAACGAGGCCTGCGGTTTTGACAGTCTCTGCGGCCGCAGAGCTGCTGCTTTTGGGTTTATCTGGCTGCGCTGGTTCTATAGTTGAAGGTCCAGGCTCCGGAGTTGTGGTGGATGTCAGGGATGTGACATTGAAGTGGTTGAATTTAAGTTTAGTTTGACTGTATTTCATTTTCTTATGCGCTGGTTCTTCTGACATGTTTGCGAGCTAAGTTTATCTTTATAGGTTAACGGCTGCCACACACAGAACAACGTAACAAATAAACAAATCTCAGCTTTTTTATTGGTTGTAATGTAGGCTACTTGATACACTTGAATGGTGTGACAAAGTCCTCTTTGATTGGATTAAAATGTACATATTCTTCCTGTTATGTTTGCCTGCTTTATTTTACCTAGTGCAATATTTGAACTGCTCGCATTGACCCAAAGACACATTTTGAGTTGTATACACTGTTGGAAAGAGGAGATTCCTAGCTTTCTAATGATATCAGGATTGTTGTTGTACTCCAAATATTAAGCAAAATGTCACATTATATAATGATTGCCACCGAGTCATAATTTTGAGAAAAAGACGTTCAAAGTTTCCTCTTCTCTGGAATCCATCGATCTGATTGATTATTAGCGGGGCAAATGACCAGAGTAGCTATGGAAGGAAAATATTTTCGTTTGGATTACTTGTCTGGGGTAAACTCGCAAGTGTGTCTGTGTTAAACACACAGACGAGAAACACCGGCTGTTGTTATGCCCTGTGACGTTAAATTACTCCGTTCTCCTCTTGTAATTATGCCGTTACAAGCTTTCAAAGTTGTATTTATCATCTGGATTTGTCGCGTCCAGGAGAGAAGCTTTAAAATGAGACTAAATGGAGTCTCTGAAAAGATTCAAATGGGATACTTTAATTAAAAAAGGCACGGTAGTGTTACAGACAGAATATTGTTCAGGCAGAAAACAGCTGTGATCTGGCTCTCATGAGCAAGAGAAGAGGGGGAATCCCTCGTCCGGTGCTGCTATATATATCCTCTGCTGGCTCCTCCCCGCCAGCCGGCTCGCCTCGTCTCTAATGTCCGTTGTTGCATTTAAACAGAGGATTGGTACTTTTCACATTCAATATATGCTTAACACGCCTTTTCTCCTCATATTCTCTTTCATCACTTTTCATGTAACACATTCTAAACGCTGTAATCAATACTCTAAAATATACAGAAAATACTTCACGGCTGGTTTGGTTTCCGGTCATTCCGGATGTTGTCACATGCTACTCTCGTCTGTAAACAATAATGTATTCAAATAAACTGTAACTTCATTTAATATTCAGCATGGTAGTATCTCGACATCTATAGTTGTAGTGTTAAATCAGTAGGTTTCGGTTTGCACCTCTCCATGTCATTTCGCTACTAAATTCACCTCTTGAAGAAATCGTATATTAGCCACATGCTAAATGCTAACCGGAGATGAAGGATTTTCAGAATAAAAGCTTAACTGGTTGTGCACGAGAATTTCCGTTTTTTCCAGTATAAAACAGCGTTTAAACTGACGGTATGTTTAAGCTACATTATACCATCAAAACATTGATTTTAATTTCTAACAGTCCCTCCTTACACACCTAAAAGGTGTGTATCTAATACTGAAATCAATGAGTTCTTCATCTGAACTTTGCATAGCACATAACTCATGTTACAAACATACAATCAAAATGGAATGGTTCAATAGCCCTAACTTTACAAAAATACTTTGACTTGGTTCAAACATAAACGTTTTTTCTTGTGCATAACTTCTAGTGTTTACATTCAATATCATTCTTCAAAATAGCAGCAATGGCTTGGTATCAGAACATTTCTTCCTCCCTCCTTTCACAGAAACCGTTCTCATACCACGCTCAGTGTTAAGGCACTTGTTTTTACAAAGTGAAAAGAAACAAACCATTTTAGAATAGCAATGATTTATACAACATGAAATCTACCATATTAGAATAGTATAAAATAATAAAGTCAAATAAAATGGACTATCTTAGAATAGTGTAAAATTAATTGGAATAATACAAATATACTATCTTGGAATATTATGAAGTAAATTGAAATGGATTCACTCCATTTTAGCATTTTAATTTTGCTCACTTCTTCACATAATTTCATCATTTAAAGAATCACATCGGCTGGACATTCATTGATCAATCTCATCTCCGAACATCCATATCATTTAAACTAACTCATCATTGTCATCAACATCTGTATACGGGGGTTGGTCTTCTTGTTCTGCTAGCATTTGTAACTGTCTCCTCATGAGAAATGTACCCTCCCTCCTTTCATATCATTTAAGGTATGAAAGTAATATGTTCTCTAGAAGGGGCCGTTGTGCGTTCTACTCTGGGGTACGGCATTCTAGACAGTCATTTCTGGGAGAAGATGTTGGTCAGTTACAACAGTTGTAGAGTTTCATCACTTAAATGTTCCTACTAAGTACCTTTGGGTGGTCTGTTCTAATGCAGTGATAAAGTCCCTGAAATGGTGTGAGAACCGGTGGAATATCAATAACGCATTATACTAATTGATTTTCAATTATGGTCTACTTAAATAACTATGCTAACCCCTTTAACAGTGTGTGGAACCTTGGGTGCCCGAGCATGTGATAATTACTTCCTCCTTTAACAAGGATTTTAGAAACAGAAGTCATTTCATTTAATGGTTTGTAGTTCAATTCAGGAATTTACACTTATGGCAGGTATGTTTCTCCTTTAAATAACATCTCTAAATGTCAGGTCATCTGGTGAATGGATGACCATTAGGAGCTGGTGGCGCTTGTCTTTTAAAACTCATACTCTGGTGCCGTGCGCTCCCTCTGAAGCTGCAAGCAAGATTTAAAACATCTGCAGGGTGGATCGAGCGACCCCTTCTCCCTGAACGATATTTGTTGTAAAATATGCACCATCACAATAAGTGATCCAAGGCCCCGCATGTATTACTCCCAATTATATTAGTTTGTTTTTTTATTAAAATGTGCAATCTCTCTTTGCCCATGGTGTCTTTTTAAAACTCTACATCTTGGACGGAAAACAAATGTTATTTCCACCTTAATCTTCCCTCCTGAGGTAATAACCATGCTACAATGGAGAAATCAATACTCTAGATTGGAATACTATCTTTGGCTTGGTACTAGCTCTACCTTTAACATTTTCCATACAAATAAAGATTTGTCTGCTTTTATAGAGTGGTTACTAAAACCATCCCTTTAAACTGTAGGTCTATACTGTAACAAATTAAATCTTCCCCGAATTCACACATGAATAAAAAACTCTTAAAGAATCATTTGTTCATATGATGAAAAGATTGAATAATATGTTCTACCCTCAGTGTGTTTTTAGGGTTATTTAATAGTTTCCTCTTTTTTTCTTTATAAATTCACCAATTGATTCATTCATGGCTAATAAATCTTTTTCTTTACGTATTTCTCGTTGGTGAATAAGTGTTTATGTGTAAACTCACTCACTCTCGTTTTCCTTCTGTCCCCCTCTGGTTGTCAAGCCACAACCCCCTCACGTTCTGCCGGACCATGCCAACTCCTCCGTCCTTTCCTCTCCTCCGTCCACCTTCTCCTCAGTCCATCCGCTCTTGGATCCTTCTGCTGTAACTCTTTTCAGTGTCCCATCTGCTTTGCATTTCATCTCATCTCTACTGGTTGCATGGAGGGCGTATTCCGCTCTCATGTCCCACCCTCTGCTCTTGTGCCCAAATCTTGTGGCTCAGCTTGGAACTTCATGTCCTGTGGGGGACCGATGAGAGTGTGCCTTTTTATGTCACCTGTAGTTCTGGATTCCTCAGGTGGAGATGGTTCAGCTCTGCTTCTCTGTCTGTTCGATGGAGGAGGAGGAGTCTTCCGTGGTGAGGTCTTTTGTCTGCTTGGACGATGGGGTCGTAGCGGTCCAACAGGCGGATAGATAGAGAGAGAGAGATCTCGGGACGCATTATCTATAGTTAATTCTAACACACTGAGGTAAAATAAATCCAACCTTTTCCACTCTGTTTTCCTAATCTTACTATCCATCTTAGTTGTTAAATGTCATCTAAACACAATTCATGTATACTAATAATTTTACCATATCCCTAAACATTGCTTTCACCCACTGTAACATGTTTATTCCAATTAACTCTTTCAGGAAACCATTTTCTTCTATAAATTTAAATACCTACATGTTTCAAGCACCACATATTTCACACTATAAAAGAACGTCTCCATATTTTCTCCATCACTTTAAATCTCACTGTTATTTAGAACCGTAGTAACTTTTGTGACTGGACATATCTGCAATGTCGCCACTATCTGCTGGGGAATCTTGTTCATAGAGTTTGTACATACAAAGCTGTACTTGTGGGTTAAAGGTCACCGGTCGGTTGTTCATAGCTTAACAGGGGGTGTTTCTGGTACAGACTAAAACATGGATCCAGTGTATTTAGAGATTCCCCTAATCTGTAAATCCCCATCACTTACATATCCCGATCACTTAAACCCATCTCATCATTTGATACAAGAACTGCATATAGGGGGGGTGAATCATCTTGATTATAACCGCCTCACCTTTGGGAACGAGTATTTCTAACTCCTCCTCTTGTTGCTCAGCTGATCTTTTGGCTCTGGGGATAAGTGAAAGTCTCTGAAACACAGCTGGAGCCTTGTTAGTGATGTGGGCATTCTCTATGAATGAACTAATGGTTCCATGTTTTACTTGATATTGTACTCCCCTTCCAACCAACAAGGTGCCAAGTGTAATGAGCACAATCAACAATGCTATTCTGCCTCTTATCCCTAGGGGACCCCACAATTGGTTTGGCTTTGTTCTCGTCATCATCTCTATTTTATCCCTGGTTGTGTCCGTTACAGAATTTAAATAATGAGTACAAAAATAACATATACAAAAAATTGGACTCTTTTTCAGATGTAAAACAAAAAATAGGTTTTCACATTAATGTACAATCTATAAAAATCTATAGACAATTTGTCTTTTGAGCTGTTTCTATCTTTATCTTATTTCTATTTATTGTTTTTGTTCCAGCTCTGCCAAATCAGTCCTAACTCCCAATAATGTTCTGGAAGTTGCCAGTGAAGGGTGACGATGTGTGAGGTGGTGTCAATTTGCACCTTTTTCTTTACCTTTAAACCGGAGCGTGCGTGAAGTTTGTTACAACTTTTCACGCTTCCGTCCACCGGGGATGAGCCCACTGTCTTTTGTGAACTTTCACCCTCACCCAATCACCTGGCCGAACACGAGTCTCTTCTGGTGTCTCGTCTGGTATCTCTGTAGTTTTCCTAGCCTGCTGTGTAGACAAAACTTGCATAATATTACTCAGAGTTCTGACATATTCATCCACTTCTATTTGTCTAATATCTAAAACTGGACCACTCCCTCCTTGGAGAAGGCCCAAGCTTCGGCATACCTCTTGTTGTTATGAGACCTATTGTTGACTACATGTTATTATTTATTAACTACAACGTCACTGAAATCAACATATCTGTATAATCATGACACTCCCTCCTTTGAGCATAAAATGCTCAATTAATATTGCAATGATTACCCTATTATGAACAGGACATGTAAAACCCACAACGTTGCATTAAATAAATATAAAATCTCCGTGTACCCACAAGGGGTACAAAAATATCGTATGATGTATGGTTTTCTGATGGTATAAATCAGAGCTGCCAACATACACGATTTTGGCGTAGCAGATACGATTTCCAGGCCCTAATTACGCCGCTACGCTTGACTTGAATATCCTACGCATTACCTAACAAATCGAAAAATGAATCGGTGAGCTGGCAGCCTCGTGCATGTGTTGACATCCAACCAGCACTAAAGCTCACATATAAGCCGTTTTATGATTCGTCCCTTGCGTTGGCAAAGAGCCAATAGGATCGGCTGTACTTCTTTTTTGTAATGCCCTCACTACTGTTACCAGGATGCTATGCTGTTTTGGCTCCCGCTGTTGATGAAGAATTCTATTCATGTAGACCAGTGCCGTGCGGTGAGGTTCGTAGCTGGCTTTCAGAGTCAGATAGGCCTATGTGAAAAATATGTGAAGTCAATAGAGTATATTAAAACATACCCGTACTTTTCGGACTATAAGCCGCGCCTTTTTTCCCATTTTTCGACGCTGCGGCTTATATAACGGTGCGGCTAATCTATGGATTTTTAAAGCTAACGGCCACCGCCTTTAACTCTATGGGCTCTATGGCCGGTCCGCGGACCCCCACCTTTAAGCGGCGGGTTCCAGCAGAAAAAGCTGGAGGTCGGAAAAGAGTGAGACAGGTAGCGCGCAAAAGTAAAAGTGGAACCGAGAGTGGTACGAGAGACAGAACGAGAGCAAGACAGACAGACATTACGAGAGCGAGACAGTTTGTCCCCGTACCACTGGTTGAAAACCGCTGCTCTAGATCAGTGGTTCCCAAACGGTGTGCCGTGAGGCAAGTCCAGGTGTGCCGTGGGATTTTGTGACAAACATACGTTATTATTGCAATATACAACTACACAAAAATAATTATTTTTTTATTTGCTATATCAGTACTTTGTATGCACACATTTCATAATACAGAGGCAAACTCTATACCTAAAAACGATTATTTAAAAAATAATCCTCACAGAACCCCGTATTCCGCTGTTAACGCAGTTGCGCAGGTGGGATTTATAAGACTGACACATCAAAGGCTGAAGGACAATATTAAAACTGAGAAACAAGCAAGCGGGAAAATGGAGCGCTTTCTTGTGCGGAGCAAACCAGCAACCACCAGTGTAGAGACTGCCGACAACCCACCACCGAAAGAGAAGAGGAAAAAAACTGTCAGCAGACAGTACCATGACAGTTATCTGTCTTATGGCTTCATTTGGACCGGGGATGTGAACAATCCTCAGCCCGAGTGCGTCGTCTGTCGGGAGAAGTTAGCTAATGCTAACATGGTTCCAAGCAAGCTGAAGAGGCACTTGGAAACCAAACATCCCGCCCATGTTCACAGTAACTTGGACTACTTCAGAAGAGCGCGGGATCTGAACCAGAGGCAGCAAGGACGTTTGTTGGATTCTGTGAAAGTGTCTGATAAGGCAATGGAGGCGAGTTACATGCTAGCGGAGCTCATTGCAAAGCAGAAGAAGCCTCACACAATAGCGGAGACACTCATCCTCCCTGCTTGCAAAATACTTGCAGGTGTCATGCTGGGTCCAGATGCCGCAAATGAGCTATCGAAAGTGCCGTCGTCTGATAATACGATCAAAAGAAGAATCGACGACATGTCCGAAGACATTGAGGAACATTTGGCAGAGAAACTGCAGGCGAGCGGCAGATTTTCCCTCCAAATAGATGAATCTACGGACATCAGTGGGGCTGCCCAACTTCTGGCAAACGTCAGATATGTTGATGCTGACTCCATCAAAGAGACATTTTTATTCTGCAAAGAAATGGAAAGCCACACCACGGGAGAGGAAATATTCAGGGTAACTAATGACTATTTTAAAGAGAACAGTCTGACCTGGAATATGTGCGTCGGTCTTTGCACAGATGGTGCGGCGAGCATGACGGGGAGAGTGAAAGGATTCATTGCTAAGGTGAGGGCACAAAACCCACATATCGTGACAAACCACTGCATTCTGCACCGAGAGGCATTGGTTGCCAAAACCATGCCCCCGGAGTTGACTGAGGTGCTGAATCAGGCCGTGCAGATGGTGAATTACATAAAATCAAGGCCCCTGAAATCTCGCCTCTTCTCCCAGCTGTGCGCCGAGATGGGAGCCGACCACCAAAGCCTGATCCTGCACACAGAGGTACGTTGGCTGTCACGGGGGAAAGTCCTATCCCGTCTTTATGAGCTTCGGGAACAGCTTTTGGAGTTTTCAGGTGAAAACGCTGTCCCACATAAAGACAAGCTCGCGGATGAGAGGTGGTGCGCCAGGCTGGCTTACCTCGCAGACATATTTGGGCATCTGAACGAGTTAAACGCCAAGCTTCAGGGAAGGAATGAAAACATTTTATCGTCCACAGATAAGATTCGGGGGTTTATGGGCAAACTTCTCCTGTGGCAGGAGGCTTTGGAGCAGGGCTCCATGGACATGTTCCCGCTGACATCAGCTGCGCCGCAGGCAGCTAAGGAGCGCGCTGTGTATGCGGAACACCTTCAGACCTTAAAAGAGAGGTTTGAGCAGTATTTTCCACGTGTGGCTGACATCGAGGACTATGACTGGATCCAAGACCCATTCCACCATGAATCCTCCACAGAGAAGCTCTCCATGAAAGAGAGAGAGGAGTGCGCAGAGCTCCGTGTGGACCGCACACTGAAACTCAAATTCAGTGAGCTCCCACTGGATCAGTTTTGGTTGGCTTCTGCATCGGAGTACCCAAGCATCTCCCACCACGCGATTGAGCAACTACTTCATTTTCCCACTACCTACCTGTGTGAGCTGGCGTTCTCTACTCTGACTTATATGAAGAACAACAGCAGGTCACGGCTGTCTGTTGAACAGGACTTGCGAGTTGCCCTCTCTTCAGTGCCACCGAGGATTAAAAAAATCTCCGTGCGCCCCGACAGGCACATGTATCCCATTAATCTGTAAATAGGCAAATTTTAAAATAGCACATGTTTCAATGCTGATTGGTGAAATGTTATATTCATAATTTGTAGTTCAGGACCATGTTTCCTTGCATTGACAGTTCTCTGTGCTGAGTTTCTGCTGAGTTTCCGTTGCCTCATTTTTAATTTTGTGACCTGTCTGGTTTAAATGAGTGTGTTGCTGCTTTGATGAAGCCTAATTTGCTAAAGTTTAATAAATTATATAATATATATTATATATATATATATAATATATATATATATATATAATATATATATATATATTTATATTTATAAATTAATTAAAAAAAATTTTCGTTAATACATATTTCATGAGTAATATAGTTGTCTTTGTCACATTTTATTTGCCATTAGTAAATAAGTATGCACATTTACAGATATTTTACATGATATGAGTGATAACACGTGTTATAAGGGCTATTTTAGGGTAGGTGTGCCTTGAGATTTTTACTTGTCCTTTGGTGTGCCTTGGGCCCAAAAAGTTTGGGAACCACTGCTCTAGATCACTGCCGGTACGTGCGCTGGGAGCGCACCGTTTAATTTTGAAAGTTGAAAAGTTTGTGTGTCTGAAACACTATGTGATACAGTACAGTTTACACAGCACAGTACATGTTCTGTAGCTACTATTGCAATAAATGCTAACACTTGAATACTTTATGCAAATATGCAACTTGTTTGTTGAAATGTTAATAAATGGGAGCTTCCTCAAACAGCCATCTCTTTCCCGACAATCCCCTCTGTGCACGAATCCTTACATATGGTAATTAAACATTAAAACACCTGCGGCTTATAGTCCAGTGCGGCTTATATATGTACACATCATTCAATTTAGCTGCTGCGGCTTATATTCAGGTGCGCCTTATAGTCCGAAAATTACGGTAATTCAATTGGCAGCTTGCACATTGACTACTGGTTGTTTTTCATATTCTATATAACTAGCTATCATTACATGCGAATTGAACGCTTCCATATAAATCGTTTAGGTTATTTAAGTCTCTTGAGCTAGCTAGCATAGCAACTAGATAACTATAGCAACCAAAAAACACAACTTTAGCAGCAAAGTTTAATTTCTCAAACTCAGCTCACCAATACATTAAAAAAAAAGATTGTTGGGTTCAAAGTGATCACAACGACGTTGTATGATGTTAAATGGATGACAGACATTAAACAATCCCCTCGGAAACACTCGGATATCAATGTAATCTTGGCTAATAATTAAACGTACTGGTGGCTTTCCATTCTTCTGCATTTGCATTGTTGTATTTTGTGGCAGATTCATCGGGGTAAATCATTATGGTTACATACTGTTACATATATATATCGGGGTAAAACCATCAAGCATCTTTGTAACAGAGCAGGGAGGCATTATACAGGAGGGGATATTTCCTCACTAGCATCTTTGTTACAGAGCAGGGAGGCATTATACAGGAGGTGCTAATTTCTCACTAGCTCCGCTAGCCTTTCTCTTAAATTCAACGGCGCGTGCCGTCTAACATAGACAATCACACTGTGACTGGTCGATCGAGTTATCTTCTGTCCCGTCGTATGAAACAAGCATTTTAGCTCAAGCAATGATCTCAGTAAATCGGGACGTGAAGTGATTAATGGAGTCTAGTGTCCAGGCTTTCGCACGCCCTCCTCATTGAGACAGAGATAGCCTACTGTTTGCCTCCCCTCTGCTTTTTCACCGCGGGTTTATGTCAGATCAGCAAGACTACAACACATAGGCCTACCTAAAATACATTACCTACTCAATGGATAGAAAGGACATAATACGAGTGTCTACAAACATTTCACAGACAATGAGAGAAAAAGGCATGCGTTTAATCCAGTTTGTGAGGGATTGCTCAATCTGACGTGAGGCGCCGCTCTTTGCTGCCTTACCCCGCTTGTCTCCTCTCTGTTTGAACCATAGACTGGTTTGAACAGGTCACGAGCAAATTCAGCTATTTTGGTTATAAAATTATTTAAGATAATTGGAATCATACAAAAATTACATTTATAGCACAGATAAGTAGAAAATATTAATATCTGTTTTATTTCATTATATAATTTAACATATGTGTTGTGTTTTTATTATCTTAATTTCTAATGGACCAATGATAATTCGTGAATACACTATGCCCGCGAAATCGCGGAACGAGCTGTCAGTTGAAGTCTATCAAAAATGGATGGTGAACGTACTTGTCCTCCGCCGAAAAAGCGGCGAATTTCTGAACAGCGCTTCAAGCTAGAATATAACGCAGAATGGCCGACCATCACCCGGTCGAAGCTGGACGACTTCCACGCTTACTGTATGTTGTGTAAGGCAGATTTTAGCGTGAGGCATGGGGGCCGACACGACGTTGAAAAGCACACCAGGACTGCTAAACACACGTCATACAAGGCGGCAGTGGAAGCTACAAGGCCCATCGCGGGCTTCTTTACGGTTGACAGTGACACCAGTGTCATAAATGCCGAAGTGCTTGCTGTGGACTTTCTGGTGGAACACAACATCCCGATCGCGGTGGCCGACCACATCGGGCCACTGGTGAAAAAGATGTTTCCGGACTCGAAAATCGCTGGTAAGGCTCAAATGACAAATAGCCTCAATTCATCTCAAGCATTCATAGGCATAGATTTATATCTGTATACTGTCACAATACACTCTACAATCTGTACAGACTAGCCTATATAAAACAGTTACAGTACTGCCCTGGTTGATAATCTGATTTAAATCTTGCAAATTAATGATTGCTAATTTATACTGATACTGTATCATTCTGATAAACATTTTTCATTTTATGTAAAGGTGAAAAAAAAATAGCCTAAGCCAACTTACTCTACAGAGGATTAATATCATGATTGTAATTCTGCAATTCTGTGTAATCTAGAGTATAATCATGATAATACAATTCAATATTTTTGTGATTGCAATTGCAGGAAAGTATGGGTCTGGTCGCACAAAGAGCAGCGCCATTGTTGGAGCCCTTGCCAAGGAGGATGCGTCTGTGATCACGGAGGCAATGAGGACAGCTCCATACTCCCTAGCCATGGATGGGAGCACTGACTATGGAGACTGTAAGCTGTATCCTCTTGTTGTGAAGTACTTTGATCGAGGACTTGGGTGTGTTCTGACAGTACTGCTATCTTTGCCAGAGTGTCATGAGGCATCTACTGGGCAGAACATATTCAAACTCATTGACAATGAACTTGAGAAACGTAGCATATCCTGGGACAACTGCATGAGTTTTGGGGCAGATAATGCCATGGTGATGCAGGGACTCAAAGCTGGCACGGCAGGCTACATCAACAAAAAAAACAGTGCAGTATATGTGCTGGGATGCCCGTGCCATCTAATTCATCTAGCTGCAGAAAAAGCTGCTGCTCAGCTTCCAGTGTCCATTGAAGAGCTGCTGGTGGACATATACTTCTACCTAGACAAATCCAGCAAGAGGAAACAGGGACTGAAGAAATTTCAGGATCTGTGTGGAGTGGAAATGAGAGATTGTTAAACATGTAAGTACGAGGTGGCTCTCTTTAGATAAATGCATCGCCAGGTTGTTGCAGCAGTGGCCTGCATTGCTGCAATACTTTGAGTCAGAACAGTCTGGGCACAGCAGCAAGAACAAATCCACGCAGAGCAGCAGCAAGGACAAGACCACTCACAGTGTTAGCAAGGACAAGTCCACGCAGAGCAGCAGCAAGGACAAGTCCACCCACAGTGTTAGCAAGGACACATCAACCCACAGTAGCGGCAGCAAGGACAATTCTCAGTTTGATTTGGCAGGCTATCTCTTTCGCCAACAAAACCTAGCCAAATTCAGTCAGGGAAAGAAAACACCAGCAGCTGCAACCACACAGCCCAAGACTGCAACGGCAAAGCCCAACACATCTAGCGCTGCACCCACTCGGCCCAAGACATCTAGCACTGCACCCACTCAGCCCAAGACATCTAGCACTGCACCCACTCAGCCCAAGACATCTAGCACTGCACCCACTCAGCCCAAGACATCTAGCACTGCACCCACTCAGCCCAAGACATCTACCACTACACCCACTCAGCCCAAGACATCTAGCACTGCACCCACTCAGCCCAAGACAGGGGCACAACAGAGAGTGCAGAGGGCATGTCAACATCTGCAGGACCCAACATTCCATCTTTACTGCTACTTTCTGAGTGCGGTCCTGCCGATATTTGATGAGGCCAACACTCTGCTGCAGCTAGACAAACCCTGCATACAAGTACTACACAGGACTTTGACCACACAGCTGAAGAATCTCTTGAACCGATTTGTGAAGCCTCAGGTGATCAATGCAGCTGCTAAGGTTCACCAGGTACCATTTAGGGAACCAAGCAACCAGAAGAGCAATGAGACCTTGTTCATTGGGCAAAACACCAGAGACTTCATAGCAGATCACCCTGAGCTTGAGGAGCTGCAGCTGGCCCAGGTCTTCAGCGCTGTGCGGGCATTCTACATGAAGGCTGTTGAGTACATGGTGAAGAAGTTTCCCTCTGATGACCCAGTGTTACGGAATGCTTCTGTGGCTGACATGTCTGCACGGGACAGCGCAGACTTCAATTATGTGAGGTACTTCACAGGCAGATTCCCCTGCTTGAAGATGAATGCTGAGGAGATGGACAAGCTTGAGGGTCAATTCATGACCTACCAAACCGATGCTCTGCCAGAAAGCATCACCAGCTGTGACAGACCAGACACACAGTGGCACCTGATGAGTCAGCTGAAGGATGGAAATGGCCATCTCAAGTACCCTTTACTCTGCAAGGTAATGCTGGCTATCCTCTGCATCTTCCATTCCAATGCAGACTGCGAACGCATCTTCAGTCTTGTCACAAAAAACAGAACGGAGTTCAGACCTAGTATGGGAATGGAGACCCTGAGTAACCTCATTACCCACAAACAATTCATGGTGGCAAAGGGGTCTGTCTGCTACAAGCAGGCGTACTCCAAGACAACTCTTGCCAAGGCCAAGTCAGCAACCTATGACCATCTAAAGTGAGAGGTTGATCAGATGGTCATGTCACAGCCAAAGGTTCCCTTGAGTTGAACTCTGTTCTAAAAAAGGCTGTGTACAGGTTTTTCATGTGTTATTGTTCAGTATTGTTTCATGATGAATTCTGTTCGGTTAATAAAAATATTTTTTTGTGTATGTTGGTGTTTAATTGTGTGCAACAGTACAGGGAAAAGGAGAAATTATACACAAAAAATTTACTTTGCAGAAAAACATGTCCTAATATGACCTAGATTGCATCTCAGAGCATGTAAAGTCTCTGGCTTCTGATAAGATAAGATAACTTTTATTAATCCTGTAAGGGAATTGCACATGTTATAGCAGCAGGGTGATAGGAAAAGGAATAGGGAACTATATATACATACAATTTACAGTAAAATAGAAACAGTTGAATACAAAAGATAAATAGAAATAAGTAAAGTAAAAATGAAATAAGGGGGCATTCTGGGGGCTTCGGCGGACCTCGGACCCCCCGCCGGAAAAAAAATTGCCTTCCTCCGCTCGGCATGCTACTACTTTCTATAACACAATGTTGGCAGCTCTGTATAAATGCATATTCACTAAAAAATCTGCCATTAGCACAAAAAATAGTTTACTTGTTTCAATAATTGCTTTTGTCATGGTATTATGCATCATCGTTGCTGCGAAAAACAATACCCCTGGTGTCGCTAATGCGTCAATAATTCTAGGATTAGAGGATTGGTTGATACTGTTGAACTAAGATGATAAAATAATCTTTCTCCAAACTGGAGGGAAAAAATATGAACTATTCTCACAGAGTGACCTGCATGAAGGGCTGGTGCCCCTCACTCAAATGAGATATTGCCTTACGCACTACACTATAAATCAGTGAAGTTACTCAAGAATAAATAAATAAAGACTGATTCTTGAAACTGTTGTAAAAACCCTACAACTTCTTCATCCAAGCTCTTAATCAGTGTTATGTTATTTAATCTGCGGCTCATGCCTTAAAACAGATACTTCAGACCAATTATAAAATTGTGTTTATGAGAAAAATGTAATCTGACTCCATAAATGACAGAATTGTTTGATTAAAAACTGCACTTCTGGCTAAGAATAAATGAAGTTCCCCTTTAAACACAGCCCCGGTCTTCTGACGGGGTCTATCTATGTACTGGCTGGAAAATGTTGGGCCAGTCTCTGTCGCTCCATCACAGTTCTCCCGCTAACAGTCACTCTCTAGTTCAGCTGGGTTCTTGTTGACTTCTTCACTGGTTTGAGACAAGCGACCCTATCGGAACACCTCCCTTTGTAGCCAGACTTCACCACAGGAGAATCGAGTTTCTGTTATCAGGTCTGGACAGCTTCACGTCAGGTGTATCGCCGCCCCTTGCATATTTTGGGTGGAAGCCCGTCTTCTTGACCTCACTAGTTGTGTGGACACAATAGTTTTCTGTGTGGGGGAACAACATCACTCGTAATGTATTTTCCTTCTCATAATTACAAAAATAGTCTGCTAAATGTTCTACTATGTCTTAATCTTCTACTACTCTGTGGATGCTTTATGTGTAAATGCAATATTCTTCTCACTATCTTTTAAATAACATTCAACCTCTCCCTCCTGTGGTGACATATGTGGCTCTATGTAGCTGGATTTCAAAATACTCTATTGCTGAAGATGCATAACCTGATGGTCTGGTCCTCTAAGCTTCCTCATTGTTGTGGTTGATACCAGGCTGTCAGTGGCATTTGGTTGATGTTTGGAAATCCTGTACGTCTTTGACATCTCTGGGACCCCCTGCCTCCGTCGTCATCATGGAAACTGCATGGTGGGCCGTTGTTTGGTGCATGTGGTGGGTATTTCATTTGTTGTTGTGGACAATCTCTAGCCCAATGGCCCAGCTGATTGCATATGTAGCATCCCTCGAACCGGAGAACTTTTCCTCTGCCTCTGCCTCCTCGGAAACCTTCTGGTTGTTGGTTCTCCATCTGATTCTCTGGCACTATCTGAGATTCAACTGTTTGAGATGTCTGCCCTGCATTCTCTGGTTTTTCCTGAGCTTGAATTGTTGGAGGAATCTGCACTGCCTTCTCTGATGTAGCTGCCATTTGCCTTGCCGCTTTCTTGTTTTTATTAGCTTCGGTATCTTTCTCAGCTATTTGTATCTTCAAGAGTCTTAGTTGTAATGTTTTAATTTCTTCGTCTTTTTCCCTCTGGGTTGCTTGGTATTTCATATCGTGGTAAATGAGATGTTGTCTCCATTCTTCAATGGGTATAGCATCTAATGCGACAACATCTCCCAGGCTTGCCTGCACTGATTGGGGAAGGGCGTTAATGACCGCGTTCTTCCACAGCATTACGACAGACGGTGAAACGTCATGTCGTTCTCCAGTGCAGTCCTCCCACACTCCTTCACATCTCTTCAGGAAGGCATACATGTCTTCCCCCGGTTCTTTTCTCAGGTAGTTGAGGGATTGTAAACTCCGTGTTGTTGGGTAGATTTGACGAATGGCAGCCCAATACCTCGACCTGACTTTGTTGAAGAAAATGTAATCTGGAGAGTTGGTGCATTTGACCTTGGAATCCACTGCTCTTGCCTCTAGTCTTCCTTCTATCCGTCCAAGCAGTGCCCTCATGTCTCCCAAGCACAGGTGGTCTTGGACTGTGTATTTCTCCAGATCATTCACCCACTTCTGACCTCCTTGTGTAAGTGGAGGTAGTTTTGCCGCTAATGCTTCCATGTCTCTGTGAGTCCATGATTGGTATTTCAATCCTCCTTCTCCAGCCGCTATCACCGGTAGCGTGAGTGTTGAGCAGTTCTTGAGTCTTCCAGCTTCAGTTACGGTTGTGGTGTCTAGGGAACCTTCGCCTTCTCTTCTCTTGAGTTGTGCTTCCATACTTTTGCTGAGTTCTTCCATCTTTCTGTTGAGCTCCTCTTCCATTCTTCTGTCTAGTTCTTCCAATCTTCTGTTGAGCTCACCAGATAGGAGTCTTCCCTTATACTCCAAGTCTTTGACACGTGTAGCTGTGGGGAGACCGTCCAACTCCAATACTCCTCCTAGAACACCTAGAGTTGGAGCTTGTATTGGAGGTTGAAAGAAACTGTATTTTTCTGTCATGTAGGGAGGAGGCGCATCTGTCAGGCTTGGAAGGAGCTTTTTGAAGGTTGGATTACTGGAGCTTCTTCTGTCTTTTCTTTCTTATCTTCCTTTGCTGTGAGCTCTGTTCCTTGAGCCACATACATGCTGTTTGTTGATTCTTGGCTGACATATTTTAGATGGAGTACCAGACTTGTAACTCTAGATTTTCTTTTTTCAGCTCTGTTTATAGCGCTTTTAGCAGGTCCATACCAAGGGGGTTGTCCGGCTTTGATCCATGCTTGTTGTTCTCGCAGGTATTCTCCATTTTCATGGTCAATTACTGCTTTTCTATGGGCTTTTGTTGGTGCTGGTTGACCATCAGCTGGATACAGTCCTCTCGTTTGCCATTGTTCCAACAGTTTCTCCATGTGGTTCCATGTCTTTTGTCTAAGATTTGGAACTGTTATAGCATCTGATCTGATTTTTATCCTTCCCTTGATATCTGCTGTTGAGCCTGGCTCTGCGTCTAGTCTCAACTTAGTTTGTTTTGGTGACATGTTCTCTAATTATTTATGAACTTATCAAAGATGAAGCACTAATTTCTGACTAGCACCTTCGTTGCTGTTCGTCCGAACTTTAAAGCTTTTTTTTTTTTTTTTTTTTAAGTTGCTCAAGGTTTTATTAATTCTTTTTTTTTTTTTTTTGTAGTTATAGATTTCTTTTTTTTTTTTTTAGTTTGAGTTAAAATATTAATAAAGTTAATTAATATATAAAAATTATGCAAAATTAAAATATGAAATGTCAAAATAAAGTTGTATGGTTTTGACTTTGAAATATGAATATGGTTCAAATCCAAATCTCCTGTGTACAGTGCATACCGAAATGTATGAAATTATGCTAATGTCACTACTTGTGTTAGCTTCAATAAATTGGTGTTTGAAAAAGTATTATGTAAAGTTTCTTCTCTTATAATTAGAAACCACTTGCAAGTATATCTTGGCGATCAAGCATGTGTTTATTTATAACACTTAAAATTATACTTCACAATGTTATGGTGTTTCTTCTATTTGTGTAATAATTCTGTACTACCACCAGAGTGCGCTATTTTAATTTCCAGCTTAATCCACTAGGGAATAGCTGTTGCAAAACTGACTTGTTTTTAACAAGGAGAAATTTATTTTCCTTAAAAATATCTTTAAAATTGGAAGAACATTACACTATGGTTAAACAACACAGCACATAACCACCGAAACACATTTGCAAACAAGAATATTCACAAAACCGCCAATACACACTTGCAAACAAGAATATCCCAAAACCAGCCAATACACTTTTACCAGCAGAAGTACTTCCAATAGTTCTAACTCTAACAAGAAGTATGGTTCTTTACTAGATGGAATGGCTAGCCTCAGTGTGTTAAAGCAAACAGAGTACTTCAATTAGCATTTCATGAAATGGCGACTGCCGTGTGGTTCACTGTGAACATGAGTTCAAGACAAGATGGCAACTGGTTTTCCAACCTTTGACCTGAAGAACAAAGGGATTTGAGAAAACACCTCGTGGCTCTCACAGTGGAGTTGAAATAATGGTGGGGTGATATTTTGTCTAGTAAATTCAACACACAACACTGTAGTTTAAAATAACATTTCTATTTAGTTTACAATGATAAAGGGGCCTTATGTCATAGCCCTCTACCCATGTACGTAAATGTTTTGACTTTAAGAGCCAGTATGGTCATCTCTTCTGTTTAACACTAGAGCCGCCAACGGGTAAATTTAACCCGCAGCTGTTTTTTTATTGTATGTAACTTTTTTTCAATAAAATATTAACGTCTCCCAGTCCGTGACTTTTCCTGAAAGTGTGTTATGTAACACCCTGTGTTGTTAAAAATTGTCAATAATAAGTCAGATTGAAAAAATTGCCGAAAAAACGGATATTTATACCTATTTCCGCCAGCAGGTAATATTTACCTCATATAAATGCAGCGCTCCTCGCGCTATTGATTTCGCGCGTAAACATAAACATGATGTGTTGCTATAGCAACGCCTTTTGTCTACTGCTGTAGATAGAGAGAGAGATTGAGAGATAGATAGATTGAGAGATTGATAGAGAGATATATAGATTCATAGATAGATAGAGAGAGAGAGAGAGAGATGGAGAGAGCCGGTTATATTTCCAAAATGGACAAAAGAAAGAGACTCATGAACGTACAGGAGGCACTAGCGTTGCTAAATCGTCTGAGCAAAGCAGAGTCTGATGGTGGGGAAGTATCAGGACTGAGTGATGTGTCCTGGGTTTGTTCTGCCTCTGATGGGTCATCTGAAAGCGATCCTGAGCCTCCGCGGAACATGACGCCGTCCCATCCTGATCCCCCGCTTGCAGATGGGCCTACTGTACCAGCCCATGCAGAAGGTATGATGATTCTTGTTTTTTATTTCCTACTTTTCTACAAATCGTAGGCTATAAGATATCAAGGCATATAGATAATGCCTTTTCTTTTTACAAATTATCTTTTCATTGCCTTTCGAGGATGTAATATTATCAAATAAACATTTATGAAATATACTTTAGTCTAAAGTAGTGTTTTCCTCTCTCCTATTTAGTGTGTGCCACTGAGCCGTCACCAGCCCAAGAGATCGGGAAAGATGGCACAGTGTGGACGGTCATGGAGCCTTGCGGAGGCGCAGGTAGACGGCAGATACAGAACATCCTCACGGCCCCACACAACACGCACGTCACAACATTACTGACAAACTCACAGCATTTATGTGTCTGTGTGATAATGTAATGTTGGATGAAATCCGTGATTGCACAATTGCTGAGGCGCGGAGAGACAGAGCCACCTGGGATGTCTCTATTATGGAGCTGAAGGCCTTTATTGCGCTTCTCTATGTGAGAGGTGCATATTGTGGGAAGAACATTGAGATGGAGAGTTTCTGGTCCGAGCAGTGGGGCAACGCGTTCTTCAACGCAACACTGTCGAGGAACAGGTTTCGGGAAATCATGCGCTACCTGCGCTTTGATAAAAAGGAGACCCGCCGGTGCCGGTTGACCACCGACAAGTTTACACACGAGAGGAAGGTGTGGGATCGTTTTGTCGAAAATTCTATCGCGTCCTACAGGCCAGGGTCCGACATCACTGTGGATGAACAGCTATTCCCGACCAAATCAAGATGTCCATTCACACAGTACATGCCCAACAAGCCGGACAAATTTGGCATCAAGTTTTGGCTGGCAGCTGACGTTGAGAGCAAATACATGCTGAATGGCTTCCCTTACCTGGGAAAAGATGCCAGCAGGCCAGCAACACAACGGCTAGGAGAGAACGTGGTGCTGAGGCTGGTGGAGCCCTTTATTGGTAAGGGAAGAAATATAACCACAGACAATTTCTTTACCTCCCTCCCTTTCGCCAAAGCGCTTCTCGCCAAAAATACCAGCCTAGTGGGAACCATCAAGCGCAACAAGCGGGAGCTCCCACCCTCTGTGCAAGGGAGATCTGAGCTGTTCAGCGACAAAATGGTGCTCTCAGTCTACCAGTGCAAGCCGAGGAGAAACGTGACAATACTCAGCACGCAACACCAGCATGTGGCCATCTCCACAGAAAGAAAGAAAAAGCCAGAGACTGTGGAATACTACAACCACTCAAAAGTGGGGATTGACGTGCTCGATCAAATGGCTCGCCAATATTCGGTGAAAGGTAGGCTATTATTGTTGTTGTTATTGTTATTATTATTATTATTTTTTAGGCCTATAGAAAACACTGCATTGGTCAATCGTTTTTTACTAAATCTTATGTTTCTCTCAGGTGGCACGCGTAGATGGCCCGTTGCTGTATTTTATAATGTGCTGGATCTCGCTGCCATCAATGCCTGGGTGCTGTACAGGAGCTGCATGAGCCAGGAGAACATACCGAGAAGGGACTTCATGCTCCAGCTGCCACACGAGCTGCGCGCTGAGTGGATGGCATCAAAAGCGCCACCACTTGCGGACCTGCCCTTCAGCGGTGCTGTTGCAGAAGAGCGCAGGAGAATGACCTGCATGGTGAAGGCGCACTGCATGCAGAATAAAATGTTCTGCAAATGTGTCAAGTGTGGGGATGCTGTGTGTGGCAAATGCACAGCCAAGGTGCTCAGTGTTTGCAACAATTGTGTTTGAGTGTTTGTGAAGCGTTGTGATCGATGTGTTCGTTCTTATTGTTCTTCTTCTCTGATGTTTTTTGTTATTTGTATACGTTCCGTGTTATCTGCTGTTCAATTATATAACAAATACATTATTATATTAATTTATATTATTGTCATGTTGTTGTTTTTTTATGAGTAGAAGGCTATCAGACGATATGAAGCATTTTTACCTTTACGAAACACAAGCCTAACATCAAGCGTTTATTAGCGAGAGTGGGTAATATTTCTACCATAGAACATGCAGCGATCCTTGCTCTGTTGATTTCGCGCGTAAACATAAACATGACGTGTTGCTATAGCAACGTCTTTTGTCTACTGCTGTTCCTATAGATAGATAGATAGATAGATATATTTATATATATATATATAGATAGACAGACAGATAGATAGTTATAGATAAATCAGCACTGTAGCAATATTTTATACTTCATGCCATCTGTACAAACTATATAATATGAAAAGCTGAAAGTCCACAGATTATATTGGTATACATTTCATCCCTGTGCGCTCAAAGCTCACTGTTCTGTATGGTACATTGTACCTTGGAAATAAATAGCGGGTAAACTTTACCCGTTGGCGGTTTTAGGTATACAGCGACCTCTGGCGGTTCTAGTGTTAAACACGCTATTATGGGACAAAATGGGACGCTATCCAAACACAATCAGAAGAATATCGTCTATCTAACGCACGAATGTCGCACTTCTCGTCGCACTTCTCGTCGTAATCCACACGCAATGTATTTTTGAAAACAGAAAAAAGTAACCACTGAAAGCTTCAAACTCCTCAGGCCTTTCCCTTGAAAAAGGACTTTTTTAAAAACAGCCTTACACTGTTGTTAACACAAAACACTCACTCCAATAACCTTAGCTTCAAACTTTGGCTGTGTCTTTGCCTCAAGCAGTCCCGACTGCTTAATGGCCTAAAACCATTCACGTTAACTTAAAACGCAACAAAAGACACCTATTTAAGTGATTGGCCTCTGGCCGACATTTAATAACAGACAAACGAATAGCATGCAGGGTTAAATAGAACAAAAGAAATTGAACTCACCCTGCCTGTAACAAAGCAACGCCACGTGGTAAGATACCAATGATTATCAATTTAGGCTTGTTTTAACTTAAATTGCACAGCTATTTTCAGGATCCTCTGGCCGCCGTCAAACACACAGAACTAACATTGTCCTACATAAACTATTGAAGAATTCGATATAACAGGTTTCTCCACTCTTAAAAATGTTGGGTTATTTTGTCAACCCAACCACTAGGTTGAACCTGTTGGTTAATTTAATTGGGTTATTATTATGGAAATGGGTATTCCGAGAACCCAATTCGCTGGGTTATTTCTGTTGGGTATGGAGTTATTAGCTGTTGGGTTGCAATTTCTATGAAGTTGTGTTGGTTTGTTTTGGAATACCCAACACATTGGGTTGACGTTGACCCGCGAAATTAGGTCACCTCCCACTACTCTCCGTCTCTCTCCAACACGACATTGATGGAAAGACGGTCACACTAAAGTGTAGAGGAGACTCAATTAAAGCAAGGTTTGTTACATACATTACATATACATTGTTTTACCATGTAGTTGACTTGATATTATTATATAAAGCGTCATACTGTTGTTAAGATGTAAGTTTGTGAAGCACTGTTGTGTACATTTCATCAAAGTAGCAAGCTAACGTGTTAGCTAACACTATGTTGTTGTTACTCGAAATGACTCGAGAAATGCGTCATGTATTGCAGCTAGGAGGACAACGTTAGTTATCTCGTCAATTTGGCTTTTAATGCAATATCACACAAGTGAGTGTTATGGAGGGAAAAGCGCGGTAGTGAATCAGCTAGCCTCTGCATGCTAGCAGGCCTCAGCTAGCTAGCTCACCAGGCTTTACACAGCACTGGGCATACTTGTAGCCTCCCGATTTTCTTGGTAGACTCCCGATTTCCTCCCGGGGTCATATTTCTCCCACATTTCTCCCGATTTCTGACAAAATCAGATTTACTCAGTACTGTTTCCACTCGGACTTTAATACAGCTACACCATTGTTTGGCTTCCATGGTAGCGTGTCTTTTTAGCGCGCGCAACTGAAAGTGAGAGGGTGAGTAAGATATATCACAGAAAACAGAACAAGAATCGACAACATACCCTCTGCTCACCCCTTGCCTGTATTTAATACAGGTCCAGCCCACACATAGCTCCATCAAGGATGGTGCTACAGGCCGCAAGGCAGTGCACTTACAACTACAATAAGCATGGTGCGGTGGAAAGCTAACTTAAGTCTCATACAGTTTAACCGCCGACTGAAACTTTGGTAACGGTAACGTTAGGCCTAACCATTATGTTAAAACAGTGAAAAGACGTTTGGACTACTGAATCTTATTTCATGTTATTGTATGTTTTTTCTTAATGGATTCTTTTTGTGTTGATGTTTCAGGTTGATACGAACAATCAATGGATGACTTTGTGACTACTAAATTGACCGAGTGGCAGCTTCCAGGGCTGATTGAAAGGTTCAGAGGTAAGCTAATTTATAAGTCACCTCCATGCCTTCATTTTATGGGTACTGTGTTATGGTTCAGCCCTGTCATCATTATGTGCATGCTATATGCTCTGTGCATAGGAAATGAATGGGACTGTAGTAATATTTTGTGTTCTGTCTTTCAGATGAGGCTATTGATGAAGAAAGCTTTGGGTACCTGGATCTTCACACCCTCACCACCTTGATCCCCAGAATAGGCGAGAGGCTAAAATTCATTAAGAAACAGAATGAATTTGTAAGTAATGCGGTTGAATACACTGTCACCATGTTCTAAATTAAAATTCAGACGGACGGACTGACAGACAGACGTTACCCTTCACTGCTTGCCCTTTTAGTTCAGAATTCAGATGAATCATGGGATACGTTTGCTTTAGATGTAAAACTCGAATTCCTGGGGATGTGAGAAGTCTTTTTATCCATTTACGTGCAGTACATCATGTTAATTATGCTGCAAACTATTTCCAGTGTTGTGAAATTGGCTGCGGTAGAACATTTAACTACATGCGATCTTTCCGAAGACACTTACAGCAGCATGAAAATGTTGAGGAGGTGCTTGGTGTACCCGCTCAAGATCCAGTCCAGCCTGAGTTCCTTAATGCTGAAGGCCAGCCAGCAGAGGAAGTTGAGGAGTGGGATGAGATTGAGCCAGAGGGCATTACTGATCGGGTAGCACATTTTTTAGCTAATCTGAGGTCTGTGCCTTCGCAAACATTGTCCGGCATTCATTTTTTTTTTAGCAGACCTCTAGTTTAATCTCTGACATTGTGTGTAGACTGCAAATCCCAGAGGTAGACCAACTAATGGTGGAGTTCCAAGACTGTGCTGAGCCCTTCTGAGATCTAGACACTGAGTATAAACAGAAGCAGTATTTTGTCAAATCAGGAGGCTTCATTGAACCAGTCGAGGAAACTTTCCGTCATGACGAGGTTTCCTACGTCCAGAGAAGGGACTCTGCCACCGGCACTGTGAAACAAGTCGCGGTTCCTGACACGTTTCAACGTGTTCCACTTACACGCCTTCTAGGACAGGTCCTTGAAATGCCTGGCATCCTACAGGCAATGCTTGATTGGCAGCAAAGAGATGGTGGAGTCCTTCAGGATGTCTTTGATGGGGAGTTTTGCAAAACACACCCACTGTTCCTGAAAGAGACTTCCATTTCACTTATTTTGTACAATGATGACTGTGAAACGGTCAACCCTCTAGGATCAAAGACTGGAACACACAAGCTAGGCTTCATTTACCTTCTGATCAAGAGCTTGCCGCCAGATCTGCTCTCAAGTTTACGGTCGCACTTCCTGTGTGCAGTATACAAATCAGATGATGCAAAAACATATGGTCTTGATGATGTCCTGCGCCCCATTGTTGCAGAGCTGCAGTTTCTAGAGAAAGAAGGCATCCCCGTTGACACCCCTACTTTTCAAGGCGTTGTTAAGTTCTCGCTTGTCCAAGTAGTGGGGGACAACTTAGGCTTAAATGCCATCCTCGGTTATACCGAAAGTTTCTCTGCTAACCATATGTGCCGCTGGTGCAGAGTGCATAAACATGTCTCGGAGCAGCAGACATTGGAAGATCCAGCACAGCTGCGTAATATACACACCCATCAGGCAGATCTGGAACTCGCAAGCCTTTCAGAGACAGGGTTGAAGAGAGACAGCAAGCTCAACAACCTCTCTTTTTATCATGTAACTGACAATGTGGCACCAGACATTATGCATGACATTTTAGAAGGAGTAGGCCCCCTTGAGGTCAAGCTCATCTTGAATACTCTGATTGAGCAAAAACTTGTCACACTTGACCAAATCAACTTCAGACTCACAAGCTTCGATTACGGCTTTTGTGACAAGGCTAACAAGCCCTCTCTGATTAGCAAGAATGATCTTAGCAGACCGGAAGGGGCCATGCGACAGTCAGCAGCTCAAACGTGGTGCCTTATTAGGCTACTGCCCACCATGATTGGGGACCTGATCCCCGAGGGAAATGAGGAGTGGGAACTCCTCCTACTCTTACTACTGTGCATGGAGTTCATCTTCTCTCCCTCTATTACCATCGCTGCAACACTGTTTTTGACCAAGATCATTGAGGAGCATCACTCCCTCTTCCTTGAACTTTTTCCTCAATTACATTTGCGTCCAAAGCACCACTTCATGGTTCACTACCCACGAGCAATCAGAAAAATGGGACCCTTGATGCACTTTTGGGCAATGCGGTTTGAAGCAAAACACAACTTCTTCAAACGTGTCAGTCACATCACATGCAATTTCCGCAATATTTGCAAGACAATGGCGTATCGGCATCAGATGCACCTATGTTATAATTTTCTATCTGGCACCTTGTTGACTCACACTACGGAGGTCGGCCCAGGGTCCACCACCTTTCTGTCCTTCATAGACGGATTTAAAGAAATCCAAAAGGATCTAACAGATTTTCCTGTTTTCAGTGAGGTTTTGGAGCCAGCCTGGGTGACCTTCAAGGGCACTAAATACAGACCAGGCATGACAGTATTCCTCTCCTACGACCTATATGGTGAACCCCAGTTTGGGCTTATAAAATCCATAATACTTCTTGGTCAAATGACAAACACACTAACAACTAAGTTTGTTATACAGAAGTGGGAAACAAACGGTTTTGAACGGCACTTTCATGCATATAGTGTGACCCAGACTCAAACTTTGGCAGCTGTTGATCCAAGTAAACTACTTGATCATCATTCATTACATGCTGTGAAATCATATAGAGAACATGATGACTGTTTATACATCTCCCTTCGCTATAGAGTATTTTAGAATAAATCAGCTGACAGGGTGGTGGGGGGGGGGGCATTAGAGTTTTAGATTAGTACAAGCTGGGGTTGATGGAGGGTGAAAAATATTAAGTAGAGCTAGGGTAGGGGGGTGAAGAGTTTCAGTGGAGACTAGTTGTGGGGGGCTGCTTTAAAGTTTACACGGCTCACTATCTGTTCAACTGAGTTTAAGAGTTAAACAAGCTTCAATAGAGGTTTAAAGCTTCAGAGTGCTGTAAATAATCGCCCTGCACAGGTTGGCCACAATGTGTGCCCACCAGCCACACTCCCAACACCAGATTTGCCAGCTGCCACAGTTGCAAACGCAAACCCAGAGATGGCTGCACTTCCAAACCCAGACCCAGAGATGCCTGATGCAGCAATGATGCCTATTCTGCAGATGGTTCCAGTATTTGTAAGTCATTGTCTCCCACATTTCATAAAACCTACACGTGGGAACATTTGTTAGCTCTATTCTACTTGTTTTGTTATTGATGAATCGGTTGGTCTTAGCAAGTCCCCAAAAATCATCTTTATGACATGACACTGCATGAGACACATTGTTTTCATTCTGATTAGAGGGATCACCAAGGTGACACCCAATCACATGTAGCCTTACATTATTATAATATATTATCCTGAATTGCAATTTTGACAGAGAGAAAAAGCATTTTTGCTAACAGAAGCCGATCTGAGCCCGGCCAACGCCTTGCTAGTATATGGGGTATAGTCACACCTCATCCAGGGCGTAACGTTTTCAGGCTTCTGAATTCAGGTGCGGGAATATTCTGGCCCAGGCTATTCAGTTGATTCAGGGCCCTTTTCCTATCATGTGCACAGTAACGGAGGCACCCATAGAGGCCTAGACTTTAAGATTAGGGACCCCAAAGACCTATGGCTGGCCCTGGTCACTCGATTATTTAATTGATACTTGATGCTATCCCCCCCGTCCCCGCCGTCAGCCTCTAAAAGGTTTCTTGCATAGGATCTTTTCCCCACTAAGCCCTCTCGGTTGTGATGTGCCCCAACACTAATTACAGAAATGTTATTATTACCTCCTCTCTCGGTTGTGATATACCGCATAGATTAGCAAGGCTTGCCTGGCTCAGACCCTCTCGCGTGAATCTCAGGTTTGCAGCAGCACAGCTTATCAATCACATCATCCAATAGTGTTTGCCAGGAAACCTTTCTGTGAGCTTCCCCCAGGAAGTTTATTTGCCTTTTTGTCTGTATTCTTTCAGGATATCCGTGCTGTTCTTTCTGCCGTGCCTGACGGCTGGTCCATAGTGGAGAGCCTGGACACAGACCAACTGATCACAGGAAAGGAAAGAAAGGCCATGGTGCGGATTTTGGTGTCTCACCTTATTGAAACATGTGGAGAAACGTGAGTAAAAATGTACAGGAGGATTTCAGAGAGGATTTTAGAGTGTTTTTACAGTATTGTCTAATGATTGTATCTGTACGTGTTGGCCATTTTCAGACCTACCGCGGTGATGAAAACTTCCCTGGCTTCCGCTTTGATTCATGCATTCCCCTGCTTAAACGATGACAGTGTCAGTGGTTTTGTGAGTACTTTTTGTGAAGTAAAACTAAATACTATCTAAAAAAATATTGACTTTTTTTTAATTGAATGTATATGCACAGGGTCAAGTAGACATTTTAGGCTCATGGTCTTATATGGGGATTATTTTAATATCTTGTCAGGGAACATGGTATGCCCAGGGGCGATCCCACCACCCAGCAACCGGCTTCCTAGAAGAAAGACTCCGCAATATCAGGAAGCAGTTGAGGAGGAGCTTGCGTGGGCTCAGGCCACAGAGGGAACAAGAGACTGTGCCCAGCAGGATAGTCATACCAGGTAATGCAATGTCTGTCCCAGATTTGCCTCTTGGTTTAGAGTGGTATTTGTAATCTTGACAGACAGCTCTGCAACAAAGTATTCTCTAGGCGTCACATTTGTTACACAGCCTGAAAGAATTCTGCTCTGGCTTTAGAGCTGTTATTCCATTAATTGTGTTTTTCTGTGAAACTGCCTACATTGCTGCATCAATGTTGTCTCAGAGGATTTCGCTACTTTTATATACCAGGAAGTTGGCACACGTATGCATCACTTCAAACCTATGGAACCCTGTCATATCAGTGACATAAGAAAATAGTTTATAGCACATTGAGAGATCACCGGGGTCGCCTGGCCTGATGTAATATTTATATTTGACAACAGTGTGATATTTTGTATTTTACAGCAGCCACAATATCCGAAGAGCGAGCTGTGCAGTTTGCAGAATGGTTGAAGAATAACTCACAGCCCCTCGCCCAGGTGGAGGCATATATGCGCGACAGCTGCCAGTACAGGGCAGGATGGATACGGGCCGACCACTCGAAGTCCATTCCCGAAGTCCTGGCCATGTTCCCTCGTCTTACAACTCCAGGCATGGTATGTCAAAACTCAAATATATGTATTAAGGTAATTTGTCAATATCTTTATTTGTCCTGTATTTAAAACTTCATCACTTTATGGTCAGGAAAATGTACTTTTTTATTATGCACTAGGAATATGTGAGTGTATTGTCATATTCTCTAAATGACCATGTTTCTCAATTTGTCTCCATCTTTTAGATTGCACAAGATTTTTCGATCCTCTTCGCAGAGCCTGCACCTAAACTCTTCGAAACGTGGGTTCCTCTCTACGCTGACAAGATTATTCGTCTGGCGAAACGTGAAGGGAAACTTGCATTGCCAGAGGAACAGATCAATCTGGGTAAGATAGTTATTTTATAACAAACTTAGCAAATGTAAAGAATACCTTACTAATAATAATAATAAGGAGTTTGTTTTTATATCATCCTTTTCTGGATACTCAAATGCACTTTACATAAGAACTTAACAAAACACTCAAACAAGAAAGTCAAGTAAGCAAACAAACTGCAAAAGGAAAACACATTGGGAGAAGAGAGAGGGTGATGGCAGAGGAGGATTGTCAGATGTAGGTTATCTTGATGGGATTTGAGTTGACTTTTGCATGAGAGGAGTCAGAGTTATGGCTGGTGATGGTGAAGGCTTTGTCCCCCAGGGTGTGGTACTTGCTTGGTGATAGGGGTGAGTGGGTTGGCGTCGGCAGAGGTGGCGAGTGAGGCAGTCAGGTATAAGGTTGTTCAGGGCTTTGTAGGTGATGAGGGTAATTTTGAAGTTGATGCGTTGCTGTTCGGGTAACCAGTTGACAGAGCATTGGAGTGATGTGTTCTCTGGAGTGGGAGTGAGTGAGCAACTGGGCGGCTGAGTTCTGAACATAATGTATTTTTTGGAGAACAATAAAGCCGTTGGCGTGCCTGGGGTGACACGGTGCAACATCAATAGAGGGGGACACCAAAAGGGGAGGGGGGATCCGTCCCCCTCTATCAGAAAATGGCAGATCTGTCGCATTATGAGTATGCTCACAGCGTAAGTGTTTCGGTGGCTGAGGAGGACAGGGTGGAGCAGAGGCCATTTTACTGAGGTGGAAAAATGTTTTGGCGATTTGATTGATGTGTAACTTTATATTATTGTATTATACTGTATTATACGGCAATTCGAGTCTATATTGACACCCATAATTGTCCTCCTACAGGTGCCAGGGGAGAAGTAGCCCTGTCATGCTCCCTCCGCCTATTTATAAACAGGGCAGAAAATTGGTCCGCGTCAGTGTGGAAGAATCAAAGAGATTCTTCATTGATGTTAAGCCTGTAAGTAATTTACCTTTGAACAGAAACTCAAATATAAATTCATAGTGAAATGACTCCAATTATTATTTTACACTGTTGGAAAGCCTAATTCCTCTTTACAACGAGGTGCAACTTGTAAAGATTGTATTCGTGAATAGAAATACTTATCTTTTTTCTTTTCTTTCTCATCATAGGTCGGAACTAACATGGTGGAGTATTTGGAGGAAGCCAAATCGTTCAGGTCGTGCCCGTTCGTGCTGCTGCTGCTTAACGATGGGATGCTGTGCTCTCAAGCCTTTGTTGTCATCTCAGGCACGGCTATTGAGACCGAGACGGCTCTCGCAGCGGTGGATACATGTTTTAAGACTTTTTATGTCTTTGACATCCATTATCCAAGCCAGTGTTTGCCTACTTGGCAATTTCTCCAGGATGTGGTGTATGAACTCCAAGGAACTGTTTCCCCAGCAGTGAAGTTCCTGAAAACCCAACTACATGCATGCAAATAGACTCGCCTGCAACCCCCCCACCCATCTCTTCTTTTCTCTCTCCTCTCCCTCTGTTGTGTAATTTTATGGGAATTGTTATGTCAGTGTGTTTTGGAGCAGTTAAACGAGAAATGTTGTGGAAATTGTATATTTGTATGTGTTATTCTGTGATATTCTGATTAGAATTTTAATAAATCATTATTATTACATTGGTTTGAGAATATATTTGATCAAGAAAACAACCTAAGGATGTGAGGTGAAAACAACCGAAGGATGTGAAGTGAGAAAATGCAAACAAGATGTATCACACAATTGTGATAATGGGATAATTTTGACTATCAGTTGTGCCAATGAAATGTCAATTATAAAAGGGAACAACCCATTATAGATAGTAATAATTCATAATAATTCATAATTATACATTAATAACTAAACCCAGCAGTGTAGTCAATGTGAACCCAACAAATTGGGTTGGTCATATAACCCAATTTTTAGAGTAAAATTAACCCAACAAATTGGGTTATATGACCAACCCAATTTGTTGGGTTAAATTAACCCAGCGTGTGTTTGGTCCAATAGTTAACCAGCGCTGGGTTGAGAAACTACCCAGATTGGGTTGTTTTTAACCCACCATTTTTAAGAGTGTCCTTACCTAGTGGATTTGAGCTCTCTGTGTGTTGAACGGATGCCAGCGGGTCCAGCGAGCAGCCTGCTCTAGTCTCTCCCGGTTGTGCGAGGAACACGTCAGGGTTCCACCAATTGTTAAATATGTTCTTTATTCTCGCGTCCAGGAGAGAAGCTTTAAAATGAGACTAAATGGAGTCTCTGAAAAGATTCAAATGGGATACTTTAATTAAAAAAGGCGCGGTAGTGTTACAGACAGAATATTGTTCAGGCAGAAAACAGCTGTGATCTGGCTCTCATGAGCAAGAGAAGAGGGAGAATCCCTCGTCCGGTGCTGCTATATACAGGACTGTCTCAGAAAATTAGAATATTGTGATAAAGTTCTTTATTTTCTGTAATGCAATTAAAAAAACAAAAATGTCATACATTCTGGATTCATTACAAATCAACTGAAATATTGCAAGCCTTTTATTATTTTAATATTGCTGATTATGGCATACAGCTTAAGAAAACTCAAATATCCTATCTCTAAATATTAGAATATCATGAAAAAGTATACTAGTAGGGTGTTCAACGAATCACTTGAATCGTCTAATTAACTCGAAACACCTGCAAGGGTTTCCTGAGCCTTGAAAAACACTCAGCTTGGTTCAGTAAACTAAATCACAAGTATGGGGAAGACTGCTGATCTGACTGCTGTCCAGAGGACCGTCATTGACACCCTCCATCAGGAGGGTAAGACACAAAAAGAAATTTCTCAAAGAGCAAGCTGTTCACAGAGTGCAGTTTCAAAGCACATCCACAAAAAGTCTGTTGGAAGGGGGAAATGTGGCAGGAAACGCTGCACAACCAAGAGAGATGACCGCAGCCTTAACAGCATTGTGAAGAAGAGTCGCTTCCAAGGGGGAGCTTCAAAGACAGTGGACTGAAGCTGGAGTCCAGGTATCAAAAGTCACTGTTCACAGACGTGTCCGGGAAATGGGCTACAATAGCCGTATTCCCATGGTCAAGCCACTTCTGAACTCAAGACAACGGAAGAGGCGTCTGACTTGGGCTAAGGAAAAGAAGCACTGGACAGTTGCACAGTGGTCCAAAGTCCTCTTTTCAGACGAAAGCAAGTTTTGTATTTCATTTGGAAGTCAAGGCGCCAGAGTCTGGAGAAAGGCTGGAGAGGAGCAAAATCCAAGTTGCTTGAAATCCAGTGTGAAGTTCCCACAGTCAGCGATGGTTTGGGGAGCCATGTCAGCTGCTGGTGTTGGTCCACTGTGTTTCATCAAGCCCAGAGTAAATGCAGCTGTGTACTAGGGGTGTAACAACTAATCGACTTAATCGATTAAAATCGATTACCAAATTAGTTGGCAACTAATTCAGTCGTCGATTCGTTGGTGACGTCATCACATGTGTTCTACACCCCGTTAAGCTCCAACGCTATCGCTCTTTTTTATCGGTACAGGAGAGATTTAAAACATATGTCATATGTATTATTGCTACATAAACATTATATCGCAGTCTTAGTGTCGCCAACTCAGTTTCTAATATGCAATATGACTACAAATTGCGTCTATAATGTATTTTCGATCTTCCCAATTCAGACGAGAGATCTCTCCCCCGCCTGCTTGCGAGGGGGCGGGGCAGTTTACACACACATGCAGGAGATGGCGGAGAGAACGCGCTCCGAGGTGTGGTTAAACTTTAGCCGTCTCGATGTGGACAATGCTCGTTACCAAAAGTGCAATAACAGTTTATCATATAAAGGCGGTAAAACGAGCAATTTGTCTAAACATTTAGTAAAAGTGCACCACATTCAGACGGAGGAATGCACCGGGTTCCTCTGTCTTTCTAGTAGCTCTGTAGCCCCGTCCACGAGTAACGTTTCCACGTCAGGTGTTATGTATGCTAGCAGCAACACACAGAGTTAACTCAGTTATAAAAACATAGGTTAAGGATTAGAGGTAACTGAGTTATTTTGTTAAAGTTTCAGCTATTCTGTTTACAGTTCTGTCATCACATTATTTAATATGATTTGTTAAAACATTGTTGTTTCTTTTGATGTGAAATATTATGCATTTAATTAAAAATAAAAAGCAATGTTAGTTTTGTTCACAATTTGTTTAGTTAGTTTACCTTATTTCTTGTCAAAAGAACCGTTAATTCTATCGTTAAAAGGACCAGATCGATAAGCAGTATTGATATAAGTAGTAGTACAGTTAAAACCTTAACGATCCGAATAATCGATTAATCGTTTCATTAATCGATAGATTAATCGATTATCAAATTAGTCGTTTGTTGCAGCCCTACAGTGTGTACCAAGAGATTTTAGAGCACTACATGCTTCCGTCTGCTGAAAAGCTCTATGGAGATGAGGAATTCATTTTCCAGCATGATCTGGCACCTGCCCACAGTGCCAAAACCACCAGTAACTGGTGTACTGACCATGGCATTACTGTCCTCGATTGGCCTGCAAATTCCCCTGACCTGAACCCCATAGAGAATATGTGGGGTATTGTGAAGAAGAAGCTGAAAGACACCAGACCCAACAATGCTAATGAGCTAAAGGCCGCTATTGAAGCATCCTGGGCATCCATAACACCTCAGCAATGCCACAGGCTGATTGCCTCCATGCCACGCCGCATTGATGCAGTAATCCGTGCAAAAGGATTCCCAACCAAGTACTGAGTGCATTAATGGATATTTTCAAATGTTTGATTGTGTTTTGATGTTATAAATCTTTTTTTTACTTGGTCTGAGGAACTATTCTAATTTTTTGAGATAGGATTTTTGAGTTTTCTTAAGCTGTATGCCATAATCAGCAATATTAAAATAATAAAAGGCTTGCAATATTTCAGTTGATTTGTAATGAATCCAGAATGTATGACATTTGTTTTTTTAATTGCATTACAGAAAATAAAGAACTTTATCACAATATTCTAATTTTCTGAGACAGTCCTGTATATCCTCTGCTGGCTCCTCCCCGCCTGCCGGCTCGCCTCGTCTCTAATGTCCGTTGTTGCATTTAAACAGAGGATTGGTACTTTTCACATTCAATATATGCTAACACGCCTTTTCTCCTCATATTCTCTTTCATCACTTTTCATGTAACACATTCTAAACGCTGTAATCAATACTCTAAAATATACAGAAAATACTTCACGGCTGGTTTGGTTTCCGGTCATTCCTGATGTTGTCACATGCTACTCTCGTCTGTAAACAATAATGTATTCAAATAAACTGTACCTTCATTTAATATTCAGCATGGTAGTATCTCGACATCTATAGTTGTAGTGTTGAATCAGTAGGTTTCGGTTTGCACCTCTCCATGTCATTTCGCTACTAAATTCACCTCTTGAAGAAATCGTATATTAGCCACATGCTAAATGCTAACCGGAGATGAAGGATTTTCAGAATAAAAGCTTAACTGGTTGTGCACGAGAATTTCAGTTTTTTTCAGTATAAAACAGCATTTAAACTGACGGTATGTTTAAGCTACATTATACCATCAAAACATTGATTTTAATTTCTAACACTAGCACTGGTGGAGATATCAGAGTCTTTCAGATCTTGGAAGGCTCTGGCCTGATCGATGCCCCACAGCCAGCAGTTCTTTTTGGAGAGCAGGTCTCAAAGTGGCTTGTATCTCTCTGCTGGCTGCGGTATGAACTTCCCCAGCTGGTTGACCATGCCTAGAAAGCTCCTCAGCTCGCTCACATTTTTCGGCTCTTCCATTTTCCTTACCGCCTCTGTCTTGCTCGGGTCTGGTCTAATGCCGCTAGCAGTGATCACATGGCCCAGGTATGTCACCTCCTGTTTGGATATGTCACACTTTTCCACATTCAAGGTGATTCCTGCCTTTTGGATCTTCTCCAGCACAGCATACAGACGAGCGTCGTGCTCCTCCTGTGTTTGGCCCCACACCAGTACATCGTCCATGTGACAGACAACCCCCACTAGTCCCTCAGTTGTCATCCTGTTTTTGAAATGCTCAGGGGCTGAGGCTATGTCGAAAGGTAGCCGATTGAAGTGGTATTGGCCAAAGGGTGTGATGAACGTTGTGTGCTTGGCTGAGCCTTTTGTTAAAGGTAAATTTGCCAAAACCCCATGTTTGTTTCTACTATTACTCATTATTATTATCTCACTACTATTGGCACACACACAGCACAATAACACCACAATATCTAACTTTACCAAATATAACATATTATGGAGCTCACATAAATACAGTGTTAATAAACAAAAAAACACAAGGCGATGTGCCTGCAAGACTTCACTCAGGTGAACAAACATATTACCCGGCCGTGCGCAGCAGCTAACCTGCCTGCGAGCCTTCGCTCAGGTCACATTTACACACGGTGCGGCTGAAGCCCGTGAAAACGGCATCTATAGTTGCTGACAGTTTAGTATTTTTTAAATACCGTTACTATGTCAAACATGCTCAAAACTTTCTGATACACTCTCTTAAACATCTCTAACATTATATCTAATTTACACAAATTTAAAATCGATCATTTTCATGATTTTTTAGCTGAAATCATCATAAATAGACTAAATCTGAATTCATTTTCTTGAATACAGACCGGACAGTTTTTATAGACAAGTAAACGTTTTACTTTTGCAAATTTAAAGTGCAAATATGAAAAATAACAATACAAAGTGGCCAGAGTAGCGAACTGTCTTCTTGCACACATCACAGTTCGCTAAGTTTTAATTGCCAGTTGTGAAATTGCTTCACACAACGCTGCTCTTTCTCTCAGCCATCATGCGCGTGTGCGTGTTGCACTCGCGAGTCGCCGGCTGCTGCTGGCCTGCCGGCTGCTGTCAGTCAGCTTGATAATCGGCGTTCAGGCAGGGAGCATCCGAACTGACCAGGAAGTACATTGAGCTAAATGAAAAGTATTGCGAGAACTCGCAAAGGTTTTTTTTCTTCTCCATGTCCCCTAGGGGGGCTCCGTAGTTTGGACTGTTCCCCACTCTCTCAAACTGGCTGCTGTCACACCCATTCTCAAAAGACCTGGGTTGCGTTCCGATAATCCAAAAATCAGCTCCTAAATTCTAACCCTATCTCCTATTCCTTAACCTCTGAGTGAAACGTCACGGGTTTTAAGGGATAGTGGATAGGAGAATTCAAAAGGACTTAGGAGCAAGGCAAGGTGCCGGTACTCAGTAAAATGCCGGTACTCAGCCGCCGGCAATATACGTATATATTGTAAACGCAACGCAGCGCAAATGTGGGTCTGACTCTGACTCACAGAGGGTGACTGGCTGTGTACATGACGTGGCCTGCCGACATTGCCACTTTCATACAGATCATACTAATGCCCTCGATTGGTCTCTGTGTGTCATTCAAGCTCGGGAGGGTGTGTGTTGGTGTATGTGTGGCGCGAGCGAGCGAGAAAGCGCGCGCACCGGTTACGTGTATTGTTGTTAGCATCTGGTGCTAGCTAGCTGCGCTAACGGATATAAGGAGCTGTTTCAACAATAAGGTGGAGGGAGGGTCCTTTCTGTCAGACTGAGAGGCTGATAACTACAGCTCTGGTGAGGTAAATTACTCTCTGAGTCTTTAGATAGTTAACTTAGTTTAAGTTATCTCAGTGGGTCTCAAACGGTTCGGTCACCATTTATGTAAACACATATTTCCATTTGAGGGGGTAGTGATAAGTAACATATGCATGAATAATACAAACAAAATGTTAACTAGGTGAAAAAAGGTAAGATAAACTTGTTGAGAGCTAAAACTAGTCTTTGCTGTTGTCTCAAAGAGGAGCAGGGGGGAGAGGAGGGAGACAGGAGAGGCCGATTCAGGAGCCCAGACACACTCACAACTATAAATGAACCAAAAACAAATAAATAAACAAGTTTCAATGTTTTTTCATATTGGATATTGTATGTTATTGGTTATGGCCATGTACTTATGATTTTATGATTATTTAAATGTATACATTTTTGTTTCATATGGGTGTAGTCTCTTTATTTCCCCCTCAAAATGCACCAGATTGATGCATTTAAGTCCAACATTTTAAAAAAAATCTTACCGGGGGAGCATGCGCCCGGACCCCCCTATAGGATTTGAGGCCAGGCCCCACTGTTCCCAAATAGATTTGCAATTTTTTTAAAATTGTAACCCATCTCCATATGTTTCTTTTTGGGTAGTAGATTTAAACTAGAGGGCTATCACTTTGTGCAGCAACGCTATTGACAAATAAATCCAGCAAAATGGCACAAAAAACTGGTAGTGGCCTCAGGGACGAGGAGTCATTTAACCAGCCAGTAGGAGTCAAGCTTTACTTTCTTTTATATCCATAAAGAAAAAGTAAATCTGTTTACAGTTGTTTCATTATGGATGTTGAGAGGTATCCATATATCTCTTCATTTTGCTCTCAAAGTGCACCAGATTGATGCATCTAACTTCAATATTTAAAAAGAAAATTTCCCGGGGGAGCATACCCCCGGACCCCCCTAGACTAGAGGGTGTCAGGTCCACTCCCCACTTATAAAAATAGCACTTTACCACTGCACCCCCTCTAATCTCAGATGCACCCTGAGTCATTTTGTTTAAGTACAGTGAGCCTTTCTAAAATATACAGTAAAGAGACAAACCCACCAGCATTATAGGATATACTATGACTTTGTGCCAAATACTTGTTGCTGATTTAGAGTACTGGCACCTTTTTTACTCCAATTCAAGCACTGCTTAGGAGAAGAGACTGCGGTAATTTAGAGAATCCGAATGCACTTTCACTATCTGACGTGTTTATGATGCGCCAGCGGACGTCATTGTGTGCGTCTGCTGCTGTGGTGAAACTATGGAAACTACAGTTTTCTATACAGCGGACTACAACATGGATGTTTAATAAGAACGAGGGACTACTGTAAACTCATCTAGAGACTCTGCACCGTGCTGTGATGCTGTTGTTTTATGCTTTATGAACGTGGACAACAGAGAAACATATTTTTCATGACCAAAGTTGGAATTGAAATAAAAAAGGAAAGTGAAATTTATGCTCGTCACCCTCTCCCTCCGGTCCACATTAATACAAATGATCCCAATACTTATGATTGTATGAAAATATCTTAAAATCAATACAAATGTATTTATTATAAACGTTAGTCCTTAACACCTATCACTGTGTACATCGCCATTCAAACATCTTTTAAAAGTTGAACAAACCCCACACAGCTCAGTGAAATGTTGACTTTATTTGATCATTTCAGTAAAAACTAACGTTCATATTTCTCTTTTTGATTATAATACTGATGAACGTTCAAAACAAAGCACTTTGGCAAGTTACCACATACATTTTAAAAAGCTTAATAAGCACCGTAAATTTCATGATAACATTTCTCCGTCATAATCGTTTGTTTCCGTGAACGGCCGACTGTTGTGTGACGCAAATGCTGCGGCTGCAAGGCATTGTGGGGCAGCATTTTCTCCTCTCCTTTCGGTTAGGGAGGTCCAGTGGTTCCTAAGCTAAAGGAGGTTATAAAGGAAGTTTGAAACCTCCTTTCCTTTCATTTGGAGAATTGGAACGGCACTTATCATGGCTGCCACTGACGTACTTCCGGGTCATTTCACGTGGTTAGGAAGGTTCCTAAGCTAAACGGACTATTGGAACGCAACCCTGGACTCACACCTGACATCATGTCCAACTTCCAGCCCATCTCAAATCTCCCCTTTCTGTAAAAAATACTTGAACGTGTCATTGCCTCACAACTAAAATCCCACCTCAGCTCCAATGACCTCTTTGAGCCATTTCAATCCGGTTTCCGATCAAAACACAGCACCGAAACAGCTCTTCTCAAAATCACAAACGACCTCCTCCTCTCCTCTGACTCCGGCAACCTGAACATCCTCATCCTCCTCGACCTCACCGCAGCATTCGACACCATCGACCACACCATCCTGCTGTCCCTCCTCGAATCATCACTCAACATCACTGACACTGCACTCTCCTGGCTGAAGTCCTACCTCGCCGACAGACATCAGTTTATCAACATCAACAACTGCACCTCCTCCACTGCTCCTCTGTCCCAAGGCGTCCCCCAGGGTTCGGTGCTTGGCCCCCTCCTCTTCATCCTCTACATGCTCCCCCTTGGCAAAATAATTTGTCGCCACAACCTTCAATTTCACTGCTACACCGATGACATCCAACTTTATATCTCAACAAAAACCATCACCCCCACAACACACTCCACTCTCACCAACTGTCTCTCAGAAATAAAAGCATGGATGCAAACAAACTATCTCCAACTGAGCAGTGCCAAATCAGACATCATCATCATCGGCCCCCCATCCCGTATCAAAGACATCCAGAATTTCAACTTCACCATTGACAGCCACACTCTATCTCCCCCCCCTCACATCCGCAACCTCGGAGTCATTTTCGACAGTCAGCTCAAATTCAACCACCACATAAATCACATCACCAGGACCACCTTTTTCCACCTCAAAAACATTGCCCGTCTCCGCCCATCTCTCTCCTCCTCTGCTGCTGAAACCCTGATTCATGCATTCATCACATCACGACACTTCACGACTCGACTATAGCAATAGCATCCTCTATGGCATACCATCCAACCTCCTCAATAAACTCCAACATATCCAGAACTCTGCTGCCCGCCTCTTCACCCACACCGGCTCCCGAGACTGGCTCCCGTCCGTCAAAGAATCCACTTCAAAGTCCTCCTCATTACTCACAAAGCCCTCAACAATCAGGCCCCCCCCCCCCCCCCCCCCTACCTCACAGACCTGCTGCACCACCACACCCCTTCCCGCTGCCTCCGCTCATCATAAGCCAACCTCCTATCCATCCCCACCCGCACCAATCACCGGACCTGTGGGGACAGAGGCAGAGCCTTCTCCGTCGCTGCCCCCTCCCTTTGGAACTCACTCCCACAACCCATCAGAGACTGCACCGACCTCACCACCTTCAAAAAACTCACAAAAACTCACCTCTTCAATCTGGCTTTTAATGTGTGATTGTTTTTGTATTATTTGACTTTAACTTTAACTATATATTTATTTGTTGTTCCTTTCTTCTCTTTTCTTTTCTCTTCACTATTATCTGTAAAGCGTCTTTGAGCACCTGTAAAAGCGCTAACAAATTAAATCTATTATTATTATTATGACCTACGTGAATGTTTAGCTTGTCACAGAGAGGCACACACACAGTGGACGAGGTGATTAAGTGAGTGAGGCTCTGTGAGTCAAAGCAAATCAAAGGCAGTTATTTATTATAGTGTGACAGTGAAGAAACATTTACAATTTAAATTTAAATCCCGCTCAAAACCAGGACGGCTTGGCGCATGCACAATTCATTTACAGTCTCGACGCGGGAGGATGTGGCTGTCTCCTCTCTGCTCTGACTGCAGCTGAGCTGCTGCGAGAGGCAACTAGCGGCTGTGAGTATACTATGGGGCAGAGGGGCTCACGGCAGCACCCGCGGCTCGTTAACTGCTGAAAAATACCTGAGTCTCCAAACACCAGAAAAGTCCCTAATAACAGCATTACAAGTCGTTAGATTAGTCGCTTTTGACAAAAATAAGTAGCCGGAGGGTTTGGAAAGCCGCCGAATTTAACGACAAAGTCGCCAAGTTGGCAACACTGTACCCGATCCGTCCCCCAGCCCGATCTGTACTGCGCATGTGCGAGATGGTCCGCCATATTGGAGAACTCCAGACGGCAACCCAAGAAGGACACTTGATGGATTTAACTTCTGTTAGACAGTCATATGCCATACATTTTTGCATACATTCACAGTAAATATTTATTCAGTATGATAGCTGTCTAACAGAAGTTAAATCCATTTCTCACTCATTCTGACAATGTACCTAACCCCAAATAAAAGAACCCAATAAAAAGAATTGTTAAATAATAGTGAAGTCACGTTATAATAACAATAACTCATCTCTCTCGAGTTTTATTTTTCAGCTTTGCCAAAAGCCACTGTGTCAAGTCTCCTTCTTGGGTTGCCGTCCGGAGTTCTCCAATATGGCGGACCATCTCGCACATGCGCAGTACAGATCGGGCAGGGGGACAGATCGGGTAGTGACAGCTTCTGAGGAGGGGCGGAAGTGTCCCCCCTAAGATAACCCAGGTGTCACCGCTCACCTGCCAAAGGTACCACCTTGGCGCTACTTACTCTTACTGTTTCTCAAACAGTACAGATAAACCATAAAATGATATGTCATCAAAAAATAAATACAGATAATGTTGGGCTTTTTAAAACAATAAATTCACTGTTTAGCTAAAGTAAATACACAAATAATTTTACAATTTTTGGGGTGTACCACACACTCCCCCACAAACAAAAGTGGCTCCTGACACTACCTATTTAAACAGTTCGACTCCCTTGGTCATATAAACTCTCAACAATATACAAAACAATTAACCTTGTGGGATACCCCAAAATCTGAATACTAGAACCTTAGGCACCCATGTGTGAGTGTCAATTAACCATTCAATAACAGTAAATAGGATATGTGTATGGTAGGTACTGTATGTGGGAGGAATGATGGGTGCGTGTTGAAATGAGTGAAAATATGGCTGTGGATACTGGTGAGTGTAGACTGTGGGCTGTGTCCCTATGGTTTTTATCATGACACGTGGCTGGTAGGTCAGTTGACCGGATGTGTACAGTATGTGAACATCTGGCCAGGGCGTCGGTCTCTGGTAGATGTTCTTAGTGCAGGCTGAGTCTCTTGGACATCCATGGTCATCGGACTGACACAGATCTTGCTCATTGTAAGGCTGAGGCTCACCAGCCCTTGACACTTGTTCATATTGTCTCTCTTGTTCTTCTTCAGTAACACTTTCAGATTCAGGCTCAACAGGAACTGTTTCCTCAAAACAAACTTCTATCTGCTCAGGCGGGTTTTGTGTCCCACAGTTAAACCTTAGATAAGGCCTGGCTTGTTCATTTATTGGCATAAGTAGCCAATACCGTGGAGCTTCATCTTCATCTGATTCACTTGTGTAATCATCATGTCTTTGTTCAAACGTGTTTGATGGTCTTGTTGTTGTCTTGACGTTTCTCTTTTGTGGTTTGGCTGGTGCGTTTGTGACAACTGGCTCTACAGGTAAGTCGTTTACTTGGAGCAACACGTTTCTGTGGAGAGTGCGGATGCGACCTCCCCCTGTTTCTGGGCTCACCTTATAGACGTGGTTATCACCAAGCTGTTCTCTGATGACGTATATTGTCTTTTCCCAATAAGGCTTTAACTTGCAGGGACCTCCTCGTTCAGCGATATTACGGACAAGGACCCTATCTCCTGGCTGAAGAGTCACACCTCTGTTTTTTCTGTCATAATAATGTTTGCCTTTAGCACTCGACTTCTGGCTGTTGGTGCTAGCTATGCCAGCTATGCTTCGATCATTTTTTCTGCCCATTTTTCTGCGTAACTTCTGGCTGTGCTTGGTTCTTCTTCTTCTACCAACCCGAAAAGTAGGTCAACAGGAAGTCGTGGGTGACAACCATACAACCGATAGTGTGGGGAGTAACCCGTTGACTCGTGCTTGGTACAGTTGTATGCATGAACGACATGATGCAGGTGATCTTTCCAGCTCTCTCTCTCTTCTCGCCCAGTGTTCGGAGCATTTGCTACAGGGTTCGATTAAACCTCTCAGCAGGGTTTCCTTGCGGGTTGTATGGGGAGGTCCTGGAATGGCGTACACCGGAAAACTGTCTGAGGGCTCTGAAAAGCTCATTTTCAAACTCCCTTCCCCGATCATGGTGGAGTTTAGCTGGATATCCAAACCGAGGGACAAAGTCATTGAATATTTTGTCAGCAGCCGTCTTGCCTGCCTTGTTTCTTGTGGGGTACAGATGTAGCACTCCAGATAGGACTCACATGGGTGTGTCCCAACCAAAAGCCCAGCAGATCCCAGTGGCTGGGGGTGTTGCCAAATTTCTCAATTTGTTCAATTACAGCAGGGGTGTCCAAAGTACGGCCCGCGGGCCAACTGCGGCCCGGGATCCATTTGTTATTGGCCCGCAGCAAATTATAAAAATAGAATAGAATGTGGCCCACACATGAAACTTGCACTTGACTTTATTGTAGTTCTTAGTTTGACAAGTAGGTGGAGCTACTCACTAGCTGCAGTCCTAATGCAGCTTCTCCACAAAAAAAAGTTTCAAATAAAAAAAATCCGCGACGACAAAATGGCAGAACCAAAGAAACGCAAGATAGCAAGTGAATGCAGAAAATTTCAAACACAGTGGGAAAATGAATATTTCTTCAAAGAAGTCAGGGGGAAATGTGTCTGTTTGATTTGAAATGAAACGGTTGCAGTGATGAAAGAGTACAATGTACGACGACACTACGAAACCAAGCATCCGACCTTCACGTCCTACACTGCTGCTGAGCGAGAGGAGAAAGTCAAGCAAATGGTAGCTAACCTGCAGGCTCAACAACAGTACTTTTACCGTGCTAACAAAACACAAGAAAATGCTACAATAGCTAGCTATGAGGTAGCTCAACTCATAGCGCGCCACGGGAAAGCTTTCTCAGACGGTGACTTCGTTAAACAGTGCCTCATTAAAGTCGCTGGAATAATGTGCCCGGAAAAGATGCAGGAATTCAACAACGTGAGCATGTCCAGAAACACAATTGTGCGGCGAATCGAAGACTTGTCAGCTAACATACAAAATCAAGTGTCACATAAAGCTTGTGCTTTTGATTTTTACTCGATTGCATGTGATGAAAGCACAGATGCCACAGACACCGCACAACTGTTAATTTTTTTGCGGGGAGTTGACGATAACTTTTGCATTACGGAGGAGCTGCTTGATCTTCGGAGTCTAAAGGGCACAACAACGGGTAAGGACATTTTTGAAGCCGTGTCAGGTGCAATTAACAAGATGCAACTTAAATGGGACAAGCTGTGTGGAGTTGCAACGGACGGGGCTCCCGCTATGACAGGCGAGCGCAAAGGAATGGCATCTATGGTGTGCGCCAAGGTGCGAGAGAGTGGAGGCGAGGCTGTAAAATTGCACTGTATCATCCACCAAGAAGCTCTCTGTGCCAAGACAGTCCAGCTTGGCGATGTGATGACCACAGTTGTGAAAACTGTCAACATAATTCGAGCACGAGGGCTCTACCACAGAGAATTTCAAGCTTTCCTATCTGATGTCGATGCTGAATACGGGGACGTACTCTATCATTGTGATGTGCGCTGGCTTAGTCGCGGCTCCGTGCTGAAGCGGTTTTATTCCCTGAGATCAGAAATTGACCAGTTTTTGAAAGAGAAGGACCGACCTCTTCATGAACTGAGTGATCCTCTATGGTTGGCAGACCTGGCCTTTCTAGTTGATCTTACTGGTCATCTTAACTCACTGAACAAGAGCCTACAAGGCAAAGACCAGCTTGTACCACAACTTTATGCACACATGAAAGCATTCTGTGCGAAGCTTCGTCTTTTTGAGACACAACTACGCAACTTCAACCTTGCGCACTTCCCTACGCTGTCCGAAATCAAATGTGCTCATCCAAAGGCCGACCTCTCTGCTAAAAAGGGGAAATATGTGTCTGTGATCACAACTCTTATGACAGAATTCAATCAGCGCTTCCAAGATTTTTCTGTCATTGAGAAAGAAATCAAGCTGTTCTCAACTCCCTTCCTGATGGATGCAGAAGAAGTGGAAGAGAGTCTGCAATTAGAACTCATCGAAATGCAGTGTGATGATTCTCTGAAGAATCAACATCAGCTCCTCTCCCTACCCGACTTCTACCAGAGCTTGGAAAAGGCCAAGTTTCCTCTGATGCGACGCCACGCAAAAAGAATGACGAGTCTGTTTGGCACAACATACATATGCGAGCAAATATTTTCTCTGTTAACTCTGAACAAAAGCAGATTGAGAACCAAAATGACCGACAGCCATCTCTGTGATGTCCTTCGCATCTCAACCACCAAACTTACTCCTGACCTGCCAGCCATCCTTCAGTCCAGAGCGCAGCATCACTGCTCCCATTAAGTGCAACGCTGTTCCCATTGTAGGTGAGTTAAAATATATTACACAGTATTCATGTGTTCAAAAGCCCAATTACTTAATAAATTCAGTCAATTAAAGTTGATAACATTTTTCTAAAAAACGTTAGCTGATGTGTTAACAACCGCAATAAATTATTTGCATAACTAGGTTAAATAAAGCCTACCCTTTCCCTTGTCCTGTTATTTTTCCCTCTTTATACAGGGCTGTGAAGGGGATCCCCATCCTGACAAAGAAGCAATCTGAGGCTGCAGTTTTGAGAATGAGCTGCCAACCCTTTTTGTAAAAAAAATTAAAACCCATACATAGAAAGATGTGATGTATAAAGTTTTTTCTTTAAGTATAATAAATTATCAAGAATAATTTACCTACATTTGATTGATTTTATTTGAAAATAGATAAATGAATACCCATACATAGAAAGATGTGATGTATAAAGTTTTTTCTTTAAGTATAATAAATTATCAAGAATAATTTACCTACATTTGATTGATTTTATTTGAAAATAGATAAATGAATACCCATACATAGAAAGACGTGATGTATAAAGTTTTTTCTTTAAGTATAATAAATGATCAAGAATGATTTACCTACATTTGATTGATTGATTTTTATTACTGTTAATACACTAGAGGTGAGGCGATATACCTTAACTTTAGTGAGTGGCCCAACCTTTCGCATATTTTTCTGTATGTGGCCCTCAGTGAAAAAAGTTTGGACACCCCTGAATTACAGGATTTAACCATGAGATGGCACTTCATTCACAAATACACAAAGACAACTGGGTGTTGTAGAACTTAGTCTGTTTGTAATGTGTGCAGCTCTGCAGTTGTGTTTGTTGAATAATGTAGCATTTAATCACTTATTTGTTATGGTTTTCACAGGCTATTATAATGAAAAAACATCAATGTTTTAGATCAAATAAAGTATAAAGTTTGCTTTATGCAGTATATTTTTTGTAATATTGTTGGGGTGTTTTTACACAGTACAGTAGATTGAAGTAAATCAACTTATACATTAAGATAAGATAAGATAAGATGGACCTTTATTAATACCCGTGGGGAAATTCAGTAGTTCAAACAGCAACAGGGTAAGAGTGAAAAACAGGATAGCACAGATTAATAAAATCAAAAATAAGATGAGCGACAAAAATAAAAAAAAATAATAATAATGAGAAACTATGAAATAAGAAATGAATAAAACTCAAATGTAATTATCATATCATATATTACAATGTATTGTATTATTAAGTAATATCATACATTAACCCCATTATAGCAGATGCCACATTGAATGGATGAACACATTTATGCATCAATAATTACAAGAGTATTTCTAAATACTAGTTTTAAAAATACTTATATGTATTTAATATTAATAACATAATGATTAATTTCAGATGATAATACTTTTCAGGGTTAGGTCCGGTCTGACAGCGCTTAGCTCTCTGCTGAAGATCACTGCTGCTCTAAACAAAGTCAAAAATCCTACATCCAAACGGAATAAATATAATTAATTATTATGAATACGTTAAGTCTTGTTCATTGTTTTTCACTTTTATTAAATGTTTGATATTTCCGGCACAGACCCTTTCATACCGGCAATGCGCGATAGAAACAACAGAAAGTAAGACAGCTTAAATATGCCAGTGTTAATTTCGTCAACGAAAACTATGACGAAAAATTTTCGTCAACGACCTTTTTTACATGACTAAGACGAGACGATGACGAGCCAAAAATAGAGTCTTGATAACGAAAACTAAGACGAAATGTATATTTAGTTTTCGTTGACGAGACGAGACGAGACGGGACTAAGGTGTTAATGGTGCACTATCGGACATTCAAAATGCAGCATATTTTCCCCCAAGTGTCCATCAAAGAGCCGGCTCTTTTAAGAGAACGACGGGAGCCGGCTCATGCCAACGAACAAGCTGTTTTTTTTTGCGAAGGGATCTAGATCGGCATGAAGGCACATTATGCAATGTGCACATTATCCCACTTATTACATGGCCACATTCTCAACAAAGTAACGACATGACTCCCAATATTAATTGCAATGCTTTTATGGATTTAGAAAATGATTTTATGGATTTAAAAAATAGTTGTATGTATTTTACATTACATTACATTGCATTTAGCTGATGCTTTTATCCAAAGCGACTTACAATAAGTGCGTTCGACCAACAAAGTACAAACTTGAAGAAAACAGAATCATATAAGTACATCAGGTTTCATAGAGCTAAAATATTTCAAGTGCTACTCAACTGGCTTTAGATAAGCCAGTCCTTTATTAGTATACAAGTGCTTTGTTAATAGGTCTATCGCTCGAAGTGGAGTCGAAAGAGATGAGTTTTCAGTCTGCGCTGGAAGATGTGTAAGCTTTCTGCTGTCCTGATGTCAATGGGGAGTTCATTCCACCATTTTGGAGCCAGGATAGCGAACCCACGTGTTTTTGCTGATGGGAACTTGGGTCCCCCTCGCAGTGCGGATGCAGCGAGCTGTTTGGCTGATGCAGAGCGGAGTGCACGTGCTGGGGTGTACGGTTTAACCATGTCCTGGATGTAGGAAGGGCCAGATCCATTCGCAGCATGGTACGCAAGTACCATTGTCTTGAAGTGGATTCTAGCAGTTACCGGAAGCCAGTGAAGGGAGCGGAAGAGCGGCGTGGTGTGGGAGAATTTAGGAAGGTTGAAGACCAGACGAGCAGCTGCATTCTGGATGAGCTGCAGAGGTCGGATGGCAAATGCAGGTTGACCAGCCAGGAGGGAGTTGCAGTAGTCTAGGCGTGAGATGACGAAAGCCTGGACCAGAACCTGCGTCGCTTTCTGGGTCAGCTGGGGACGTATCCTCCTGATGTTGTAAAGTGTGTATCTGCAGCAGCGATGTTTGCAGTGAAGGACAGTTTTTATATAGGGTCACACCTAGATTCCTTGCAGTCTGAGTCGGGGAAACAACAGAGGGGCCGATGTTGATTGTTAGGTCAAGAGTGGGACAATCTTTTCCCGGAAGGAAAAGCAGTTCAGTCCTGTCAAGGTTGAGCTTGAGGTGGTGAGCAGACATCCACTGAGAGATGTCAGCTAGACAAGCAGAGATGCGTGCGACGACCTGGGTCTCTGAGCGGGGAAAGGACAGAATTAATTGGGTGTCGTCAGCGTAGCAGTGGTATGAAAAACCATGTGGTCTAATGACTGATCCGAGCGAGTTTGTGTACAAGGAGAAGAGGAGGGGACCAAGAACAGAGCCCTGAGGGACCCCTGTAGTTAATTGACAAGGGTCGGACTCGGACCCTCTCCAAGTTACCCTGTAGGTGTGGTTTTTGAGGTATGAGGTGAGGAGGGAAAGTGCAGAGCCTGAAACTCCAAGTTCTTGGAGAGTGCGAAGGAGGATCTGATGATTCACCGTATTGAATGCAGCAGACAAGTCCAAAAGGATGATGACAGAGGAGAGGGATGCTGCTTTAGCAGTGTGCAGTTCCTCAGTGACAGCAAGGAGGGCAGTTTCTGTGGAGTGACCTGCCTGGAAACCAGACTGGTGCGGATCCAGAAGGTTGTTCTGATGGAGATAACAGGAGAGTTGTTTAAAGACAGCACGTTCAAGTGTTTTAGACAGGAACGGGAGGAGAGAGACAGGCCTGTAGTTTATAATATCAGATGGGTTGAGAGTGGGTTTCTTTAGGACAGGGTTTACTCTTGCCTCCTTGAGACTGTTTGGAAAGTGACCAGAAGTTAGAGAAGTGTTGATGAAATGGGTAAGAAACGGTAAAATATCAGGAGCGATAGTTTGAAGGAGGTTTGAAGGGATAGGGTCCAGAGGACAGGTGGTAGTACGGACAGAGGTAGTGAGGGTAAGAACCTCACTTGGAGAGAAGGAGGTCAGTGTGTAGGTGAAAGGTGGGTCTGGTGACCCAGCGGTGAGTAAAGGTGAGTCAGAAAAAGAAGAGCGAATATCATCAACCTTTTTTTCAAAGTGGTTAACAAAGTCGCTTGACAGAAGGGAGGAGGGGGAAGGGGCTTTGGGGGGGTCCAAGAGGGTGGAGAAGATGGAAAATAGTTTTTTGGGATTGGACAACACACTCTCACTCCATAATCGTCCAGGAGCAACGTTTGGTCAGGGTCCCGTGGCGTGCAGTTGTGACGCTCCTAGGCTCCTTCAGCTTCATAAAGGGACGCAAATAGCTTTCAACTGATTGCAATGTATTCCCATCTGCTGCGGGATTTGACGCTCATGGAAGCACGGCATTCGTTTGTGTCGGCTGCCCTTAAATGCAATGTGAGCGTCCATTCCCATTGGATAACGGAGAATTGTACACCAGGAAGTAAGTATCCCCTTACTGTCGATTGATTTTACAGTAATATCTGCACTACTCATCGACTAAAAAACACCAGATTATCCTTGTTAATTACACAACATTGATTTGTTTAAATTGTGTGCAATGCTTTTGTATTTCCCCCCTTCTATTCGGAGAAACAAATATTTTTCGGAGTAAAGGATGGCAGAAGACACTACACTACCCAGAATCCCCAGCTATCGTTTAGGACTACACCCTGTGCTCTGTTTGACAAACCCCGTTTTTGTTCACCATTCATTCCAATGGCTGGCGTCTATGTCACGTGATCTTCAAATTTCTCCCTGCAGAAAAAAAAAACATGGCCGAACTTTGTTTTATTCTCGGTGGAAAATGCCTATTTTAAAGTTAGTTTGGCCATTAAAATGCGTTTTGATGTCATTTGATGCAAGAAATATGAGTTGTTATTTCAGATTATGTGTGCAGTGGATGTACATGATCTTTAGTTTGCTAGTTATTACGAAGATTACTTCAGGAAATTGCGTCCATAAAACGTTTTCATTGTTACCAAGGTGGTTGCTAGGGACGCTGCTATCGATATATCGATATCGCTATGTTGTGTATCTGTTTAATGGTGTTATCTTTATTGCTACCCCTTTCCCCGTCAATGTATAGTGTTGGTCCACAGCGCAAACGTATTAGTTTAACAAAATCTGCATCTAAAGATACGTTATTTTCCACCGTGCAATTCCAGTCTCACATCTCACATCACATCGTCATTAACAAATACCGGAAACAGACCGAAAACATTTTTTTTTAAAAATAAATACTTTATTCGAAGTGTGCTTGCTTTTCTCTTTGAAAGTCATCACATAACGGCATTGTAATACACGGTTCGGCTGCATTAAATATTACATATCTGCCGTAGTTCTCTATTTATAGAGCCCTGATGAGAAGACTTCTAGACAAACATGAGGAACTGCCGCCAACACTGAAAACGTGACGTGGATCATAAATATATCAGCAATTAAACAACATCTTACATTTCTTTTCACACAACACGTCTCCTCGCAGGATCAACACTAATTCAGCTGACTTTTGTATTTGATCCAATTGGTATATAGGCTGTATTTACACCATAAAGGTGCACAGCTGATAGAAAGGGACACCTGGTGGTTAAAGCATGTTATTGAATTTCATTATTTGTATTATTAGATATTAATAGGATCCCTATAAAGTATATTCATTACTCGTTATTCTCTACTAATAGTTCATTAAAGACTGTATATAATGACTATTTTGCACATCCCTTTCGAGATTTCAAGATTTTCTAAGGTTTATTGACATATATACACAAACGGTGTAGTTATGCAATGAATGAAAAACTTGGGTCGCAGGTTCCTCAATAGTGCATTACAAGACATTTATCAATATTTGTGCATACCTCCAGCAATTTTAACTATGTTGAAGCACTTATTTTAACTGATATTATACATATGTATTATACTCTTATAGGATGTATATAGATATTTCATCTCCGGCCTTGTCAGGTATTGAACAATCAATAAATAAAGAACACGGAATTATTAAATATAAAAAACAGAATTTGTGTGATTATACTAAATGATTTACAAATAAACACCACTGCATATTTACAACTGTTACACATGCTGATATAATGCAAATGGTTCCAACTTGGGATCAATAAAGTATATCTTATCTTAAGATGATCGATGGCTACTGCCATATTTGCAAAATTTGCCTCTGAACCTTGACAAGTGCATGTTTCAGGCTTATCAATTAATGTAATGTAATGTAATGTTATCAATTAACAACAGGAGGGGTCACAAACATAAGACCAGCTTTTAAATAAAGCTCTTCTGACATAGCTGGCATGTGGGTATATATATTAATGCTGCCTATTATGGGCACAAGCAATTTTCTCCCATTTATTAATTATATGTTTTACATTTGAGTGTTTCCTATCCCCTAAACCTCCAGGGATGTACACAGTATACTGGCAACTTCTTATTATGGGAAATACGAAAACGTCTTTTAAAACTACAACTCCCAGTAGAGACGTGCCATAGATAGAGAACATGTTGCGAAACACAATAGCCAGCATGTGTAGTTCTGCGGACGGGGTGATGGAGGGGGGAACGCGGTGGACCCGTTCAAATCCAGTTTTGGACAGTCTGCCGTGGTTCCATCCCATTTCAAGCAGGTAGCACAATCTACCTGCATTGCATTACTCTAAACGTGTAATAACGTGCTTTAACCAGTAGGTGGTTTGGGTTAAAAAGCTGTCAAGTTTACAGTGTTAACAAAATAAAATATACTGCTGTTTCTGGTTTAGTTTACGACGGATATATTTAGTTATTGTTTTGATATTTTTAATACAAAAGAGATGGAGAAAACCCACAGCAACACAGCAAAGATGGTCTTAACATGACCCAGCGGTCTAGTAGTTAATAAAAAACAATAATATCAAAACAAAATATGACTACTAACTTTATTGTGAAATTCAAACTGAACGGTAAAAGAATAGTTTCCGGTCTATTCTGAGCCCGATCTCTATAGATAAATAAAAATAAAGAACTACGACAGATGTGTAATATATTTAATGCAGCCAAACCATTTATTACAATGCATTCATGTAATGACTTTCAAAGAGTAAAGCAAGCACTGCTGAATAAAGTATGATTTTATCTTTTACGAAATGTTTTTTTTCATATGGAATGAAGTTGGAGATCTACGGAGCCCCTAAAGGGACATGGAAAAAAAAAATGGAGAGAGAAAAAAAATAAAGTCAGGAAAACGGATTCGTTTCTCGTGCGCACGAGAAACAAATCCGTTTTCCTGACTTTATTTTTTTTGAGAAAGTTACCGATGCACCAAGGAGGAAGTGGAACACACATTAGACAACCATTTCATTGCAGACTGTTATGTTTACGTGGGGAAATGACAGAGCATACATTATTTGAGATAGACTATATTTTGAAGTCAGACTTAATTTTATGGACATTTCGGCCAGGGGTGTAGAGCTATTGGTTTAAGCACAGGATTGGCAAAACAGGAGAGTTTGTAAACCAGTCTGCTTTGATCTATGAATTAATGTCCGTGACTCGCAGATTACCTGCTTCCCCCGCAGCTTTTTTATAGGGAAACAAACACTCAGAACACACACACAGAGCCAGTGGCGGACTGCCCCCCCCCCCCGTTGACAGTTTACGTCGGCTGGGCAGGGTGAGATTCCCGGGCTGATTTTTAGTCCCAGTCCGCCCATCATGCGTCCTGATGACCGGCGATCTCCTTCATAAAACTAATAAAAGGGGGAGTATAGTTAAAACGGCCTGTGGTCACTCTTTATAGCTGTTTAATGAAGGTAAACACAGAAGGCGGTGCGTAAAAGCTCTTTGAGCGCTGGTGCTGCTCTTCTCTGAGTTACACGTCCCGCTGCCTCCTGGAGTGACCACACACCCCTGGCCGAAATGTCCTTAAAGTGAAGTCTGAGTACGAAATATATCTCAAATAATGCACTGTCATTTCCCCACGTAAACATAACAGTCTGCAATGAAATGGTTGTGTCCTGTGCGCTTCACTTCCTCCTTGGCGCACCGGTAACTTTCTCCCCCAAAAAAAGTCAGGATAACGGGTTAGTATCTCGTGCGCACGAGAAAGTATCTCGTGCGCACGAGATACTAACCCGTTATCCTGACTTTTTTTTTCTCTGTTTTTTTTTTTTTTTCATGTCCCTTTAGGGGCTCCGTAGAGATCAACCAATCACATAGCTTGAGAACTAATCAAGGGGTTTGTCAAACAGAGCAGATGGTGTAATCCTAAACGATAGCTGGGGATTCTGGATAGTGTAGTGTTTTCTGCCATCCTTTACTCCGAAAAGATATTTGTTTCTCCGAATCGAAGGGGGAAAATAAAAAAGCATTGCACACAATTTAAACCAATCAATGTTGTGTAATTAACAAGGATAATCTGGTGTTTTTTAGTCGATGAGTAGTGCAGATATCACTGTAAAATCAATCGACAGTAAGGGGAATACTTACTTCCGGGTTTACAATTCTCCGTTATCCAATGGGAATGGACGCTCACATTGCCTTTAAGGGCAGCCGACACAAACGAATGCCGTGCTTCCATGAGCGTCAAATCCCGCAGCAGATGGGAATACATTGCAATCAGTTGAAAGCTATTTGCGTCCCTTTATGAAGCTGAAGGATCCTAGGAGCGTCACAACTGCACGCCAATGGACCCTGACCAAACGTCGCTCCTGGACGTTTATGGAGTGAGAGTGTGTTGGATTGGAATAAGAAGATTGGATCTTATCTTGAAAGAAAGTGCTTTTTGCCTGAGAGATCGAAGCAGAGAAAGAGGAGAGGAGAGCCTGATAGGTTAGGAGGTCGTCATGGTGTTTGGATTTCCACCATTTCCGCTCTGCTGCCCAAAGGATGGTTCTTTTAGCACGCAGTGCATCATTTAGCCAGGGAGCCGGAGGGGACTGACGAGCCTGCCGAGATGTGAGAGGACAGAGAGAGTCCAGAGAGGACAAGAAAGTAGAGAGGAGGGTTTCTGCAGCAGAGTTTGGAGGCAGGAGTTGGAACGAGTCAGAGGAAGGGAGGGCTGAGAGCACCGATGAGGCAAAGGTAGAGGGGGAGAGGGAACGGAGGTTGCGGCGGACAGGTGCAGAATTAGAAGAGATTAGTTTGTTATGTTTGGAAAGGGGTAGAGAGAATGAAATGAAGAAGTGATCGGATGTGTGGATGTGTGGAGCGGGTTTACAGAGAAGTTAGAAGTAGTGCAGTTCCTTGAGAATATGAGATCAAGGACATTGCCAGCGTTATGAGTTGGTGGGGTTAGAGACAGTGAGAAAGCAAAGGCGGTTAAAAGAGATGTTAGTTCAGATATCTTCCCTGTCTGGAGGTTGAAGTCTCCGAGAAGTACAGCGGGAGGGCCAGTTTCAGGGATGTGTGAGAGGAGATTATCTAACTCCTCCAAGAAGTCCCCCAAGGCGCCTGGTGGACGGTAGAGAACAACAATGGTTAATTGTATAGGATGGGTTACTGTGACGGCATGGAATTCAAAGGTGGAAGGAGTGAAGTTTGGTAGCTTGAAGAGAGAAAAGCTCCATTTGGGAGAGAGCAGGAAACCAGTGCCACCTCCCCTGCCAGAGGGTCTGGGTGTGTGGGAGAAGGAATATGCTGTGGAGAGAGCTACTGGGGTGGATGTGTTGGATGGAGTAATCCAGGTCTCAGTGAGAGCAAGGAAATCAGCCTTAGGAACAGCTGACTGGCAGTTCCACAGGCCCCCTGAAACTAGATGTTGGATCTCAGTGGAGCATGTTGTATAGACGAGAGCAGGCCGGTTATATCGATTAGGAGATACACGGGGCCAGTGATAATTGCGGGAAGACACATGAACAGGAATGGAGAAAATACACATGATTATAGCTTGAGGGGCTAAAAAAAACAAATAAAATAAAATACTAGAGATACTTAGCTCAATCAAAGTAGGATTTGCCTCCTCTTTGCCTCCCTCGTGACTCCAACAGGACTCTAATGTCTTTGTCAGTCTTACTCCAACAGGACTCTAATGTCTTTGTCTGACGCTCCAGGAAAGTGCTGCCTAAAATGGACAACTGATTGCTGAGTTCTCACAGCTGTGGGACCACGCCCCTTTAATTAGTTAACTCTCTGCAGCTGGTGGCCCTCAAAAGGAAATCTAGACTGGCTCCCTCCTGAGTTGTTATTGTATTTTCAGTGTCATAATGGTTTTCCAATTACATTAAACCCTAAGTTATAAAGTTATGAGTTTAACCCTTGATACAGTTACACCTACTCAATAAAGCTCTTAGTATTCTACACATGTTTAAATCAAAGTTAACCCTAGCAGTCAGTTAGTTCAGTTTTAAGGTTTCAGTCAAATTACTTGTCCCAAGTTTCTGCCTGACAGATACTGTAGCGGTTTTGAGATTTAAAATCACAATTTCAGTCAGATCAAATACAGAGCATTTATACAGAGTACACACACTGAAACAGAGAAGTCTAAAAACAGAATGTTACTCACACAACTCTAGAAGTCACCAGTTGTTATTCTGTCAAAATCGAGTTGCACACAATTTATTTATTTAAATTGACATGCATCCGCTAAGAAAAATTGTCCGTTGTTACAGTTTGAACTAACGTAGGAACGGCAGGAACTGCTTCTATAGTGTTTTTGAGGAGCTTTTTGATTACAGATTTGAAAACATCGTTGCTTGCTTTAAAAGTAGGACAATTCATTATGTCAAACCTTGGAAAGTATCTAGATATCCCTGCCCTAATTTCAAAGTAACTGGCAACTGAATATGTGTTGCCGTTTGATGTCTATGTCTGGACCGCTGCGTAAAAAGGAGGGTTTCTGCCCCATTAATTCTCTTCTTACTTCTATAAGAATAAAACACGGAGGAGGGAGATCTCTTTTTCTCCGCCTCTTCTGAGAGCCCAGCAGCTGATCTCAGAGCATGCTCCCCTCTCCTGCAGGGGGGCGTGGTCAGCTGCAGCTCACAGAATCAGCCCCCTGCTAAAACAGCGCTGGAAAGAGCAAATAGAGCGAAATGAGGCATGGCTAAAATGCAGATCTTTTTGGTATTTTGAAAAAAAACTATATTTATATACTTTATATAGGTATGGCCCTACAATATATTGTTCAAATATAGCATGATAGGTCCACTTTAAGTAATACAAGACAGAATGATGATGATGATAATGATGATCTCCGCGCTACAGCTGCTCCGTGCATGCATGCAGTGACATGTAATATCCAAGGATTAGAGACGGTTGGATGCTGCTGTTTTGAGCATTGCAATATATTTATTTTCACTATGTTATTTATTTATGATTATCCTTAGGCCCAGCAAAGATTTGATGTCAGCTGTTGCTGTCTTTTTTTCTATAGCTAATAGTTACTGAAATAGAGCCCTGCTGTTTTGTCAGGGCCTTTTCTTTAAATATCATTTTAAAATGTCGATACAGTAGTAGCCCCTTTTTTAAAATAGTTTTTATAGGTGTTGCTATCTGTTTTGTGTAGCGTGGTTCTACAAGCAAGTCAATGCATTCATTGGGTGGTATCAGAGAGTTGCAAGGGTCTGTAAATGCAATGAAAACATTTGGCCACAGCAAATCATTTATATTAAACATGCAATTTTTACTTTTTAATACTTCAGTACAAAGGATGTATTGAATAAATTAAGTGATATATGTGTACACATATACATCATTCATTAGTCAAAACAGATGATTTGATTTAATTAAAAGGTATAATATGTGGTAAACTGAAAAGCCGTTTGAGAGCCAAAGAGCCGGCTCTTCTTGGTGAGCCGAGCCAAATGATCCGGCTCACCAAGAAGAGCCGGAATTCCCATCACTACTGTCAAAATACATCTTACGTTTCTAACTTGCAATATCATTATTTCCGCTCTCTTCACTCCAGAAGAGCGATCTCCCTGTGTCTCTCTGTGTGCGGGGGGCGGGGCCTAACAGACATGCTGCAGCGGACACAGAGATCTGCCGGGGACGGAGCGTTCAGAGAGTATAGAGACACATTTTGACTAAAAGTCATGGGCGTAGGAAGCGTCCTGAATGTGGGGGGACATTTTTAATGGGGGGTCCACCACCACAAAAAAATAAATAGATTTCCTGTATTCTGGTGCATTTTAACAGGTGGTTTGATACTTTTATGTGGCTATACTAGCATGAGGAAAATGATGGGTACATTTTGTAATTTCATCCATGTAGTAAAGAAAGTAAACATATTTGATTATTAATTCAGAGCCGTCTTTGAATTAATAAAAAGCAGTTTGAATGCCCATTTGTTGTACATTTATATACAATAATAAATATGTGTGAGTGCATTGAGAGATGTTGTTGTGGAGAGTCATTTATATATAAATTGCAAAATACATTTGTAAATCCTTCTGCGAGCATTTATTAATATTGAGACTGATCTGACTCCATACAGATGTTAAGTTCACCTAGGAATGGTATTATTGACTTAAATGTTCAAATAAATGTTGCTCTTCTGTCTATATTGGTCACATGATGCCCCTTGACTGAAATGTTTCCTGTTCAATATCCCCACTGATTTCCTTAAAATTCTGGGATGAGAGTCCACATCATAATTTACTCTAAACTATAATTTCCCTTTCATCACTCACCTCAGCAATGGACCTCTCTCCACTGTCCCTGTATTCTGCCTCTGACTCACTCTCAAGCGCCTAGATTTCAAGAGAGGTGGTGAAGTGATCATTATTTATTGAGCAGTATACTCTTTCACATTGAATGATAACAAATCATACTGAATGTAAATACAACTGACTCTAAAGTAAGTCCCAGTCTATGACATTGGACATTTTGAAGCCTCAAAGTCCCAAGCAGTAGGTAGAATATTAGCTAGTCTATGTAATGTGCACAGAAAATAAATAGTTAACTGAATACTGGGATGGAAATAGCCTATAAGCACTCAGTAAAACGTAAACACACACAAAAAGCTTCTGAATGATAGGAAGTATAATTAAAACATGATGCACATTACCATTTTGAGAGAGAGTACCGAAGTTAAAGAACTCAGAAAAAAATCTCTTATCGAACTGAGGCTCCAGTAAAACACACTGACTGCGTCTCTACATGGACATTATGGTGTTTACATGAGCACAGAGAGATCGGGTTATTCATGTTCCCTGTTTACATGATAAATACTAGTGTAACGTCCGAGGTGTTAAGGCTTCAATGATACTTCTTGTCCCACCAGTAGTAAGAATGATACCCCTTTCGTCTCATTAGTATGCATAAAAAGTGACAGGTGGGCCCGCCCCCAATTATGCTAATGAGCGAAGTCCTGCCTCCCTTTGTTCGAGGTGGATGTCACACCTAGGTGTGATATCACACCTAGGTGTGAGATCCTTCGATGTGAGGGGTGAGGTGTCATCACACGTAGGTGTGAAATGCCCCCCTGTGTAGCGCCTTTGTCGTCTAATCCTCCGATGTGAGGGTTGAGGTGTTATAACAGGTAGGTGTGATTTCACACCGGTGTGTTATAAACCTCGGATGTTAATCTATATGCTGATTAAGGCAGTCTCTTTGAAGTTGTGCGTGAGACTGTCTGGCCCCTGTCCCCTCACAGCCCTTTTTTGTCTAATCTAATTAGCCTTTGATGTCTGTCCTTTGATGTCTGCCCTTTGATGTGAGGGTTGAGGTGTTATAACAGGCAGGTGTGATCTCACACCGGCATGTTACAAGCCTCTGATGTTAATCTGGGTGTTGATTGAGGCAGTCTCTTTGAAGTTGTGCGTGAGATTGTCTAGCCCCCGTCCCCTCACAGCCCCGGCCTCTCCCCCTTTCCTCACCCCTTCCTGTCACACGATATGAGCCCCGAAGATAGTGGGGGTGGAGTTAGAAATACGCTCAAACTAAATAAACAGCCATTAATTTTCACTCACTAAGACACCTAAAAACGTTATTGTCCTCTCTAAATTTGATTTAGGATTTTTTTAAATGATTTGTGCTTGCTAAGGATGTTTCTTTTTAGGTTTCCATGAGACTGTTAACTACAAGAAAGTCTCTGTTTGCAAAGAGGGTATTCATATTAATTTAGATCTTATTTAGGTTTTAATATGAATGGTGATAACTGAGGATGTTCTCTTTTAGTTGTAGGGCTTGTGAACTAGTGTGTAATTACTTTATTAACAATAAGAAAGTCTCTTTGAAGAGGGTAATACTAATTTAAAATATCCTATTGCCCCCATGATCTTGTCTTTTTTATTGTTTAATTACTTCACACAACTATAAGGAAGCCCAATATGAAGTTATGTGAGGTTGTATTGGGGTAATATTAGAATTTGCTGTATGCAAAAAAAAAAGAGAAGTTTAAAAAAAAACGTTTTTCTGCTGTATTCAGACAAAGTATGCAGATCCAGTGTGGTTGATCAGAACAAAGAAAAGCTGTAAACACTTAAAATACATAGAATCAACAGTGTGAGGGTAAATTAAAATATTCATTTACAAACATACAAGGCTTTGTCTACTGAAGATCAATGCAAGGGCAGAGTTTCACTCTGTGGAGGGACAAAATAAGCATCGTTAATCACCTGGACAAAGGACTCTTTAAAAGCAGAGATACCATATGCAAACACATACCTGAATATCAGCAGGAGAGGACTCTTTAAAGTAAATACATTATAAGGTTAAAATAAGATATATATATGTGGTGGAATTAGTTTAAAACAGTCACCTTACACTTTTAGTTGTCCTCTCTAAATTAGATTTAAGGTTTTTAAAATGATTAGTGTTAATTAAGGGCTATTGTTATTTTGGTTTATAAGGGTATAGGAGTTCAACCTTAAAAATGCACAGGATCATTCTAAGAAGAGTGAGAGGGCTAATGAACCAGCACCATACTTCCTCTATGCATTTTATTGACCTGTATCTAATCTTGAAAAACTCTGGTAAGTACTTTTTATTTTATTTTATAATATCATGTAATTATTTAATGTTGCTTGGTGTGTGTTAAACAACCTCTGTGCATCTGTTGTATTTATTTTGTAACAACACTATGGCTTGTAATGATTTAGAAGCTTTGGGAAAAGTACCCCTCTATGTACAAATAATGTGATGTAGATTTTTTAATCAAATCTTTTTTTTGTGTGTGTCTCAGTTCAGGAAAGTTTGAACCAAATACGAATTGGAATATTAGAGAGGATTAACTCTTTTGGTGGAACCCCATATGATTCATTCCCTGTGGAAAGTGGGTATATATGTATTTAAAACTGTATGTGTTTGTATCTAGCTTATTTTTAAAATCAAATCTTTTTTGTTGTTGTTGCTGATGTGTAAAATATCCAAAATAACGTTTTATATACTTACTCTCTTGTTAAAAGGTGATGAAGTTTGCAGCGTAAGCCAGCCATCAGTGTACCAAAACCTCCCCTCTATGGAGTTTACATACAGCCTACCTTCTGCGACAAGTGCTGATCTAAGTTTGATCTTCAGTGATCCTCTGACACATCATCCCTCAGAGAGCCAGACAGACTCGTCCCCCTGTAACGCCCCCTTCAACAGGTCTGATGCTAACCCCCCAACACAACTAAGGAACTTGTTTTATTTTAATGGCCTAGACAGATTATGGCTTTTTTTCTCTTGCCAAGATACTTTTAGACACACTTTGAGGTATGCAAAACCTTCAAACTAGAAAATGAAGTACATTGTCTGATTAGATTTTTTTCTTAAAGACTGTTTATTATAAAATGTTTATTTATATAGCACCTTTCAACGCAAGGCAGTTCAAAGTGCTTTACAAACATGAAAGACATTAAGAAAATGGCATTTAAAAACAGTCATTAAAAAGCAAAGATAATAAAATAAGCATTAAAAGACAAAATACATGAATAAAAGTTACAGTGCAGTGTAAGATGTAAATAGTTAAATTAAAAGCAGCAGCGGCAAAAAAAAAAAGTCTTCAGCCTGGATTTAAAAGTAGTAAGAGTTGCAGCGGACCTGCAGGTTTCCAGATATTTGTAGCATAATAACTAAACGCTGCTTTTCCATGTTTAGTTCTGACTGGGGACAGAAAGCAGACCAGTCCCTGAAGACCTGAGAGATCTGGATGGTTCATACTGGAGCAGTAGGTTAGACATTTTATTTTGGGCCTAAACCATTCAAAGCTTTATAAACCAGCAGCAGAATTTTTAAATCAATTCTTTAAGGTAACGGAGTAAACCACCGGTTGTTATTTACTGACATTAGGCAGATTTTGGGCTTTTTTTTCTTGTGTTACTAAGATACTTTTAGATACACTTTGATGTATGCAACACTTAACAACCGGTAGAATATGAAGTACTTTAAATGGAATTCGGTTTCTTTTTAATGTCCTAGGCAGATTTTGGCTTTTTTCTCTTGCCAAGATACTTTTAGACATACTTTGAGGCATGCAAAACCTTAAAACTAGAAAATGAAGTACATTGTCTGATTAGATTTTTTCTTAAAGACTGTTTCTCTAAAAGGTAAGTTTGTGATTTTAGCACTTTTTTTTACTGACACTCGGCAGATTTGTGTGTAATTCTCTCACAAAGGAACTGTAAGATACACTTTTTAGGTATGCGAAACCTTAAACATGAATACATTTTCTTTAAAGGTACTTTTGATTTTAACGCTGTTTCAATGGAACATTCCAGTTTTTTGTTGACATCAATGCTTTTTTCTCTTTTCTTGTGTTACTAAGATACTTCTAGACAGACTTTGATGTATGTAACATTTAACAACTGGTAGAAATATGAAGTACTTTGTAAAGAATTCGGTTTCTTTTTAATGGCCTAGGCAGATTATGGCTTTTTTTATTATGTATTTCATTTATGTATGCAAAACCTTAAACATTTTTGAAAATAAAATACTTTAGTCTGAATACATTTTCTTTAAAGGCACTTTTGTGATTTTAACGCTATTTCAGTGGATCAATCCAGTTTTGTTAACATCAGTGCTTTTTTCTCTTTTTCTTGTGTTACTAAGATACTTTTAGACACACTTTGATGTATGCAATACTTAACAACTGGTAGAATATGAAGTACGATGTAAGGAATTCGTTTTCTTTTTAATGGCCGTTTTTTCAAACACTTGTTCAGTTAAACAATGTTTTTTTTTTCTGATAACCTTACATATTTTAGTTATTTTCTGCTACCAAGATACTTTTAGATACACTTTGATTTATGCCACACTTAACAAAGGGTATAATATGAAGTACTTTGTAAGGAATGGGGTTTTCTTTAATGGGTGCAAAACTTTTGAACTGGGTAAGATATTCATTAATTTGTAATGAAATTAGTTTTATTTTTTTTATTTTCAACATACTATTTGTACACAATGACTTTTCCATATTTTTTTCTTTGACAAAACTATAATTTTGACTTATTCCGTAAAATCATGACAAACTATTACTTATTCTTAAATTTGACCTCTTGCTGCCTGGTTGGAAATGATAGATGAAAAAGCTACAAAGCTTAAAGAACTTTTTTTTAAACTCAATTCTACAGAGTACTCCCCCCACTCAACGCAATAAGTCCCTCCCTCCACTCAGCAAATCATCTAAAACTAAGGACCCCACTAAAACGACCGTTGAAAACTAGCCATGGATCTGAGAAAAACCAAGTCTCCCCCCGCGAGTTGCAGCCAGGAACAAACTCCTGGACTACCATCATCACCACCATTTTGGACACCCGAATCTTGTAGTACTACTGCTGTTTATTTTGCTCCTTGGGCCAAGACGTCTCTGTTTATGGACACAGTGAAATCGGTGTTGGTTGATATTGTAGACGCCTCAAGGAGAGACTTGAAAAGATCCATGCCGAGTTGGATGGAGAAGAAGAAGACTAATAACCAGCGATTGATTGAAGCCAGGGATTTTTTCTTTTTCGATACATTGACTTTTTCTTTAAAGTAAAATAAAAATGGGGAACTACTATGCAAAACACTCTGTATATATTGATCATAATGTAGTCAATACCCTTTTAATAAGTGTGGTGATGAGGACGATTGAAAACAGAATGAATAGTGACCCCCGTGTAAACAGAATGGCTGAAGTTTGTAAACTAGAAGACATTTTGGATATCGTTCGTTCTGGCAGTACTATTCCTGGTCATTGGGAAATGATTGTAAACGAAACATTTAAAGTGGTCCTGGAATCTTCATTTTCCGAAACATTCTGTAACATTACCGAAGAAATGAAACAAACATCAAAAGTGTATCATGTGCTCTCATTGTATGCTCTGTTTGTAGATGTAATGCATCTTTGTGTCAAAAACAGCATACACATGAATATTTTGACTGAAGTGAAAAAACTCCATGATATTTCCAGTAATCTGGGGAATTCTAAGCAGGAGATGGTCCTGGGGATGTTACAATCAGTATAACTATTGATTTTGTGTGTGAAAATTTAAAAAAAAAATGTAAATAGGACATTTAAAAAAAATTAAAAAAGTGTTTTTTACATTTTAAAAAACTGTTGTCTTCATTATAGCAAGGGGAGCGTGTCTGATACATGTGTATTACAGTCCTTCACATGCACTGTTGTCTTCATTATAACAAGGGGAGGATAACAGGGAAGATGTATGATACATGTGTATTGAAACGTGCGTATTATACCCCCACAGAAACACAGAACCACAAAAACACAGAAAAACACTGAAACACTGAAACACAGAAACACAGAAAACACTGAAACCACTGAAACACTGACAAAACACAGAAACACTGAAACACTGAGTCCGACACACAGAAACACCGAAACACAGAACCACAGAAACACGGAAACACAGAAACACAAAAAAAACACAGAAACACAGAAACACAGAAACACAAAAACACAGAAACACTGAAACACAAAAACACAGAAACACTGAAACACAGAAAACATTGAAACCACTGAAAAAACGCAGAAACGCTGAAACACCAAGTCCGACACACAGAAACACAGAACCAAAGAAACACAAAAAAACACAGAAACACAGAAAACAAAGAAACACAGAAACACATATCCCACATATCCCTTTTCATAAAAGGCCAATAAAAATGTTTCTCTTGCAAGGCTCAAGAGTCTCTATACCAATATGTCCCATATTGTCGTGCAGGTGAGTGAGGGCTGTCTGCCTATAGGTAGTTGGCAAGACTAGCTGTTTGCGACCAAGCGTCTTCCTATACAGGAGGCCATTTTCCAAGTACAGCCTCCTCCACTCACTTGAGATTTTCCTGGTCGATTTGTCCAAAGTCCCGCGTATTTCTTCAGTCATTTCTGTGTTGTTCTCTTTTAACTGCAATATTTTCCCTATGGCAGGATCTTTCCGTTGCTTGCTTACCAGTTCATTGTGGTAGATTACTGGAAAAGGTTCCGTGTGTTAGTTGTTGAGATGAGATGTTCAGTGCTGCCACCCATGCAACTTCTCCTTGTTGGGCTGTCCTGCTACCTTCCCAGGTGGCACAGACTGCTTCTTCTGACAGTTTCTCTGAACACTGACTCATATAGGTGTTTATGTCAAGGGGACAACGAGAAAGAGTGTCTGCGTCAACGTTGAGTCTGCCTGGCTTGTGCCTTATTTCAAAGTGGAAGTCTGCAAGCTGCCCTACCCAGCGATGGCCTACTGCATTGAGCTTAGCAGTGCTCATCATGTAAGTCAAGGGATTGTTGTCAGTATAGACCAGGGGTGGGCAAACCTTTTGGCTAGGGGGCCACTATGAGTTTTACATTTGACAGGCGGGCTCTGACTGTTGTGTGTGCTTATGCACCCAACAGCAGTTCAGAGTATACGGCCTTCTTGGAGGCCCTGGAAAGAGTCCTGTATGGGGCTCCTGAAGGGGACTCTTTAATCTTGCTGGGAGACTTCAACGCACATGTGGGCAATGATGGAGACACTTGGAGGGGAGTGATTGGGAGGAACGGCCCCCCTGATTTGAACCAAAGTGGTGGTTTGTTACTCGACTTCTGTGCTAGTTATGGATTGGCCATAACAAACACCATGTTCGAACATAAGGATGCTCATAAGTGTACGTGGTACCAGAGCACCCTAGGCAGAAGGTCCATGATCGATTTAGTTATCGTATCATCGGACCTGAGGCCGTATGTTTTGGACACTCGGGTAAAGAGAGGGGCGGAGTTGTCAACTGATCACCATCTGGTGGTGAGTTGGGTCGAGTGGCGGGGGAAGCCTCTGGATAGACCTGGTAAGCCCAAACGTGTAGTGCGGGTGAACTGGGAACGTCTGGAGGGGGCCCAAGTTCAGGAGGCCTTCAACTCACACCTCCGGCGGAGCTTTTCGGGCATTCCTGTGGAGGTTGGGGACATTAAAACAGAGTGGTTGGTGTTCAAAGCCTCTATTGCCGAAGTCGCGGCGGGGAGCTGTGGTCTCAAGGTCCTAGGTGCCTCAAGGGGCGGTAACCCTCGAACCTCCTGGTGGACACCGGTGGTCAGGGAAGCCGTCCGACTGAAGAAGGAGGCCTTCAGGGGTTTGTTATCCCGGGGGACTCCCGAGGCAGTTGCAAGGTACCGACAGGCCCGAAGGGCAGCAGCCTCAGCCGTGGCCGATGCAAAGCAGCGGGTGTGGGAGAAGTTCGGAGAAGACATGGAAAAGGACTTTCGGGCGGCACCAAAGTTGTTCTGGAAAACTGTCCGACACCTCAGGAGGGGAAAGCAGGGAACCATCCAAGCTGTGTACAGTAAGGATGGGACGTTGTTGACCTCAACTGATGGAGTGTTAGGGCGTTGGAAGGAGCACTTTGAGGAACTCCTGAACCCGACAACTCCGCCCTCTATGTTAGAGTCAGAGCTGGAGTATGACGGGGGATCGACATCAATCTCCCGGGGGGAGGTCACTGAGGTCGTCAAACAACTTCACAGTGGCAAAGCCCCGGGGGTGGATGAGAGCCGCCCAGAAATGCTGAAGGCTCTGGGTGTTGAGGGACTTTCATAGTTGCCACGTCTCATCAACGTTGCGTGGAAGTCGGAAACAGTACCGAAGGAGTGGCAGACCGGGGTGGTGGTTCCCCTTTTTAAAAAGGGGGATCAGAGGGTGTGTGCCAATTACAGAGGCATCACACTACTCAGCCTCCCCGGGAAAGTTTACACTAAGGTACTCAAAAGGAGGGTCAGGCCGATTGTCGAACCTCAGATTGAGGAGGAACAATGCGGATTCCGTCCTGGTCGTGGAACGACGGATCAGCTTTTTACTCTCGCAAGGATCCTGGAGGGGGCCTGGGAGTACGCTCATCCAGTCTACATGTGTTTTGTAGACTTGGACAAGGTGTATGACCGGGTTCCCAAGGAGTCACTGTGGGAGGTGCTGCGGGAGTATGGGGTGAGGGTGTCTCTACTCAGGGCCATCCAATCTCTGTACTCCCAAAGCGAGAGCTGTGTCCGGGTCCTCGGCAGTAAGTCGGACCCATTTCAGGTGAGGGTTGGCCTCCGCCAAGGCTGCGCTTTGTCACCAATCCTGTTTGTAATATACATGGATCGGATTTCGAGGCGTAGTCGTGGGGGAGGGGGTCTGCAGTTCGGTGGACTAAGGATTGCACCACTGCTTTTTGCAGATGATGTGGTTCTGATGGCTTCATCGGTCTGCGACCTTCAGCACTCACTGGATCGGTTCGCAACCGAGTGTGAAGCGGCTGGGATGAGGATCAGCACCTCCAAATCTGAGGCCATGGTTCTCAGCAGGAAACCGATGGACTGTCCACTCCAAGTAGGGAATGAGTCCTTACCCCAAGTGAAGGAGTTCAAGTATTTCGGGGTCTTGTTCTCGAGTGAGGGAACAATGGAGCGTGAGATGGGTCGGAGAATCGGAGCAGCGGGAGCGGTACTGCAGTCGCTTTACCGCACTGTTGTGACGAAAAGGGAGCTGATTTCGAAGGCAAAGCTCTCTGTCTACCGTGCCATTTTCGTTCCTACCCTCACCTATGGTCATGAAGGATGGGTCATGACCGAAAGAACGAGATCGCGGGTACAAGCGGCCGAGATGGGTTTTCTCCACAGGGTGGCTGGTGTCTCCCTTAGGGATAAGGTGAGAAGTTCCGTCATCCGGGAGGGACTCAGAGTTGAACCGCTCCTCCTTCGCGTCGAAAGGAGCCAGTTGAGGTGGTTCGGGCACCTAGTTAGGATGCCACCTGGGCGCCTCCCTAGGGAGGTGTTCCAGGCACGTCCAGCTGGGAAGAGACCAAGGGGTAGACCTAGGACCAGGTGGAGGGATTATATCTCTTCGCTGGCCTGGGAGCGCCTTGGGATCCCCCAGTCAGAGCTGGTTGATGTGGCCAGGGAAAAGAAAGTTTGGGGCTCTCTGCTGGAACTGCTACCTCTGCGACCCGACCACGGATAAGCGGGAGAAGATGGATGGATGGATGGATGGGCCAGGCCAGTAGCAGATCGGTAAAAAAATATTTAGCTGTCCACTCCTCATTATACACTCGGCACATGACTTTTCTTTTCTTTGGTCCAATCATTGTTACAGATGCAGGTTCAAAAGTGAATTAGGTTCAAAGGTGAGTTATTGCATCATTGCGTCATCGTTTGCGTCATGACGTAACAGTTTACGTGCCTTCTTATGACCCACACAGCGTTTTACGTTGCTGATTTTCTCCGCAACACCGCTCACAACAACATCAATAGAGGACTGCGTCGGGTAGTTTTTAATTATACGAAGCCAGATTAAATTAAAGAACTACTTCTCCAACCTTTTACCTTTCTCCAGAGTGCCGTGTTACATTGTTTATTAATGTGGTTCAGCTGCATTACTGCCCGCTGCAGTGCTGCTCGTCTCCCGGAGTTTATTCTCCCGTTAACTCACGGCAGCAGCCGCGCTGTAAAGTTTTCAATGTCTGACTGTCACACAAGCAGCTGATAAATATCCCCCATCCCCATAAGTGAATGGGTTTAGTCTGAAAGCTGTTTGGCATCACAACGCTGTTATGAACGTTTCTCTGGCATTCTACAGGTGATGTTAGCTAATCAGACTATCTTGACTACTTGTTGCTATCATATTGTGGCATAATCCGTTTTCTACACGCATATTTTATCGGCGTAGTTTTCGTTATGATTTTACTTGTGATGGCCACATGTAGCCCATGTATTAATTCCATCCGATAATTGCAATAATTAGAGATGTCCTGATCCGATCACGTGATCGGGGATCGGAGCCGATCGCGTGATTTTCAAAAGATCGGAATCGGGAGAAAAAAAATCGGGGATTGGGATCTTTTTTTTTTTTTTTATAAATACTTTTTTTTAAATTTTGTATTCAATGTTACAAAACAAAAATGACCATGTTCAAGTCTTAAAGTCATCCTGAGGCCTTAGTTTTGGTTTCAAATTACACAACATCATGTATGTGTTGCTTCTTCGGGGCTTGTTTTCATAGACCTGGTTGCTTATTTCTCTCAAATCTGGCAACAGAGTGGGCAGGGCGGAGTGTCTAATTGTAGCAGTAAGCTAACGAGTACTGAAAGCTTTATTTTTGTTTCGATCCAATGCTGCACAACTGAACTGATGCAATGCTGCTGTGAAAGAAAGAAGCTATATCCATGTTGGATAGAATATCCAATTTAAATAAAAAAAATAACCTTAAAGAGCAACTTCCAGGTTAAAGACACCTGTGAATAAATGTGTAGGAAAAATGATGAATACACTAGATCTTCAAAAAAATATACAGAAATATACACTACAGTGACATCTGGCGTCGTTTTTGTAAGAAATGTTCACTTCTGCATAAAAAAGCCTCGGCACGTGACCTCCCGCGTGTGACGCAACACGGGGGACACAAGGGGGAGAGCGGCCGGTGTAACGTATTAATAAACATGGATCCCAATGCTAGTTTCGACACAGAAGAAGTTGAACATGAATATTCGAATTCATATGACGGACCACAACCTTATAATTATGAGCCTGCTAGGCGTCCAGGAGACCAGGAGCAGCCAAGGATTAGAAGAAATAACGGACATCGGAGAGAAATTGAGCTGTGGTGTGAGGAGAACCAGTGGAGAACTGGGCAGCTATCTTGGTGAGTGACCGGCGTTAGCTACAGAATGTTAGCTAACGTCACATCACAACATTGTAAAGTTAGCCATCATATATCAGGCTATAACTAAAGTAGCATTGATAATATAGTAACGTTTCTGGCAGGACTGTTGATACTGATCCATAACAGAAACTAATGCGCAAGTATCAGCCGTATCTCGCGTTACCTAATGCAACTCCACACTACGGTGCTGTGTACCGGAGGAGAGACCCGAGATACGGCTGATACTTGACGATCTGGCGGAGAAAGGTTGTGGAGCCTCCATTGATATGTCGTTGAAAATGGCTTGATGGAAAGCAGGTGTTTAGTCGGGCAGGGTGCACAGCTGATTGCAGCAGGTGAGTGGAGGTTGAGCCGGGAGCCAGGAGTGACAGCCACCACGCACACACAAACAACACAGACAGGGGGAAACAAACAAACACAAAGGAGACGGCTGGAGCAGTACAGCCACCACAGCGTTACCTAATACAACTCCACACTATGTCTTACGGTGCCGTGTACCGGAGGGGGGAGAGAGAGAGAGCAGCGAAGGGGGGCGGAGAGAGAAGTAATACGGTTTCCTGATAAAGCTGTGGAGAGTATGTGCTGCAGGGAGGTGGATGCACAACGCACTAAGGAACGAACGCTAGCTCCGGTCCTTTTTACTGTGGACTCGATGTCCTGACAGGCTGGTATTTGTGCAACCTGCACAAACACAATACTGCACCATGATTACAAATGGTGAAATACAATGTAAAACTACCGAAAAATACCAGCTCCTTAAAACACAACTGCTCTACTCAACGCAACTCTACTATACCCGCGGTCAGAGAGCGGAGATGTGTCCCCTGCGTGATGTAATATGACGCGTTTGACGTATGACCTTAAAAAAAAGCAGTTTTTAAGAGCGGAGCTCAAAATTGCTCCTTTCCCTTTGAATTCCTGCCCTTATGTCTCATAAAACATATAAAATCCTGCATTCACTTTTTTAATTTAAATTTTCAAGCAAGTTTAAGCATAAATGTAGAATAAATAAAAACCTGCAAGATGCTCTTTAAGGGACAACTTGAATGCTTTTTTTCTTTTTTTTCTCTTAATGCATTGCATAAAGATCGAATCGGGAAAAATCGGTATCGGCAAATTGTCAAAATCAAATGATCAGATTCGGATCGGGAGCAAAAAAAGGTGATCGGGACATCCCTAGCAATAATACAAAACAAAAGGAAAACGTCTGCCTCTTCACAATGGTCAATAACAGTGAACGGATGGTTATTAAAGCAAGGTAAAATAAACAGAATCACACTAAGCCTGGTTAGTGTTGCCTGACTTTATATAAGTGTGTTTTATAAGTGTGTGGTCGCGTTCTAGTCACTTTGCTCAGCGGTACTGCTTGTTACAACTTCTATTCACCGATCTTGCCGGGTTGCCGAGTGGGGCCAGCTGAGAGAATAAATCAGACTCCAGCAAAGGTAAATTGTGTCTAGAGTGCGCCATCTAGTGGGATCAACTAAAATGGCGGGTACTGCAGGAAAAAGGCAAAATGAATGCAGTCTTTACTATAATTTGGACAATTTTGTACAAATATTTGGCGAGCCGGATTCAAAAGCACAACGGGCCATATATAGCCCGCGGGCCTTAGTTTGTCCATGCCTGGTATAGACAATGAAATGTGGGGCATAAAACAGGTAGTCTCTAAACTTATCACATACAGCCCATTTCAAGGCCAGGAACTCGAGCTTCCCACTGTGGAGATGGTAACTCTGTTCGGCTGGTGTTAGTGTGCGGGACCCATAGCCAATCACTCTCATCTTTCCATTCTGGTTCTGGTAAAGAACAGCTCCAAGACCTAGTTGAGAGGCATCTGTGTGGAGTGTGAAAGGACTTTCGAAGTCTGGATGCGCCAACACTGGTGGGTTGGTTAGGATGTGAATGAGACGTTCAAGGATCTGCTGGTGCTCTCTGTTCCACTCTACTGGGGTGCGTGAAGGCAGTTGAGGGCCCTTTGTTCTACCCTTGGTCGGCTTGGTTTGAGGTGAGTCAGACTTTATCTGGAGCAGCGTGTATAGTGGTCTGGCTATTCTTGAGAAATCCTGCACATATGTTCGGTAATAGCTCAGAAAACCCAGCAGCCTCCTGACATCACCTACATTCTGTGGTGTCTTCTCTTTCAGTGCTTGCACAGCCTCGACGTCTTTCGGATCCACTCTTACCCCGTCTGCAGACACAAGCCGTCCAACATATCTTACTTCCTTGCGAAATAACCACCACACAAGCCCCCCCAGAATTCACTCATAAACAAAATCCGTATGACGGGCAGGAACAACACGCCTACCCCCACGAGTCCTGCGCAACGGAGCCGGTACAGTGACTTCTGCCTGTACAGCCCCCGTCAGAGGAGGGACCGGAACAACAGGTCCGCACTCCCTGACAGGAATCAAAGCCGGGGGGCGGCCCCGTCTTGGAGGTCGAGCCATCACCACCGGCTGGTCCAAGTTCAAGTGAGCAGCTTTCACCCGGTCAACCGAGACGTGCTCAGCCTTGCCGCCTATGTCGAGCACCAGGTGCTTGTCACCGTGCTCCAAGACCTGGAAAGGCACGTCGTAAGAGGGCTGCAGGGGGCCTCTGTGTGCGTTGTGACGGACGAAAACGTGCCCAGCCGAGCGTACCTCCGCGGGAACTTGAGACCTTGGCGCACCGTGCTGAGTGGTCGGAACTGGAGCGAAAGCCTCCGCCGCGTCCCGTAGGAAAACCCGCTGGGCCGTGGCAGACCAGGGAGCTGATGCGTTTGGGAGGAAATCACCTGGAACTCTCAACGGCTGACCGTAGACCATCTCCGCTCTAGAGCACTGCAGATCCTCCTTAGGTGCGGTCCTCAGGCCCAGCATCATCCAGGGCAGCTTGTCGACCCCGTTACCGTCCGTATGTCCGGCCTTGAGGGCCGCCTTCATGGAGCGATGGAAACGCTCGCAGAGGCCGTTAGCCTGAGGGTGGTAAGTGATAGTCCTGTGCAGCTTAACCCCCAAACCGCCTGCCACGGCGTTCCAGAGTTCGGACGTGAACTGAGAGCCCATGTCTGAGGAAATGTTCAACGGGGTGCCAAAATGACACACCCACGTTGCAATGAAGGCCCGGGCAACATCTGCGGCCGACGTCGAAACGAGCGGGACCGCCTCCGGCCAACGGGTCGTTCTGTCCACCATGGTGAGGAGGTAGGGAAAACCCTGAGAGGAGGGCAATGGACCAACCAGGTCAATGTTAACGTGGTCAAACCTCCTCTCAGGCACCAGGAAACGCTCCAAAGGGGCCTTCGTGTGGCGGTGCACCCTAGCGCGCTGACAAGCCACGCACTCACCAGCCCAAGTCCTCACGTCCTTTTTCAGCCCTTGCCAGACGAACTTCGCGGCCACCAAGCGAACCGAAGGCTTAACGCCGGGGTGTGACAGTCCGTGCACAGCCTCGAACACAGGACGCCTCCAGCTGGTGGGAACGACTGTCCGCGACAGCCTGTGGAGACGTCACACAGGAGGGTAACGCCTATGTCGCCGAACACCACGTCCTCCAAGCGCAGCACCGCGCCCTCCACCTTCAGAGCCTGGACGCCGGGGTCTGTGACCCGGTCAGCCGCCATGCGATTATAGTCCAGGCCCAACTGGACGGCACCGATTACGACTCTGGAGAGGCAATCAGCAACCAGGTTCGACTTGCCAGCCACGTGCTTAATGTCTGTGGTGAACTTAGAGATGTAGGAAAGCTGCCGCTGGTGACGCGCCGACCAAGGCTCCGCCACTTTAGACATGGCGAAAGTGAGCGGCTTGTGATCAACAAATGCCGTAAACTCCCGGTCTTCCAACATGAAACGGAAGTGCCGCACGGCCAAATAAAGACCCAGGAGCTCACGGTCAAAAGCGATGTACCTGCGTTCTCTGGGCGTCAGCTGGCGGCTGAAAAAGGCGAGCGGCTACCAAGCGCCCTCCACCCACTGCTCATGCACTGCGCCGACCACGTAGTCCGACGCGTCCGTGGTGATGGAGATGGGAGCCGTAGATGATGGGTGTGCCAGCAAAGCCGCCTGAGCCAACGCAGTCTTGACCCCGGCAAAAGCAACGTCCGCCTCTGCTGTCCAGTCGATCGCCTGGACGGGGGTCTTGCCTTTCAACGCTTCATACAGCGGCCGCATGATGTGCGCGGCCCGGGCAATGAAACGGTGGTAGAAGGTCACCATCCCCAGAAACTCACGGAGCGACCGGACTGTGAGCGGGCGAGGAAAAGCCGCAACAGCCTCCACCTTCGCTGGCAGAGGTGTCGCACCGCCCTTGGTGACGCGGTGCCCGAGGAAATCAATGTCAGACACCCCGAACTGGCACTTTGCAGGATTGATGATTAATCCGTGTTCGTTGAGCCGCGTGAAAAGGGCTCGGAGGTGGGACAGGTGCTCCTGCACTGAAGCGCTGGCGACGAGTATGTCGTCGAGGTAGACAAACACAAACGGCAGGTCCCGCAGCACCGAATCCATCAGGCGCTGGAACGTCTGAGCGGCATTCTTGAGCCCAAAAGGCATCCGCAGGAACTCAAAAAGTCCAAAAGGTGTTATCACCGCTGTCTTGGGAATGTCCAGGGGGTGCATGGGCACCTGGTGGTATCCACGCATCAGGTCCACCTTGGAAAGCACCCCTGTACCGCCCAGATGCGACGAAAAGTCCTGAATGTGCGGCACCGGATAGCGGTCAGGCGCCGTGGCGTCGTTGAGTCGGCGGTAATCCCCGCACGGGCGGAACCCGCCGTTCGGTTTGGGGACGACGTGCAGGGGGGAAGCCCAAGGACTGTCGGAGCGGCGGACAATGCCCAGGCGCTCCATGGTTATGAACTCCGCCCTCGTAACAGCCAGCTTAGAAGGGTTCAACCGCCGGGCCCTGGCGTAGACAGGAGGCCCCTCGGTAGTGACGTGGTGCTCCACGCCATGCTTAGTGGTAAGCGCAGAAAAGGTGGGCAATGACAAGTCTGGAAACTCGGCCAACAGTCTGAGAAACGTGTCTGCCCCTGACAGCGGGACCGCCGTCGTCAACCGAGGTCCGTGCCCACCACGGGCGATGTCTTCACTCGACGCGGGAACTACGCTCCATTGAGCGCCCGTGTCACACAGAAACAGGACCCCCGAAACGCTGTCGCTGGCGAAGAGGAGCCTGCCCGTGCCGCCGATGCTCAGGGCCACTACTGAGCGCCGGCCCCTCCGTTTCCCGGGGGTTTATAGCTGCACGGAGCGATGCATTTCTTAGCCATTGTCCCAAAACGTGGGTGGTAAAAGCACTCTCCGGTGTCCCCACGCCGGCTCGAAACTGCCGTGTCCAGCCTCCGCCACGCTTTCTTGACTGCAGATGGGCCGCTGAGCGTTGCGGCTAATGTCTCTGCACCGGGCTGTTGTGTAGCCAGGAAAAAACTATCCGCTTCCTCAGCCAAGGCACGGGGCTCCGTGACAGGCGTGTTGGCCAGCGCCGTCTGGACCCGGGAAGGTAAGTGACGCAGGAAAATCTCCGTGAATAAAATCCTGGGATCTCCCCCCCCCCCCCTAGCAGATTTAGCATTTTCTCCATCAGCTGAGATGGCTTGCTGTCTCCTAGGCCTTGAATGTCAAGTATCTGGCGGGCCCTCTCCTTAGCAGATAAGCTAAATGTCTTAAGGAGAAGGGCCTTAATCGCCTCATATTTGCCATGGTGTGGGGGGTCTGTGATAAATCCAACCAACCTGGACGATGTGGAGCTTCCCAGCGCTGCTACAACATGGTAGTATTTCAGGTCCCCGTCACGGACCTGCCGGCAGGCGAAGTGCGCCTCAACGTGTGCAAACCACGCCGCCGCGGCATTCTCCCAGAACTCCAGCAGCTTTACGAAAACATTGCAATTAGCCATGTTCATTGAGACTTCGGAAACTTTCTCGAAGCCGTCGGGGTCACCAGTGTGGTGCCGAAGAAAGGGAGTCGGAGGCGGTGTATTAAGAATGGAGTTCCAATCTTTATTATCCATTAATCTCCAAGAGGTTAGTACATGAACTGCTCTGTATAACAAGCTAGCAGGAATGGCAGCTAAAGCTACTCGTGTTCCCACTAAAGGGTCCGTGTTGCAACACAATAAGAAAGGTGAATTATGGTCCAACATGGTGTCACCACAATATACTCTTTTACTTCCTTGTACAGCGGCTTTGGAATTTAAACATACGCCTTCTGAACTGGAATGTCATCTTTGGTCCTTATTGGCATCTGAAGAGAGGGAATACATCCAATGTCACTGCTGTCACGTGCGAAAGCTGCAGACTCCTCATACAGCATATCTTCAACCATCCGTTGCTCCTTGCTGGACATTCTCATACCTTGGCCTCTTGCATTCAAACAAATGATGTCATGTGCTTATTAGTTACACTTTCTGTCAAAATGCTGTTTGTGCTACTTCACTTTTGTAAATGAAACAAAGACTGAAAAAAAACACAGCTGTAGCTCCACTGAACGGAAGAGTCCATTCCCAACAGTCTTGCAGTTGGAGGGAAAACAATTTAGATTTCCAAACGCTTAACTATTTCTCTAAATGTAAATGGCAGTCATATCTTTTGCGTCTTTTATTTGAATGCCTAAAAGCAGTGGTGGAAAGTAACTCATTACATTTACTCTAGTACTGTACACATTTGAAGTACTTACAGAGTATTTTCATTTTGTACTTCTACTTTGCTACGCTTTAGTAGCAAATGTTGTACTTTTATTCTACTAAATGTATTTTGCAGATTTTTTTACTTTATAAATTCAGATTATGACACAATGCTACATTTTAAAAAAACGCACCGTTCACACAGAGCAAGTTCCTCGTATGTGTCAATACCTGGAAATAAAAACAATTGAGCTGCTGAAACTCCTAGAGAATAAACATCCAGATCCAAATCGTAATGAATAAGGTTGAATTATTAAGCATCCATTTTTTTATTATTGCTTAAACAACTTCAGAAGGAGCAAGTTATAAACAAGCTTTGACAGTCTTTGGCTAGTAAACAGTCGACTCCCTCGCTGTGGCTCCCCATCAGGGTAACATACTTTTTCCACAGATGCGCTCCATCTCTTACGTAAGATTGTTTGAAAGTGATTTACTGAGTTTCAGGGGGGAGGCAATGGGAGACTGTCAAGCTGCTGCATTTCCCAAACACCTCTCAAGAATCCATTTAGATCCCATCAGAAAGTTGTCTTTCTGTAACTTTACTTTCAGTTTAAGGTTAAGAGGATGTAAGATATACTTCATTGATAGGAAATGTTTTCGTTACAGCAGCATGTAAAAACAAAGTATTGCACACAATTAGAAATAAAAATCTCAAAAATTGAATATAAAAACAGAACTAAAAGAGTGAAAATAAAAGTTGACCGTGAATATACAAATATGTACTGTAGACTATCTGACAAATATTGAAAATAAATAGTTGGAAAAAAAAGCACAAATAAGAAAATAAAGAGGTAAAAAGAAAGAATTCATCAAAAATACAGGGAGCTGCTTGCAACAGGCTGACACTTGGCACAGTGCCATCTCACTATATCTATATTGTTTCAATCTGTGATTGTCTTTATCAGAAAAAAAGATTTCTGATGAGCTTCAGACTTGTAACCCTACATGGTTTGGTGCTACAGTAGCCACATGTCTCCCTCTTCTGGCAGGTTTTTTGTGTACCTGTTAAGCCCCGAGCCTGTTTTTCAGGTCTCAGACTCGAAAATGACATTCCCAGAACAAATATCTTACCTTCTAAAAATGTTAAATTAATAATCTATTTTCTCAAAGCAAGGTTACACCTGTGAGTTGGATGTAGAAGTGTCAGAATCAATATAGATGTTTTTATTTTAAAGTAAATTCAGATTGAACACAGTAAAAAAATGTAAATTATTGTGTCCGTCCAAAAAGAAAAAATGACATAGTGAAAACCACCCTTGAATGATGGGATGGAGACTAAAAGCTTTAGGAATCTAAACTACAACATATAATAAGTACACTGTATCAAGATTGATGCAAAACAAGTGACATTTGACCTTTTTAGAGAGATTTAGCAAAAAAAAAGCCACTTCCGGGGTCATTTGGGTGGATTTGACCTATTTCTTGCCCCCCTTGCTCGATTTTGCTGATTGACATCTCTTTCTAACCGTCAGAGCCAATGGAATCGAGGGGAACTCCCACATACTCCTTATTTGGTAACGTGTGTGTGTGAGACTGATGCATAGCCAAAACCGGAACCTGCGATAACTTTGGTTGCTACCATAGATGAGAGTAACACACGTCACTTCCGGGCAAAAATTACGGCCCGCCCACATTTGGGGGAAAACAACGCTGTCATTTGAATGGCGGTCAATATAAATTTTGACGTTTATGCCAATCCGATCAAATTTGTTTGAAAACCGTGGATTTTTGGATCTTCAAAGAGCTCGATTACGATGGCCAGTCAGGCAAACAATTACATTCGATCATTGGTCATCGACAATCGGTCTTGATATATGGTTACATTAAAATCAGTAGGCGAGGCTGTAATTTCTCCAGCTGTTACTCTCATGAGCGAGGTGGAACATAATAGTTTTATCATGCAAAAAAGCTCCTGTCGTTTATTGCACCTCAAACATTAAAAATAATCAAGAGTTCAGTGTTTCTGTACTTCCTCTAAGAAGAAAGGACAATAAAAGAAGAGCTCTGTGGCTTCAGGCTCGATCACCATTCAAATGACAGCGTTGTTTCCCCCATAAGTGGGCGGGGCCGTGAAGTGACGTAGATGTTACTCTCATCTATGAAAATCGATAGCCTACTGCTATATTTAACCATATATCGAGCCCGATCGTCGATTTCTAATGACTTAATGCAATTGTTTGCCTGTCTGGCCATTGGAATCGGGCTCTTTGAAGATCCAAAAATCTCCGGTTTTCTTAAATTTCTGATCGGATGGGCAAAAACTTCAGAATTTGTATTGACCGCCGTTCAACTGACAGCGTTGTTTTCCCCCAAAAGTGGGCGGAGCCGTTATTTTTGACCGGAAGTGACACATTTGTTACTCTCATCTATTAGCAGCTAACTTTTACTCTCCGATTTTTACATAAAAATGGAATTATGGATTATAAATTAAAAAAAATATTTCACAGAAACATTATCAACCTATGGATTAACCAATTCAGCCGCATTCTTTCTTGTTTTAATGCCATTGAACAAGTCTTTTGATCAGATTGACAGCTACGGTGAGACGATCTCCCGTAAAAGCTACGTAAAGGTACGTGTTGTGGTGTCTGTGTTTGCTTCCCCTGTCGCGAGTTCGGATCACTCAGTGATGATATACAGCAGGGCTATTCAACTACACATTCAGTTGGGCCAGATTTTATAACTACAAAATTCAGCTGGGCCAGACATTCAGCGGCCTGTAAAAAGCGGGTAGTGACACATTTTAAACCAACACATATTACTGCGATGAAAAACATGCAATTTTTATTCATTGTTCATCTAACAAAGGTAGGTCAAAAAGTGCATAAAAACACAACAAATTAGCATTAATTTAACAGAATCTGAAAAAAAAGTGCACAGTTGGAGCATTACATTTGTTTGCTTTAGAAGTCAAATATTCAGGTTATTTTTTTTGAACCAGGCACATCACAAAGTGCATTTACTGAATACAATAATAGCAGTCTTAATAAATGTCCTCACATACAAAAAAAACAGCTAAAGAGCTCCAATGCAACACAAAGAGGTAGCAATATTTTTTCACTTTTCAAGTAACAACAAAAGAATCATACGTTTTGGTCACATTTGACCCAGACACATTACAAAGTGCACTTAAATGAATACAGAAAGAACTGTCAAACCCTTCAGTGCACAAACCCATAAAAAGGGATACGGGTAACTATATGAATGAATACTACACAACGCGTCTACTATAGTAAACTACTCTAGGTGCTTACTATCACCTCATTTGTGATTTGTCATCGCTGACTTTCTAAATGGGAGAAGGGATATTTTTTGTTTTGAACAAGAGCAGTGATTTTTGGCTCATAGGATGTCAATGCAATCCTAAGACATTGGTGAAGAGTGCTGTCAGTCAGGGAGCAGCGAGTGCTACTTTTGATTGAGTTCATGTGTGAAAAGCTTGATTCACATGTGTATGTTGATCCAAACATACTGAGCACATAGATCGCTACTTTCTGAACGTTAGGGAACTGCTGTTTTTTGACATCACTCCAAAACTTTGCTGGCCCGTTAGTGCGCTGCATGTCAATAAGCTCCAGTGTATATTTCCCCTTGTCGATGCAGGGGACCACTTCCTTTGCTCCGGTTGATACCTCCCCCTCTATTGCAATTGAATTTGGCTACGGGAGGCTGGGCCCCTCGGGAGTTGGTTCTGGGCCGCATCCGGCCCGCGGGCCGCCAGTTGAATAGGCCTGATATACAGTATATACCTAAATAATCTGTGGAACCTCAGCTTTAATCAGATATCTTGTATGTGCAGCTACGATAAGTAATATGGGTATCTTTTATCTTGAGTTCTGTGCCAAAGTGCGTTAGCATTTTTTGCTCAGGGGTCATTTAGATGCTTCTTATGAGACTTGTGTTTTGTTTTGGTAAAAATGGTTTGTATCGTCAGTTAACTGAGATTCTTTTCGTTAATCTGGTATAACACATTAATAGGTTCTTAAATATTAAGGTGCCCTGAGACCAGTGTTGTGCTAGTTACTGAAAACCAGTAAGTAGTTACCATTAATAGTTACTTCATTTCAAAAGTAACTCAGTTACTTTACTGATTACTTACACCCAAAAGTAACGCCTAACTGTGAACAGTAACACATTAGTTACTTAAAAAAAGGGCTCCCATTAATGCCCTAGCCTTCATTTCAGTACTGTTATTGCATTGAAGAATAATACAATCTGTTGATCAAGAAATAGCAATAGAAATAGTAGAAATAGCCTGCATGTGTTCTACATCATACCGTGCAATGGCTTTATCAACTTTTCCCTGGCTAGCAGTCCCTCGGTTAAAATCCAGCCGCTGTTGCTTAGGTGGAGGTGGAGTGGCGTCGGATGAGTCTGGGTCTGTGGTCTTAGCTAGGCTACTAGCTTCGTCCCAGTTGTTGTTTCTGCAGATGTTTCAACATATTTGAATTGCTGTTTTGGGCAGGATCTTTGACCCGCCAAGACACAACTTACATTTAACTAAAACGTTATTTTCTTTGTGCTCGACAAAAGTGAAATAGTAAGAATATCTCCAGGCGGAGAAACTCGACTTGAGCTCCTCTGCCGCCATGATAGTCTTGTTAGTAAACACACAAACACGCCCACAGCGCGTCTCCGCATGTAACATAGGAAGTATCTAAGTACATTTACTCAAGTACTGTACTTAAGTACAGTTCTCATCTCTGTTCGCCTCGCTGTTGGCGCCGCTCACCAACATCTGGGAGCCGAGACTATATAAAAAAAATAACGGAGTAACGCACCATGTAGTAACAGTAATTGAATTTAAAAAATAACGCGTTAGAGTACTAGTTACTGTAACGCCGTTATTTTTGGCAGTAACGCGTTACTTCGTAACGCATTAGTCCCAAAACTGCCTGAGACAGAGTGTCGTGAAGAAGAAAAAAAAAGCCCCCGCCGAGGGGGACTTTGGGGCTTAACAGGTTAAAGGTGGGGTATGTAATTTTTGAGAAACCAGCTCGAGTGCGCTAGAATTTGAAAATACACAGCCGGAAAAAATCTGCCACTTCCTTACAGAGCCCCTCCTCCAACACACACGAACGCGCACATGACCATGGGCACCATGGGCACGAGATAAGTTTGTGCACAGATGGAAGGCTGACAGGCAGGTAGGCCATCCAGTTACTTTAGCCGGTCCGGCTAAAAGGATTGGTCGTGCTTTTTACAGTGCTACGGCTTCCACAGATAAAAAATTTTTAAGTGTATATATTGTCAAAGCATTAAATATATTCATTGCTATCGGGATGTTAAGAGCATTTCATGGAATATAACAAAAAGTGTTTCTGAAATAAATTAAATACCCCACCTTTAAGTGATGAAGTGAACTCTTGTTTTTGGAAAATGCACAACTGAACCACAATGTGTAGTGCTTTGAGGCACATCTGCAGTGACTAGCCAGAACAGCTATTACAGAATGAGCAAAAGGCCATAGGGGTTATGCAAAAAATGTTAATGATACAATTGAATGTGAACGTTTTAATGGATAACTATGAACAAATTGTTTTTGTATTATTCAAGCACATATATGAACATCATATATGTCTTGGCTTCCTTCCTTGTTTTTCCATCAAGCCACTAGACGCCTTAAACAGACAGTTCTAACTCGTTTCTTTCCTTAAATTACTCACAGTTTGAAGTGTTGCTTGGCCTCCGATGGTTTAGAAGATGTTGCGATGTGTTTGTTCAAAATAAAATAACAAACTTTTGCACATGCAACAAAGAAAAATAGGCCTTTACAATATTCAAAAGAAATAGGCAAAACTCAAATAAACAAACAACTTAGGTATTCTTTCTTTCGTGATAATGCTTATAAGTTCACAACTTAAATGGTACTTGTACGGTTTGTATGTACATGTACGGTACGAGTACGGTTACGTTACGTTACGGTTAAAAACTGTTCCTCGACGGAGTCTCTCAACAGGTTGCCCATCACTGTGGTGTTATCACAGGCGCCGTGGGAATTGTAGTCCTTTATAGTGCGTCGACTACAGACGTCACAATTAGGTGGCCTTTCTTATCAAATCAAAATACTGGCTCTAACAGACCGGCCCCTATTGTTATGGGCATCTTTAATAACAATAAACAAAAATTCAAAAAGAGCCAGACAAAGTCAGTCTTCATATTCTATTTGAGATAGACAGGGTGTCTTAATTGTCCATCTTCAGTTATTTCCTTATTCTAAGGCAGGCACCAGTAGGCATATTTTACTTATTGGTCTTTCCAGCGTGTTGGTTTTTGTCTTAAGAAGAACACTCCGAATCAGTCCTCCAGATCCAGGACGCGTCTCCATAACTCTTGCCATTAACCAGGATCCACGAGGTGCATTTGAATCCATGATTATTACGATGTCTCCAGGTATGAAGTTCCTATTAATGCGATTCCATTGCTGTCTTTCTTGCAAAAGTGGTAGATATTCTTTGATCCATCTGGTCCAAAACAAATTAGCTATGTACTGCACTTGTCGCCAGCGGCGCCTTGAGTATGTATCTTGCTGATGGAATAAGCCTGGTGGCAACGAAGGTTTGACCTTGAGCTAGAGATATGGTTTGGTGTGAGAGGTTCCAAGTCATTTGGATCATTTGACACTGTAGTTATTGGTCGGCTGTTGAAAATTCCTTGAACTTCACAGAGAACTGTTGAAAGGCTTTCGTCATCAAGTGTTTGTTGTTTTGTGATGGAGAGCAGAATTTTCTTTACAAGCCGGATTAGTCTTTCCCATACTCCGCCATGATGTGCTCCGTAAGGAGGATTGAAGGTCCATTTCACATCCTTTTGCTGGAGGGCTCGTTCTATTTTGCTCATATTCCACTCTTTTATAGATTCCTTCAGCTCTCTTTCAGTGGCAACGAAATGAGTCCCATTGTCTGACCTCATCTCCAATACTTGTCCTCTTCTGCTGATTAAACGTCTGCAGGCATTAATACATGAATCTGTATCTAACGAATGAGCTACTTCCAAGTGCACCGCTCTGGTTGTTAAACAGGTAAAGATAACTCCATATCGTTTCACAATGGTTCGTCCTCTTTTCACTTCCAGTGGGCCAAAGTAATCCACTCCAACATAATGTGAATGGTGGTAGGTCTGGTGTAATTCTGTCTTTTGGCAGATCTGACATTTTTTGTTCTCCTGCATTTCCATGCATGCATCTGCACACAGTACATTCAGATATTATTTTTCTGGCTAATGCATTGGCACATGGTATCCAGTATTTTTGTCTTAACCTGGATAACATATGATTCCTTCCACTGTGACCAACTTGTTGATGAATATCTCGAAGTATGGTTTTAGAGACATGGTGGTGTTTTCCAAGAATGGTTGGGTGCTTTGCTTCCTCAGGCATTGCCATTTTATTTAGCCTTCCTCCAACCTTTATCAGTTCATTCTCGTACACTGGATCCAATATATACAGTGTACTACTTCCTTTGATAGGTTTTCCCCTTTTCAAAGTTTCCACTTCCTCTGGAAAAGACTGTTTTTGGCAGAAACACAACACTGCTGCTTCAGCCTTATCCAAGTTATCCTTAGAGAGTGTGAGACCTCTCATAGAGTCTTTAAACACTCATCTCCTTCTCAATCAGCTTTATTCGATTTGGTTATTTTGCTTGAGTAGAAGTAACTTCCTTCCTCTTCTTACTTAAAAGCAGCAAGAGATCTTTTACTTGAAGGAACCATGCAACTGCTCTTTTCAGTTTCCTCCAATCAGAGTAGTGATGCACTAGCTTGCTTGTGGCATTTAGGTCAGTTGCAATGGTTGGGTTCACATTGAATTTTTCTTTCTTCACCTCTGGATCATCAGGATAGCTGTCATTGACCATTTTAAGTGCGTCCGGAAACTCAGGCCATTTGTCCTCAGGTTTTTTCAGAAACAATGGACCGTTTATCCAAGTCTCACATTTCAAGAACGATTCTGCTGCCAATCCCCAAGACGCATTATCTGCTGGTTTCAGTTTAGTGTTGATGTATTTCCACTGTGATGTTGCTGTTGCTTCTCTGATCAGACTTATTCTGTTGGCTACAAATATCTGAAACCTTAGCGTTTCATTCATGATGTATCTCAGGACAGATGTACTGTCAGTCCAGAAGACAGATTTGCATAATGGGATTTGCAGCTCGGTTCTGATCATCTTGTCCATGCGTACTGCCAGTACTGCTGCTGTGAGCTCCATGGCTTGGGACAGTGACCTTTTTCAGAGGCACGACACGTGACTTTCCTGACTAGAAGAATATGTGAACGTCTTCATCTTCATTTGTCATCTTAAGGTAGGTGATAACACCGAATCCAATCTCGCTTGCATCACTGAAATGGTGCAATTGTGCAGATTTAATTTGTCCATAATTATTTGGTTTGATACATCGATCAATCTTGAAGCTTTCTATCTGTTTTAATCCCATGAGCCATCTTTGCCACTGTTTCTTGAGAGCCTCCAGGATTTCTTCGTCCCACCCACAATTGAGTTTGCACAACTCTTGTAGGACATGCTTTGCAGTGAAGATATATGGTGGAAGAAATCCAAGTGGGTCATACACAGAGCAGACTATTGAAAGGATGCCTCTCCTTGTGGCTGGTTGAGATTTTAAGCAGACTTGAAACTTGAAAACACCTTCCTCCACATGCCACTGTATCCCTAGGGCTCTTTCTATTGGACTAATGCACTGCTTACAGAAGCTGCTTGGGTGCATTTATCAGAGCTGTCTATTTGTTCAATCCTTTTCTTGTAGATGTGCAATATTGTTGGATGTTTCATTGAACAAACTTCACATTTCATTCTTTTCTGACAGTCTTTGCTTAGATGTCCTTTCGTTAGACAGCCAAAGCATATTCCTTGTGCTTTTAAGCAGTCAATCTTTTCAATGTGAGATTTTTTGTTCATCTTACATGTTTTAGGGGTGTGTTCTCCTGCACAAAATACACAGCGCTTCTGGACAGTAATGCCTTTATGTTCTGATTTGATGTTTTGGAAAGGTTTTTGCTCTTCATTGACTCCTGGGGTTGTCACAGTAACGAAACTACTTCCCTTATAACCATGAGCAGGCTTATTCAGAGGCGCGGGAAGGTATTTTGAGTGGGGGTGCTGAGGTGCTGGACTCCAGTGAACACTATTACGGGCATTATAGAGCACGCACAAAAAAACTCCCCACACGCAAACACACAGTAAACCCGCGACTGTTACAATGAAGGCTCGATAATCAGCTCACGGCATATAGGCAGGGGTAAAGTGCTATTTTTTACGAGTGGGAAGCGGACCTCACCTCCTCTAGGGGGGTCCGGGGGGATGCTCCCCCGGGAAGATTTTTTTTTAATATTGAAGTTAAAAGCATCAATCTGGTGCACTTTGAGAGCAACATTAAGAGATCAATGGATACATCTCTCAACACCCAGATGAAACACAACTGTAAGCAGATGTTCTTTTTCTTTATGGATATTTTACAAATCACTCCCCTTTCAAACTGTATTCTTGTTTTACTGCCATATAGTATTTCATAACTGTTTTTCCTTTATTCTCTTATTTTTTTTATAACTATAATGATCATATGAAGAAGGTGTGCCGCGGAAATAATCTTTTGAATAATTTTTGACCAAACCGTTTGAGACCCACTGAGATAACTTAGACTAAAGTTAACTATCTAAACACTCAGAGAGTCCTTTAGCTCACCTGAGCCTCTCAGTCTGAGAGGAGAGCTCTCCTCCAGCTTGTTGTGGAACAAACAGCTCCGTATGTCCGTTAGTGCAGCTAGCTAACCAGATGCTAACAACACGGTCCCTGCTGCTGGCACCGGTCCCTCTCTCTCTCCCCCTCTCTCACACACAGTAAATGCGCTATTTCCGCACACACACAGAGCCTCGAGCTTGAATGACACAAGCACACTTTTATTTCCATGCAACTCTCTGATTGGTCTGGTGTCTTGCCTCTGTTGCATTCACTGAACACGGGAAATTACAGTCCTGCCGTCCTTTCTAGTGTCTTGATGAGGTTCACGTAAAGCACGGTTAATGTATTATATTATTGAGGCAGAATTGTCCGGGGCTACAGAAAAAACATTCGGGGCAGGCCAAAATATTATTTTACCAACAATGTGGAATTTATTGGCTACATATTACACAGATTATGCACAGCGGGAGCAGCAATAACCGTCAAATAATAATTCAGACAGGGGAGCTCCGCACCCCCTGCCTGCCGCTAGGGGGTGCTGCGGCGCCCTCAGCACCCCCCTTCCCGCGCCCATGGGCTTATTGCTGGGTGATTTGTACACTTTAATATCCCTTTTTGGCATGAAATCCTGTATGTCTCCAAACATGGGGTCTGATACAATGCGTGCATACTTTTCGATGAAGTCGACCAATATTGGAAACTTTGCTCTTGTCTTATTGTGTTCATAATATGCATATGCAGTTGTTCTCCACTTTTCCCTAAGTTTAAATGGGAGTTTCATGATCACATTTGATGTGCTATTCATTTCATCCAAAAACTCAACATCTTCCATTGTGTTGCAACAATCACGAAGAAAGATAGCATAAGAATGCAATGCCTTTCTATCTTCACTCTTGATGGCATTCCAATTCAACATTTTGTCCAAACAAGCTGCTGCTATTAAGAGTTGATGTCCATAGTTCTCTTGGAGCAGTCTTTTGGCTTCCAAAAAGTCCTTTTTAGAATCCATGTATTGGCAACTTGTTACCAAGTCTTTAGCCTGGCCTTCTGTATACTTCTCTAGAAAGAACAGCCTGTCTTTGTAATTGTCAGTTTTATCTTCTATTGTATGTTCGAACATTCTGATGAATGAAAGGTACTTTAATGGCTCTCCTTTAAAGATGGGTATTTCTCTGGATGGGAGTAATGTTAAGCGTTGCTCCTTCATTAGCATTTCAGTGATTTCGTTTTGTCACTGCATTACTTGAATAAAGTCATTGCTTTCTGTCCGAGAGCTTTGTCTGACTTGGATGGAGTGATGCTGCTGTGCTGATGCTGCTGTCCTTGTTGTGGGCCCTGGTTGTACTACTTGGACATGACCACTAGGGGCTGCATGACTTGAGTTCATTGAATTTGAATATATGAAACTCTTTTTATTATCCTTCTCCACAGCTTTTCCTTGGTTCTCTTCATCCTGGAAATCATCATTTTCATCCGGCTGACCCGTGTCATACTGCTCCTCCCCCACACAAGCGTCAGGATCAGAGTCATCATCCTCAGAAGCTTCCAATGTTTTAATTTTGGCTGTTGCAGCATCAATATCAGTTTGAAGCTCAAGCTTTTCCATTTCAGCTCTGATATTGGCTTTCATTGCTTCCAGGTCAGCTTCTTGTTTTTCAAGTGAGTGTTTCTGTGATAAGGCAGCAGCGCGTGATCTGAGCGCAGCTCTCTCTGCCTCTGCCTCTCTTTTTACTGATGAAGCATGTTGAAGATTTGTGAGAGACAGTGGCAAGTACTTCCGGCAACTGCCACAGAGGCCGCTACTCTGTGGTATCTGTGGCAAGTACTTCCGGCATATGCCACAGAAGCCACAACTTGCCGAGGCATCTGCCGCTGCTCAACGGGAGTTGCCACAAGATGCCAGAGTAAGAGAAGGTTTACGGTAGCTGCCACTCGCCTTCCGTGGCAAATGCTGCTATTTAAACCCGTATTTATCGTGTAAAATGTAGATGTTTTGGAATGACTTTATCAAACTGATCTGTACACAGGACTGATGATCTGTACATAGGACTGATGGTCCGATCTCTATTTTTTTTTAAATTATCATTTCTATTCGATTTTACTTGGAGAACGTGGTTTGTTAAAATAAATAAAGGTGCTATTTTTATGATAATACTCAAGATATATTATAAGCAAATAAAGACAATGTATTGACATTAAGATCTATCATTGTTGACCAGAGATGGGAAATATGCTAACTACTCAAGTACTGTACTTGTGATTTAGAAATAGCCTCCTTGTGCTTTTGTTGAGTATATAAATGGTATGTAACTTAGTGCTTCTACCCCACTACAATTCAGAGGTAAATTGTGTACTTTGACTCCCCTACATTTATTATAGGCTACCTTTAGTTACTTACTACAGATTCTGATTAATAATTACAAATATACCAGAAAGACCAAACATTGTGAAAATAGAAGATCTACAAGCTTGCATTGTGCGCTTGTAGATCAGCTATTTTCACAATATTTATCTGTGGAACCATGTTAGACTAAATGTAATGCCTCAACTCCTACAATTCCAAGTGCTTGTCTGGGTGAGGGATCCCCAGTTCAAATATCATTATGTTGGGGGGGTACCCAGTTCAAATATGATTCTTTTTGGGGGTTGAGGCCTGAAATGGCTGAGAACCACTGTATTACAGTACCAGCTGATGGATTGCAATAGGCCTTCTGATACTAAAAATGAATACGTTTGTGATGTAGGGCTGTTGTATTGGCTTACATTAAAGTAGTGGTTTTCAAAGATTTTGTGTCAAGGCACACATATTCATCATGTTAAATAGTATCTATAATGTGTGCACTCTTTATATTGTTTGCATAAACTAATGCCAAAAAACTAAGCCCTATTTCATACTTTCACAACATTTGAATAGTGAAAAACTTAAAACTTTAAAAGCTTTGATATTGTAAGATGCCTTTTTTTAAAGCTTGTAAATCAGCTAGTCTTTGTTTTGTTTGTTTTTTAGGATATAGAATGTGTTTTTTAGGATATAGAATGTGTCTCTAGTGGAAAATGAGTGCCGATATAGATAATAATTATTCATAAATAGTTTTATATATTGCATAATATGTGCTGCCTTGTCAAATACATGATACAAGCACACCTGGATTGTCTAACGGAACACTTTTTTGGGAACCATTGCATTAGACTGTGCAGGTTTCAAAGATGTTGTACACTCTCTAAATTCATGACAATCCCTGACACTTCTTCTTTTTTTTTTAACACTACAGAAGATGTATATATTGAATTTTGTTTATTACAACACTTATTTGCAGTGATATTGCAGCACATTAATTTGGACCTTTTTTTCTCTCCCATTTTCAGGATCACGTACCACTTTCCAGACGAGCAGAATTGGAGAAGGAAGACTCAGTCCATTACAGCCAAGTAAATAGGCACAATTTATGTACAGTGACTACAGCACCTCATCACTCTTAAGATAATGTCATCTTATTGGGCTAAAAGACGTAAAGTCAACAAATTAGTGACAAAGACAGAGCAGGATATCCTCATTGAATATATAATTTAACTGCTGCTGCTAATGCAAGTACAAACCTTCACTGTTTAGAGAGCACAACTCCTGTCACAACCTCTTCTGAGTGCCTGCTACTGTAGATGCTTTACCAACTACATCAGACTTGCCAATACACCGACCACTAATTATCAGTGATCAGAGTGAAAATATCAACTCCAAAACCTCAAAGGCTTCACCAGATTTTCATTTTGAAAGTATAGATGGGGCTGACAAAATTGAATCTGAAAATGATTCTGACAGTGGTGAGCATAATGAATATTTACTCATGATTAGTTTCAAATATTGGGCAACATCTTATTCAGTCTCTCTGGTTGCACTATCCTCTTTGCTGTCTATCTTGAAGATATTTCACCCCACCCTTCCCAAAGATGGAAGAACATTGCTTGGAACGCAAAAACATGTGCCTACCACTAAAATTGAAGGGGGAGGGTACTATCACTTTGGTATAGTAAAAGGGGTACTTTCACATTTGGCATGTTTGAGTTTACCAGCAACTCTGACTACACTTATTTTACAGTTTAATATAGATTGTTTACCTTTATTCAAAAGTTCTAAACTTCAGTTTTGGCCCATACTTGGATGTCTCAAATGTGATTACACCAAGTCCCCATTTGTTGTTGGTATTTGTTGTGGTCTAAGTAAGCCAAAGAGTGTTTCTGAGTACCTAGAGCAGTTTGTCAAAGATCTTCAGAATGTACTGTTTAATGGCATTATTTATAATGACAAGCTTTTTTAAAGTAGAGGTTTCTTCCTTTATTTGTGATGCCCCGGCTAGAGCGTATATTAAGCAGACCAAGGCATTTAATGGCTATTCAGGTTGTGAGAAGTGTTTTCAGGAGCGTGTATGGAGGAAGAAAATTACATATCCTGAAACAAAAGTGAGACTCAGGACAGACTCGAGTTTCTCTGACATGGTTGATGAGGAACATCACATTGGCAAGAGCCCTTTATCTGGGTTAGTTCAGATGGTTTCTATGTTCCCAACTGATTACATGCATCTGTGTTGTCTTGGAGTAACAAGGAAACTGCTTAATATGTGGTTAAAAGGGGAATAATTTGGCAACAAGGGTTCCTTCCAAAACTGTAGGAACCATTTCAGGTAAACTGATAATGCTACGTTCCTACATGCCTTGTGAATTTAACCGTAAACCAAGGGGACTGTCAGATATAGATCGCTGGAAAGCTACCGAGTCGCGATCCTTCATGTTGTATTGGGGTCCTGTTATTTTGAAGGATTCCCTCCCCAGTGAGCTGTACGACAACTTCATGTTGTTTTCTGTTGGCATGTACTTGTTTCTGTCCCCTGGTATTTCTAAGGAAATGTTAGCCTTTGCGCACAAGTTGATGGTTTCTTTTGTTGAACACTTTGGGGAGTTGTATGGAAAAGATGAGATTGTGTACAATGTACACCAGCTTATTCTTTTGGCTGAGGAATACAGGACGTTTGGCATAATATCTCAGGATTATATCTATCTTGGACAAATCAAGCATCTTCTAAGAAAGCCACATCAGCCTCTACAACAGGTAGTCAAAAGGTTGTCTGAAATTCCACATCTTTGTTGGAGCACTATGTCCCACCAATGATCCAATATTGCATAACATCCACACTGATGGCCCTGTGCCCCCACAGTTCATTTATTCACAACAGTACAGGAAGGTCTCCCCTCATATGTTCACTTTGTCCACAAAGAAGGGAGACAATTGTATTAGTAGAGAATATTGTTAAATAAGAGGAAGATGTATATATCATTTTCAGAAAGTACAGACACAAACAGCCGTATACATGTATCTCTGTGAGTCATCATACATTGGTACATACAAGATCAGTGGGTTGCAAGAGATTATAGGGATAGGTAAACTTTGTTATATCAAGCGCAAATGTCTTCTCTATCCAGATGGAGATGGTGCCATTGCAATACCGCTGCTTCATTATGCAAAATAACCACCATACTGCCCTACTAAGCCAAAGCGCAGTAACTACATTTTTGAATACATTGACTCAAAGTTCAGATCAGCATTCATGATTTTGGGAGATAAACAATTACCTTAATCATGAACAGATGCTCAATTAGTGCAATATCACATATATACCGTTAACCCATTTGGCTGGCCAATTGAAACATTTAAGCTTTTTAATCAGTATAATTATTTGTGTAGATACTGCACTTTGGTCTTGTAGGACAGTATGGGCGAAGGCTTGTAAGGAGAGATCATTATGATCAATTCTTCTCATTTCAGCCCTAGCCCTTTCAAGATGGATGGTGAGGTTGTGCTGTGGTCAGTTGTACAGTTCCCAAATGGTGGGACAGCAGTAGTTTTAGAGAGCTGGTTCAAAGATGAAGAAAATACCTTGTTATGGCCCCCTAAAAACATAAAGCTCACAAAGGCCCTTCGAGGTGGAATGAAACCAGATGATAAATGGATCCCCTATAAGGATGTACGCCTCCTTATTACCTGTGGTGAGTAATCTGTGCAACACATGTATACATCTAGGAAGCTCACATTTACGCCTCCTTATTACCTGTGGTGAGTAATCGGTGCAACACATACAGTATGTATACATCTAGCAAGCTCACAATGTGACACATTACGAGCTTGTAGATCAGCTATTTTTGCAGAATGTTTGCTTATTTTCAAGTATGTTCACCTACATGACCAGAATAGGGATGCCACGGTTACTTTACAGTACAATTACATTTGTAACTAACTAAACCAAGTAGTATATATGTTTTGCTTCAACACTGACTGGAGTCACATTAATAATTGTCATTTTCCCTGTACTCTTTCCAGAGACCTTTGATGAAGCTAAGCGACGAGAGACCAAGTACACCTCAACAATGTGTCCAACCTCCGAAATAGAATATGAGGATGAAGGAGAACTTCGGCAGAAAAGGAGATCCAGGTATAGTGATTACTCTTTTCTTTTCTCTCTCCCTCAGCGTGGCCCTGACAGGGCCTGCTGACTAGGGTTAGTCTGTACCTCTCCTTATTTCTATCACCATGCGATCACATCAATCACAGCTCAGCTTATGCTACCACATGGATTCAGCAAACCACACAGCTCAGCTGACATTGCCTCATAATAACGGCTTGCCTCATGCTACACCAATCAGAGATCAGTTCACACTAGGGTGTTGGAGCAGCATTGGTGATGTGTATATATTGTTCAAGGTATGGTATAGTGGTACACTTATACAAGTAATGCTAAAGGTATAACACAAAAAGGCCTGATGGCTTGTTTCCATTCTGGTCCAGATGTATATGTATTCAGACTGTAGACTTGTTTAATTAACATAGTATGACTACATTCTGTATATTGTATTATTTAGGCCAAATCCCCAGTATGAGCACTCAGACTCTGATGACCAATCGAGTGGCGATGTTAAAAGAAGACGGTTTGCCAAACCACCTGAAGTGGGTTTCCCAGGTATTGAGACAATGCAATGCATTTTTTTTATATAGGCCCTCTTGGAACTCTGGACAATATAGCCCTGTGATCACTGTGACACAGTTAAAAACAAATTACACCTGTCTGACATTGTACCAACAAAAAACTGACCATTTTGATTACAACACTGGGCTTGTGCATTGGTTGCAGTTAGCCTATATAGTTTTAGCCCAAAATAAATACATTGTGAATAATATTATGCCAACTAAATTATGTTGTAGGAGAGACACCAAAATCCAGCAAGACTCGAGCTGTGCGGTCCCCAGACCAGGAAATGAATGGTATGTTGCTATCAATGCTAAAACATCAACTGGATAACTGTTTAAACACAATTTGCAGTAGCCTATCTTCAATTCTCACACTGGCTAGTTTATCTTTTTAGATTAATTGAATGGCAGCTTCGGCTATTTACACAATTTGCTGTCTTCTGATCCAAATAACAGTAAGTGAACCCATATCATCATGTGTGTTTGTTCTTGTGAGGAGCGAGCTGGCATCATGCATGCAACAGAAGACGTATATCTAAATTAAAATGTGTATGCATTTCAGATATAACACCAATATCAACTCCAGCTTACTACAAAACTCCACCCTCACAACTTGCAAGGAATGGTATGTCACAATAATAAATATGTGTAATAGTACACGATGCTTTTACATGGAGCACTCTGTATACAATTTGTCACAACTTGTTTTCCATTGCCCCTTTGTAGATCTGGTTACTGGCACCTATGGCAACTACCTGCAATCTCCACCTGAGCAAGTTCATGATGGTGAGTTATCAAACAGTCAGCAGTCACATAACATATTCTGGCATGTTTAAACATTCTGGCATGTTTAAACATCTGTGTTGTGTCATGTGTGTTTTGTCACATTATCTTTATAACGTTTTTGATGAAAGTGAAAATTGGGACAGTGCATTTGACTTTCATCCCTTTATTTTATCCCTGGGTCAGCAATGCATTACATCTAGGGATCAGCTGAAAGGAAATCAAACATTTCCTTACATGGGAGGTTACAATAGTGTCATATGCTAATAACTTTATTTCCTACTGTGTGTTTCAGCTAGGATGTCAGGATTTTGGGCTGCCCATAACCACCAGCTCCAGGCCCCACAGCTACAGGCCCCACAGCGAGCAAGTACAAGTACTGGTATGATGCCCTACTCTTTCACTACACTAACGTTTTGAGAGACGGGGACACAGAACTCAATGAATACTATTTGACATATGTATGACTTACAATTCAGATTTTGTGTTCAGACATCCTGTGGTAGTTGACAACAATATGCTGGAACATCAGGTTATGTTGCTACTCCCAAAGTATAGTGAAATATAACTAATGATTTTGTTTCTACAGGGATATCGGGAATGGGATACGGCTCGGTGCAGTACACCCCCCTTGGACCCCCACAACGTGCACAAAATGGTATGCCATTGTATTCCTCACTAATGAACCCCATTTACTACTAAAATGTAAAGTAATATCTTTGTAGACAAATCAAATCACACTAGTCGTGTTTTTTGTGTAAATGTTACAGCATTTGTTTTTCCCTCCTCTAGACGTCTTTAGAGGAAACTGCCACCAGTTTGATCCCATGCAGTCAGTGCCTGATCATGATTGCAATGGTAAGTGAACAAGACGATCATCTAACATTTGTAGACATTTTCTGGTGTGTGTGTGTGTGTGTGTGTGTGTGTGTGTGTGTGTGTGTGTGTGTGTGTGTGTGTGTGTGTGTGTGTGTGTGTGTGTGTGTGTGTGTGTGTGTGTGTGTGTGTGTGTGTGTGTGTGTGTGTGTGTGTGTGTGTGTGTGTGTGTGTGTGTGTGTGTGTGTGTGTGTGTGTGTGAGAAAAGGTGAAATCTCTATATTCTGATGATGATCATTGCTCTCTTCTTTGTTCATCTGCCCTCTTTGATTGAATTGATTTTAGTCTCATGAATGTTTGCGTTTTACAGATGGAACCACACAGATGCACGGCGATGACACCAGGCTGCTTTTGAAAGGCAAGTCTAGATTAGTATTAGACTTAGTGTAATTCCTCATGAGTCATTTGCAGGTTATTTTCAATTCTCACTTTACAATTATATTTTTCTCAAGACATTGCCATCCAGAAGATGACTTCAATGCTCCCCGAAGTACTTGTGGTGGTAAAGGACCTGTCCAGAGATGTGCAGTTCATCAAGAATGAGTTGGCAGAGGGCAACATGACCCCGGCTGGTAGTCAGGGACCAGGGTCAGCCACAACCCATATGTTCCCCATCCAGCTGCCAATCGCCAATGAAAACGACTTCAATGAGGCTGAATCATTGCTGAAGAATGAATCAGTCCATCAAAAGATGGTAATTTGACAGACTGAACTGCATTCATTTATGAAATGTGGATAATATCAGTGCGGTCAAAATGTGCTTAGTTATTGCCCTTTAGCTACTCAACCACAAATCATTCTAGTCTTAGCTACTCAACCACATATAATTGTAGTCTACAAGTTCAAAACCTGTCATGGTGCATGTATGAGCAATATCTGCTATTTATGGAAAAGTTTTGAAATTGTTCAAATATATTTTTTACATTTATATTGACATGACTAAAATTGGGACACTAGGGTTAAAGTGGTTAAACATAACGATTGGCATGAACTTGACTGAATACCATGGGCTGGAATATCAGTGTATCAAGTGTATAAAAAACAAAGTTGGTCTCTGTGTATGAAATAAGAGTGCTGTTGTGCTGTTTCTAACATATGTCCCACAGAACGTAGCTCAATACAACAGTTAAAGCAGTGGCCTATTTGTTTCTCTCGTCTGATTTAGATTGCTCGCCTGGCTCTGGTAGGAGGCACCAATTCAGAGAACCTGATCAGACGGATGCTGGCAACTGCTCTGACTAACGCCTCGGCCTGTCGGTACAACTGGGCTGGAAAGAAAGACAAGCGTTGCAGCAGCAAGAAGCCATTCAAGGAAATGGCAATACAAGACTGCATGTTTGGTGAGTTTCCTCCCCTGCAAACTACTTATTAGCTTAAGTTTAGGGAGTGAGGTGTGACTGATGGTGATTCAGAACGTAATTATGCTCTTTGTGAGCCATATAGTACCGACTACCGAGTTTGAATCCAAGTCCTATAATGTATTTTATGTCTCTTCTCTGCCCTTGTTTCATGTCTCTCTGTAGTCCCCTGTCGAAGAATAAAGCATGAACTTAATCTAACAAAAAAGGTTAGGTTGGAATCAGGTGATGGTGAAGCTATAAGAAATAAACCAAAAAAAATACAACCTAATTGGTGAGCTTTAGAGGTGCTCGGATGCAAATGTTATTACCTGGATAGAGCCAAGCTAGCCGTTTGCTCCTCTTTCTAGTCCAGTCTTTTAGCAAACTGGCTGCTGACTGTAGCTTGTGTTACTGTACAGAGTGAGAGTGATTTTCTTATTATCAGAAGTTGTATGGGATACACACACTCTCTCTCTCTTCCTCACGCTTATTTGTGTAATCTTGTCTTTCAGCTGCTGCTCGGCAGTTCGACCACAAGCTGACCCACAATGGCTTCAGTGAAACTGTGAAGAAGTGGCTTCGTTATGCTCCAGAGCGCGAGGGAGGCATCCCAAGGAACACAAGTGAAACGAACACAAGTGAAACAAACGCAAGTCCAACTTAGGGTACCCCACCACACTCTAATGTGTTTTCCTTGTGCATACAGTACAAAGATTACCGCCTCATAGACAATACTGTTCTTTCATGGACAATAGACTGTTGTTCTTACAGTCAAAAATAAGTCAAATGTTTACAGCTTCGCCTTCATGGAAGACTTGAAGCTTCAGGCTGTTCTTGTTTGGAGTTGCACCAATGGTTCTTAAACACCCTCTTTTTTTTACGGGGGTATCTTGTGTCACTGTATATTTGCACATACGATGTGTCCTCTGCATTTATTCCACAGCGTTTGGGGAGCAATAACGGGTTAAGAGTCTTGCTCAGGGACGCATTGCTGCCTGTTTTCTAAAATAAATTTGAATATTAAAATCATGTTTTCTGTCATTTTTAGTTTGATTTCATACATTTTGAGAAATATAGTAATTCAAGGTAATTTTGAACAAGCTAATAATATCGTCTGCCAACAATACATGGTGTAGTGTGTGTTTACAAGTTTGGACCACTTCATTCAGTACAGTATTGATGTTGCACTTGTTAATGGTCTGTTAAGATGTAGACCTGTACGCAGAAAACTCATTGGTGAAAAACATTCACTTTTTTAATGTGTTACAGTATGCTTAGAAAAGTTGAATATTTTAATGTAAGTTTTACATTTAGATTCCCATTTAGATGATGGTTGAATCAATATTGATTCCTAACACTGATTCAATATAAAATCAACTAAAATGTATATGTAGCTTCCCATTTGGATGATGGTTGAATCAATATTGATTCCTAACACTGATTCAATATAAAATCAACTACAATTTACATGTAGCTTCCCATTTGGATGATGGTTGAATCAATGTTGATTCCTAACATTGATTCAATGTAAAATCAACCAAAAATGTGCATGTAGATTCCTATTTAGATGATGGTTGAATCAACATTGATAGTGTCAGTTATGGTTGAAAGTCCAATGTTTATTCAACATTAAAACCATTTGCGCTTCCTGTTTAATTTCAATGTCCGGGTTTCAACATGGATTCAATATTTCTGCCTAACCATATTTCAACATTGATTCACTCATATTTTGCTATCTGGGCAATGATAGATCTTAATGTCAATACATTGTCTTTATTTACTTATAATATATCTTGAGTATTATCATAAAAATAGCACGTTTATTTATTTTAACAAAACACGTTCTCCAAGTAAATCGAATAGAAATTATAATGTTTTAAAAAATAGAGATCGGACCATCAGTCCTGTGTACAGATCATCAACCCTGTGTACAGATCAGTTCGATAAATTCATGCCAAAACAGCGACATTTTACACGATAAATACGGGTTTAAATAGCAGCATTGCCACGGAAGGCGAGTGGTAGCTACCATAAACCTTCTCTTACTCTGGCATCTTGTGGCAACTCCTGTTGAGCAGCGCCAGATGCCTCGGCAAGTTGTGGCATCTGTGGCATATGCCGGAAGTACTTGCCACAGATACCACAGAGTAGCGGCCTCTGTGGCAGATGCCGGAAGTACTTGCCACTGCCTGCATATGCCACGAAATGAGCCAGGCCCTACTGAGATTTGTTGCTGCCACTAGAACTTTTACCTTTCTTGCTTATCATGCCCACTGATATTGCTTTATGTGGACTTGACATAAGTGCAGCATATGAGCCATGGTCAGAAGGAGGCACATGCTCAAAGGAGGCAGCTCTAGCTAACCATTTCTTCATCACATCTTGAAACTCATTGAAATATGCAATTTTTGGGAGATACCAGTCAACATGATCACTTTCTTGTTCTTGCTCCGACTTCATTTCTTGCACTGAGTAATGTGAGTTTGAAAACTCTTTGGAGAGTATTTGAAAAACCCCACGACAACCTTGCATCTCAATGATATTCCCATAATCAATCATGAGTGAATCAATCAAAAAAAAATTCCTTGAGACTTGACCCAATTTCGTTCTCCTTTTTTTAATTAACTGCGCCAGCTTATCTTCCAAAGCCTTTTCTGTAGGTCTTATTGTTCTTTTAGGTCTGACGTCAGCATTTTCCACAGGCACTGCACGTTCATTGACGTTTGGGTCCATAGGAGTTTCATTCGTTTCCAAATGTTCCTTTTCAGCCATTGTTATGCTCTATTGTCATTAAACATCCACTTGTAAACAGCTGTCCTTATTTTAATGTTGCGCTTTGTTAGTGTGCGGCTTGGATCCGCGGCAGTAAGCCAGATAGACAAAAGTATTAAAGCGCTTTTCAAGATGCTCTCCTTGAGTTACGTTCCACACTTTATTCATAAACGAATTTATTCCACTTCCAGCATTAGACTATACTGTATTGCAACATCCACAACATGCGGCACAAGCCTTTTTCCACAGAAATCCACGTTGTCACAATCCAGAAAGTCAATGCGGTCCTTCCTTGTTCGCTATGAAGTCCGTGATTTGTAAACTCACGATTCACATACGCTCGTATCCATTCATTTCCAAGAGTATTTCATTCATTATAATAATATGGTGGCAACGATTTAATTCCACACGGATTTGTCCGTCACGAGAGTTTTTAACAATGTCTTGGCTTCCTTCCTTGTTTTTCCATCAAGCCACTAGACGCCTTAAACCAGGGGCGGACTGGGACTACAAATCAGCCCGGGACTCTTGACTGGCCCACTTCGGTACCGCCGGAGGGGTGGGGTGGGGGGGGGGGGGTGACTTACCGCAGAGGTAGACATTAAGGGTAAAATGCCACTGGCCCTCTGGAACAACACATTGAATCATCAGTTCTTCCTCATTTTCCTCAATTGTTCATATTTGGTTTATTAAAATAATGATATTGTGGTCATTGTTAAAAAATGTCTGCTATTATTATGAGTATTATTATTTGTATAAAGCGCTTTCTGCCTTCCTGTCATTAGGAGTTAGAAATGTAATGGCTATGTAATTGATTAGATTAGAACCGTCATTATCCTAAACTGCTGGGACATTTCCATAAAGCCAATACCTTTATGTTGTCTACTCTTCACTTACTTGTCAGCATAGGTCGGCATTGATGTACAGAGCCGACAGAAGACCTTGTTTATATTGGCATCATATTGAGAGGTGCATTGACGCGTCCTAAAACCAGAAAGTAAGCTGCTGGTTCCCTCGACAAAAAGCAATGGGATTTCTCCACAGGGTTTTGGAAAATAGCTGGAAATAAGGTCTGTGGAAAACAAACCTCGTTTTGTTCAGCCGGATAATCTCCACATGTCTACCCTACTTTTATAATTTTCGAATCATAAATCTAATCGATAGATTATTAAAGGGTTTTAGGACGCGTCACTGCACCAGTAGAAGCCAACGCCATCGATCAAGCTGGACGAAACTTTCTCTCCCTCTTCTTCTCATGCTCCCTGTCACTCTCCTTTAACTCCTCCGGTTACTTTCTTTTATTTGATGATTGTTTTTTGCCCGGCGCTTGGCCGGTTACCGCTGGTATTAAAAACATTTTGGCGAATGGTTAGGTGGCGCAATAGTCTGTAGTGAAGGAGCGCGCTCAGGGGAGCCTGCTCGCGCTGCGCTCCGCAGCAAACAGCTGTTTGCTTTTCACCCAACAACGACAACCGACTCACAAAACGCTTTGTTTTAGCGTTGATAAACGAAACAATTTAACTAAATTGCTAGTCAAAATACCAATACCACAGGACAATTTTTTTAAAGTAATATTTTTAGTGGCCCGAGCGGGCAAATTACGTTATGCTGGCCCGGGGGCGTCTATCGTTATTCCAACCCAGTTTAGATTTAACCACTCCCACTTCCGCATTACACAAGGACGTAGCTTTAGCGTCATAGATTTCATCTTCGGCAGTTATAGCGGTCGCGGTGTAAAGCAGGATATTGAATAGTTGTTTTTTGTCTTTCCAAATGATTTGTTGACTGAAAGTAAACGATCCAGAGTCCTGAGATTGTATTACTGGTGTTTTATCATCTCAGCTGGTGTAAGTGCAGAATATTGAATATAACCTTGACTATTACTGTCACGATTCTCATGTTATGTCACGTTTATAGTTTTGTAGGTTTGGGTGTTTTTGCTGTTTTCCATGTCATGTTTCCCTTTGGGTTATTGTCTGGTCCTTTTCCCTGTGTTTTCCTCTTGTCATTAGTTTCCCTGGTGTGTCTAATTGTCTGATTATGTTCACCTGGGCCCCAGTGTTTTCTCCTCCCTCCTCACCTGTGTCTTGTTGTGTGATTGAGTCTGGTGTGTATTTAAGTTCTGGGTTGTCTGTCTGTCTTGGTCGGTTCGTCTTGTTCCCTGACTAGTTCTGCGGTGAGTGTTCGGTTTGTCATTGTATAGAAATATCATAGCCTTGAAATAAAGGAAGTTTCAGTTTAAATCTGCATTTGGGTCCTGCTTGTTTCACAAACCGTGACAGTACGAACCGACCAAAAAATGGGCCCAGCAGATCCGTTCGAGTCGGAATTATTAAATGTTTCCTTTTTTTTGGCTAACTGCTCGGATAGATGGAAGAGAGCACCCGGAGTTCAGCAGCGCGAGGCTGTATTGTCGGAGGCGCGCCAGATGGCTAGGGAGAAACCAGGTATGGTGAAGTTCTTACCTGGCTGGATTTCAAAGATCCTCCCTGTGTGTGATTCCCGGCCTGCTAGCCCCAGGCATGCTAGCTCCCGGCCTCCCAATTCCCAACCTGGCACCATACGCCTCGGTGGTTTCCGTCTGCAGTCAGCCCGTGCTTCTGCCCCAGTTCCTGCTCCTGTCCAGGAGTCATATTCTGGAACTCGTCTGGCTTATGGAGGTCCACGGAGTATTCAGGCGGCTGCTAAGAGGAGGAGTCGCAAGGCCAAGCAGGCAGCTCAAGCCCCAAGAGCCATGTTTCCGGCTCCAGAACCGGACCTTACAGCCATGTTTCCGGCTCCAGAACCGGACCTTACAGCCATGTTTCCGGCCCCAGAGCCGGACCTTACAGCCATGTTTCCGGCTCCAGAACCGGACCTTAGAGCCATGTTTCCGGCTCCAGAACCGGACCTTACAGCCATGTTTCTGGCTCCAGTGCCGGCCCACACAGCTATGTTTCCAGCTCCAGAACCGAACCTTACAGCAATGTTTCCGGCTTCAGAACCGGACCTTACAGCCATGGCCCCGGCTTCAGTGCCGGCTCCAGTAACCATGGTCCCGACTCCGGCTCCTCGTCACCTGCTGACTCATCGGCCGACGCCAGCTCCTCGAGTCCTGTCGGCGTACCGGCCGACTCCAGCACCTCGTCTCCTGTTGGCTGTCCGTCCGACGCCAGCTCCCCATGTCCTGTCAGCATACCGGCCGACTCCAGCACCTCGTCTCCGGTTGGCTGTCCGTCCGACGCCAGCTCCCCGTGTCCTGATGGCTGTCCGTCCAACGCCAGCTCCCCGTGTCTTGTCGGCATACCGGCCGACTCCAGCACCTCGTCTCCTGTTGGCTGTCCGTCCGACGCCAGCTCCCCGGGTTCTGTTGGCGACCCAACCCACTCAAGTGTCGTTGGAGGTCCCGCAGACTGCCCCGCTGCCGAGGGTCCTGCCAACCCCATGTCCTGTGCCGTTGGAGGTCCCGCAGACGACTCTTCTGTCGGGGGTCCTGCCAACTCCATGTCTTGTCAAGTTGGAGGTCCCGCAGACTGCTCTTCTGCCGGGGGTCCTGCCAACCCCATGTCCTGAGCCGTTGGAGGTCCCGCAGACTGCTCTTCTGCCGGGGGTCCTGCCAAACCCATGTCCTGTGCCGTTGGAGGTCCCGCAGACTACTCTTCTGCCGGGGGTCCTGCCAACTCCATGTCTGGTCCCGTTGGAGGTCCCGCAGACTACTCTTCTGCCGGGGGTCCTGCCAACCCCATGTCCTGAGCTGTTGGAGGTCCCGCAGACTGCTCTTCTACCGGGGGTCCTGCCAACCCCATGTCCTGTGCCGTTGGAGGTCCCGCCGACTGCTCTCCTGCCGGGGGTCCTGCCGGTCCTGTGTCCTCTTCCATGGGGGATCTTGCCGACACCGGCTCCTGACCGGCCTCCGGAGCTGTCTGGTCTTCACCCCTCCTCGGACTCTGCCTTGCCACCGGGCCGTCCGCCCGAGATTCCCTCCATGGACTCTGCCTTGCCCCCGGGCCGTCCGCCCGAGATTCCCTCCATGGACTCTGCCTTGCCCCCGGGCCGTCCGCCCGAATTCCCCTTTTTGAACTCTGCCTTGCCCCCGGGCCGTCCGCCCGAATTCCTCTTTTTTGAACTCTGCCTTGCCCCCGGGCCGTCCGCCCGAATTCCTCTTTTTTGAACTCTGCCTTGTCCCCGGGCCGTCCGCCCGAGACCCGTCCTCCAGACCCCCTCCACCCACCCTGCTGGATTTTTATTTTTTTGGGACGTCTGGAATCCGTCCCTTGAGGGGGGGGTTATGTCACGATTCTCATGTTATGTCACGTTTATAGTTTTGTAGGTTTGGGTGTTTTTGCTGTTTTCCATGTCATGTTTCCCTTTGGGTTATTGTCTGGTCCTTTTCCCTGTGTTTTCCTCTTGTCATTAGTTTCCCTGGTGTGTCTAATTGTCTGATTATGTTCACCTGGGCCCCAGTGTTTTCTCCTCCCTCCTCACCTGTGTCTTGTTGTGTGATTGAGTCTGGTGTGTATTTAAGTTCTGGGTTGTCTGTCTGTCTTGGTCGGTTCGTCTTGTTCCCTGACTAGTTCTGCGGTGAGTGTTCTGTTTGTCATTGTATAGAAATATCATAGCCTTGAAATAAAGGAAGTTTCAGTTTAAATCTGCATTTGGGTCCTGCTTGTTTCACAAACCGTGACAATTACTGTGTAGCCTACTTCATTTATCTGACAGCATTATTTAATGATACTATTATATATATATATATATATATACATACACACATTTATTCATTAATAAACATATATATATATATATATATATATATATATATAAACACACACTTATATGTATTCACACATGTATTCATTCATTTATACACACACAGCATTATTTAATGATACTATCTTATATATATACACACATTTATTCATTTATAAACATATATATATATATAAACACACACGTATATGCACTCACACGTGTATTTATTCATTTATACACACACACTCACATATATACACTTTATATTAATTAATTTGTACACACACACATACATATATATAAACAAAACAACACAATATAATAAAAAACAGTTGCAATAATAACATAATATGGTATGATCAATTCTACCCTTTTGTTTTTGCTACCATATTTCAATTAAAAGATATTTTTCAAAATCAATATTGGTGGGGGCTCTTTTGAAAAAGATAATCAATAACACCGCCTGACAGTTGTTTCAGATTATACAGCATACTTGTTACTTACACACATGTGCCATGATCGGAATGATCTCGTCTTGTACCTTTACTCAAGTACAAGATCTTATCACTTCTTACACCTCTGGAAAGCACTTTTATGTAAAGGAATACATTTTTATAAATGTCCCAACATTTCATTTGTACATGGCAAAACGTTAATATATTAGTAATGTTAAAATAGACATTTATAACATATTATAAATGTCTATAAAATATTAAATAAACGTTAACATGTTACATGACAAAAAAAAAAAAACGAAACATTATATATAGGCTATATATACAGATGTTTGCTAATGTATCCCTCTTATATCCATCAGGAATTAATATTAAATGATGAATTAACATTACCTCAGCACTGCATAAGTGTGGTCGTCAGTCATATTGACAAAGAAGCACTATTATATTGTATATTATGCAGCGTTTATAAGGACAGTATTTTGCTTGTCAGATTCAGATTTCGCGGGTGTGCCGTGTCTATGACGCTATCGCGTAGAGCTACGTCGATCCTTGCGTAATGCGGAAGTGGGCGTGGTTAAATGAGGCGAAGTCCCGCCCATCTACTTCCGACCCATGGGACCCCGGAAGCGGAAAATTATACATTGACGTCAATGGAGAGAGAAAAGTCATCTTTCGATCCCGTTTGAATTGTGCCACGAATGACACATATGATGTTTGTCAAATTAAAAGAACATTTTGCAAGTCAAAAAAATAAAAATGTGTCGTAAAACTGTGAAGTTACAATTTTTTTTGTGTGAAACCGCTCAGTGAACTACAGGTCTCTGGTCTCGCACAATACGCGCGTCACCATCACAAAGATGGCTGTCACGTTAGTAAATTTCACCTGTTTCTTTCAGAATGAGGCGAAAAAGTATAAAACGAGGTGAAAATCAATACAAGTCTCGGCATGTTGAGAGCTGTACATACACGAAAGGGAGCGGTTCTGTAAGAGCCAGCATGCGGGACCGGCTTTACAAGGTTTCAGTGAGTAATATGAGTGCAATTTTTAAGGTTAATGTCAGCTAGCTAACAAGGTACACTAACGTGTTTTGTTTTAGCAACTATTTTTCTCCTTAAGAACTGCGTGGTGTCTGTGTATGCCGTGGATAACATTAGTGTTCAAAAGAACAAGATACACTCCCGTGTTTTGTTTTAGTTGCTCTTCAGATTGAAGCGGCCAGTTTTATATCGACAATATGTGTGATCTCCTTTTTACATCTCGTTGTGTCATTTGAGTTTATTTGCTGTGTGTAGATTCAAGGATTTTGGTTATCTTGTCCAGGGATGCAAACTTGTCACCTTTCGGCGAAATTCTCCGTTTTGAATCCAAAATAGGTCGTTTGTGTGATTCATGTAAATCTGCAATAAAAATATTTTGGGGTATGGGAGGGGGTCTGGGACCCGGATTAATGTGCGGCCGCGAGCTTTTTTTATATATTATAATGAAGCGCGAGCTGTGTGCTCGAGTCTTCCTGCCTGTTGGCTCTGCTAATGATGTATAATAAGCCTCTGCTGCTCGGCGATGATGGTCTATCTTCAGCAGCTACATTACCTACAGTGCGTTCGTTAATATTAACTGTGTGTCCGGAGTCACTGTGGCACAGACTGGACCGCTGGTGAACAGCTGTTAAAACGGGCCGTTCAGGTGTTCAGAGTAGAGCTCCCTGTCGGAGCGGCAGAGCGTGATGTGCAATGAAATTTTTTTTTTTCCCGTCGCAATATTATCGTTGAGCTAGCTAACTAGCATACATTGTCACTATCTGCTAACGTTAGCTTTACGGTACGTCTACACTACAGGCATCAAAAAATGCTTTCAACGCTTCGCCCATTCACTTGAATGGGGTGACGTAGAAGATTTTGAATCTTCGCCGAACTGCATTGTGGGGAGCATGGCATGGCTTTGCAAGCATCACGAGCATCTATCGGCATCAAAAGTTGAACGATGTTCAACTTTTGAGGCTCGATGCTTGGCATCAGCCAATGAAATCCCGTTTATGCAAATCCCGCCAGTGCAAGCGCAGCCAATCAAACCGCGTGCAAGCTGGGAGAGCCAGACCGCAGTTAATTTCCTCATATTCCAAACGAGATATTACGGTAGCAAATCACCCGGTTCTTTACGACCGGAATTATTTACCGGGATACAAACCGGAGGAACCAGGCATGGAGGGAGGTGGCAGAGACAGTGGGTGAAACTGGTCGTTTTTTTGCCTGTTTGGAGAGTTTATATCCAGTTTACTTCGTTTTAACATTGCTATTGCTTTGTATGTCGGGGGCGGGAGATTCATGTGATTGGTTGCTCGCAAAAAATCGCCAAGCTTCAGACACGCCCAGCTCCAAGATTTTTTCATGCCTGTAGTGTAGACGGGCCGTTAGCCTTCGTTTTCTAATCGTTTTTTTCATAGGCTATAAACAGAGGTATAAGTATATATCTTGAACTTGATTAAAAGTAGAAGTACTCAGTTCTTGTACTTGAGTAAAAGTAGAAGTACCAGAGTGTAGGAATACTCTGTTACAGTAAAAGTCCTGCATTCCAAATGTTCCTCAAGTAAAAGTAGAAAAGTATTATTATCAAAATATAGTGAAAGTAGCGACAGTAAAAGTAGTCATTTTGCAGATTGGTCCATTTCAGAATAATATGATATGTTTTATAATGATTGATCATTAAAGTGTTATCAAAGCTGGTAAAGGTGCAGCTAGTTTGAATGACTTTGTATACTGCAGGGTAGCTTTTGGATTTACTCCAGGTGGAACTAAAGTCTGATTTAACACTTGATTATATTTCACATCATTCATCCACATCTTTAAAGTAACTAAAGGGATTAAATACATGTAGTGGAGTAAAAGTACACCATTTACCTCTGAACTGTAGTGGAGTTGAAGAACAAAGTAGCAAAACATTGAAATACTTAAGTAAAGTACAAGTATCTAAAAATTGTGCCCAATTATAGTACTTGTTGAGTGTATGAACTTAGTTACTTTACACCAGTGGCTATAAAGATAGAAAGACTAAGCCTTGCACAGAGGCATGAAAATACATTTTCAAAATGCTCAACAGTGCTGCCAAAATTATAAACTGACTGCTACACAATTTAAAATAAATGCTTTTTATATATTTCTATTAGATGTGACTCTATGGCGTTTCTATTATTATTAACACTGCTGCTTTAGCTGTTCTGACTGCTAAAATCCTCTGTTATTCCTAATTTTAAAGCCGATATTCTGTGGGGTCGGGGGGCTCGGATCCTTGTCACCTTTTTCATACCTGATGAGTTTGCATCCCTGTTGTCAATTTGTTTGGTTATCTAGGCACAGCTGTGTGTGACTCGCTCTGGTACACTGGTATGTGTTTTCCTAATGTAGAGAGCATTGATTAATTAATAAACTACACACTGAGTCTAGGTCCTGACCAAATCCTTTTTTGTTGATCAAATGTTTTTCAAAAATGTATTGTATATTATATAACAGCTGCACATCACAGACCGGAGTCTCTGCTACTGTGGACCACGAAGGAGGCGATCATCCCCATCCCCAAAGACCCTGCATGGCATGGAAATCTCCTCCTCCTGGAACAATTCTACACCCAGCATATGCTCCCTGTGTTGGCCAGTAGAGAGGAGGACATTTAAATAAACATACTCTCAACACCCTCGGACTCTGCGTTGTGTTTCGTATGTGTGATGGGGTGTTATGCAGAGGGGAGGAAAACAGGACACAGCAGATTGGGATTGTGGTGGAGATGCTGAGTAGTTATTTAATTGTTGCGTGTAATTATTATTATACTGCGTGCTTCTTAGTTATTCCATCTTTTGCTGTAACATGGATCTGTATGTAACTCTATATTTACTTGTTATCTACCACACTTCCTTCTACATCATACACCATCATTATACATGGTGGATATAGGATATATATATATTTGTATAAATAACTGTAAATTGTATAATTTTATTTTTTGTATTTGGGATTTCTCTTTTGTCCACTCAAATACACTTGGCCCTTTCTCTTTTCCATGTGGAAAATGGCAGCTGCATATTCTGCTTTTCTTGTCTGGCTCCCTGTCTGCTCATCTACAATGAGACAATTATATAATTAATTACTAATAATCATTTAAACCTGTTATTACCAATATTTCACAAATTCTTCATGTAAACTTAAGAGCACAGCTGTATGTCAGCTTTGCCTGGTTCATCTTACTGGGGGGCAGCTACATGGATGTCGGTGCAGTCCACAATAGTTTTGCAGTTGAAGGCTTTATGAATTTATTATTGACTCAGAATGAAGCACAACTTCATGTCATACAATACATTGACTTTATTTGTAATTGTGTACAAAAATAAAGCATTTATTAGCAAGCAGGACCTGCAGGAACAGAGAATGGTGATGGGTGGAGCTGGGAAGAGAGAAGAATAAAGAAAACAGATCAACTTTATTATCGGATATTAAAAATTCAATTTCAAAACAAGTTGCCGCTCCTACAGTTTTCTAGTATGTAAAGATGATTTCACATGACCAATGCAAAATATCACACTCAATACATGTGTGTTTCTGGGGGGGGGGCATTGTGCCTTTGATGTATATAAATAATTTACCATAACCAAATACTATTACGTAGGCTACAGTGGAAATCAGGTTGCCAGAGCAGGTCAGTCCAGTGTGCATGTTCCTCAGGGTCTCAGCAGTTACAGGTGAGGTAAAGAAAATAAAAGAGAAAAAGGTCAGTAACAACACTTTAAAGTAACAACACTGAATAATTATCTCTTTTAATAATTTTCTCTCAGTAATCACTCAACTACTGTCTTTCCAACAAACCGATTGACTCACTCTCACTATCATCACAATGAAACACGTCCAGAAGAATGTCATGCAAAGCTGCCTGCCTTCCTTCCTTCGACTCTCCCTGAACTGCCTGATCTTTTAATGTTCAATGTTAACCATTTGTGCAGATAGCATTAAGTAGACCATATGCTAATGTGGCGTTAGCCTACCTCCCGCCCCCTTAGCTCCTGGTGGAGGGGGCGATAGGCTACTCTTCAAATGTTTCACAAAATACTTACCATCATGACTACTCTTACTGTTTAACATTTTGGTTTACTTCATGTTAAGGCTAATACAAATGACAAGGCTAAGTAATGTAATGCTAACTAACATGCTCGCTACTAGCTAGGTAGCTAACTTGACTATGTTCCATGCAAAACATGTATATTACCTGATATGTTTGGTCCAACGACTCCTGGTCCTTTCATAAGACGGGAAGCGATAGAACGAGCAAGTGGTATGATCTCTTTTGTGATTACAACCTGATACAAAGCACACAGGCATCTTGTGAAAGTGAATTTATTGGAGCAATCTCTTATATTTATTGGAGGGAATAAATCAGTCTTCTTCTTCCTCTTTGCTTTGCGAGCCGCAACCAGTCTTGGAGCATCGAGAACCGCAGTGACGCGTCGTAAAACCCGGAAGTAAGTTAGCATTTTTGGCACTTCCGGTTCCTTCCTCAAAAAGCAATGCATTTTTTCCATAGGGTTTTGGAAAATAGCTCGAAATAAGGTCTGTGGTTGACAGAAATTTAAGAGGTAATTGACGTTTTGTTCTACGACATTAAATACATCAGCAGTGACCCCACTGGGGATTTTTGAGGAGTTTACGTGTCTGAAAAACGATGGTTGTTACCGAATGGCTGAATAGGACTACAGAAATTGTCGAGGCCGTTGTACGTCATTACGACGAACACGTAAATACTCCCGCTAAGTTTGTTTCCCCCTGTGTTCTGCTTAAAAGCAAGTACCTATCTTTAGTATCTGTATATCTATATCTGACCATTAGAATCTGTATTTTTGAAATTGTCGTTTTTAACACCGTAGTTTTACAAATTATAGAATAATTAATTACCAGTGTTTTCCAATTTTACTCGGCAGTTCGTTTCGTTGGCTAACGTTAGCTAAAGCTAGCGCTACTAGTTAGCTACGCAATGGTTTGTTGCTTTGCTCCGGGTTGCAGCCACAGGTCTTCGCATGAAACGTGCTTGTTCTATCGTTTCCCGGCCAATGTTTTCCAAAGGAGAGTCTGGATTCGTGCCATGAGGTAAGCTGACGTTACATTTTTGTCCATGTCACGGTGAAATGTAAATAATGGGTAGTGACTGTATCGCCGTTATAGAGATGGCGCTGCTGAAAAGACCGCAACACAAGTAAAGATAATGAATACATCCTATTAAAACCTGTGTGGCTTATATGATAAGTCTTATTAGTACAAGCAGCATAACGTTTCACCATGTAACTAAAGATTGTAGTCAGGGTAATCAGTTTGACATATTGAACTAATAACAAATCACCTCTGGCTGGCAGAGAACTCTCTGCTCCATAGCTTCTCTTGGACGTAAAATCACATGTACATTTTACATTTATATTCAATTTAATATTCCATCCCTCACATACTTTTGTATATATAATAACTTATATTTTGTTTTTCTTGTTATGCTGCTGCAACACAAACATTTCCCAAATTGGGATCAATACAGTAATATCTTATCTTAATTAATTAAGAAATATAACTATTATAATTAGTGTAGCAGCTGACACCTATTTTCAATATGGATTAATCTACCATTTATTTCTTTAGTTCAATTTTCATCTATAAAAATGTCAAAATAGTGAAAATGTTCACGAGACTTATCAAAGTGCAAGGTTATATCTTTAGATGTTTTGTTTTAGCCTATGTACTGTATGTCTTAATGCTCTTACAGTATATGTGACGGTGTGACTTCCATGAAACTATATTTTATATCTTCCCAACAGACGAGCTGACAGAAAACCTAACACTCTAACAACCACAACATTGCAAAGGCGAGTAAATGTAAATTAAAAACAATTCACAACTTTATTATTTCTTCTTCTTCCTTGCAGTGAGGTGAAGCTGACCTTGCACTTGGTGCCAGTAAGGATGTTCCTCACGCAGGCTGAATGTTTCTCCTTCCTTACTGACACAGAAGCCCTTGATTTGCAATGCTTCACTAATTGTTATTTCCCTGGCTCCGTAGGGACACTTTACCTCAAGCACAGCGGAAGACCCTACCAGACCATCTGGAGATGCCCCCAACATTCCTGATTGCGAGAGCCACAAATCTGACTCATGGACATGCATCTGAGTTGCAGTGGTGAATGCCCTGACGCCCTCACATTCATTCTTAGTCCCCCACTGTACAGAAAAAACACCATCAAGGGCCTGTTGTTGCCCTAGCACCCTGGCAATAAAGGAAGCAGTCACACGCTTTGACCTCAGGACAGCTCCAAAGTTGCTGGCAGTCAACCTTCCTTTCCTGAACAAATGCCAGTTTGGGCTGGTTCGCTGACCAGTGGTAGCCACCTGAATTGCCCTCTGTTGCTCTTGAGACAATGCCATGCTTGCCACAATTGCCTCAGGTCCCTGATGCCCAACCGATTTGATAATTTCAGGAACAGTAAGTGTTTCCAAGCTGTAGTGTTCCTCTTCTGGCTCGGGGGAGAGAAGCCAAGAAATTCCTGAGAACCTGCCCCCGAGTCTGTCGCTCAGCCAGTCACGATCTTCGGAGGTAGGCTCTCTTGTCAGCGGGTTAAATTAGTTATTGGTTTCAACAGTCACATTAAAACAGTTACTAAATCAGCTTACTATCACCTAAAGAACATATCTAGGATTAAAATACTAAAGTCACTGCAGGATTTGGAAAAACGTGTCCATGCTTTTATCTTCAGTAGACTGGACTACTGCAATGGTGTCTTCACAGGTCTCACTAAAAAATATATTAGAAAGCTGCAGCTGATTCAGAACACCGCTGCTCGAGTCCTCACTAACACTAAGAAAGTGGATCACATCGCTCCAGTTCTGAAGTCTTTACACTGGCTTCCTGTGTGTCAAAGAATAGATTTCAAAATACTGCTGCTGTTTATAAAGCACTGAATGGTTTAGGACCAAAATGCATTTCTGACCTCCTGCTAAATGATGAACCATCCAGATCTCTCAGGTCTTCAGGGACTGGTCAGCTTTCTGTCCCCAGAGTCAGAACTAAACACGGTAAAGCAGCGTACAGTTATTATGCTCCAAATATCTCGACAAACATCATATGTGTCATTCGTGGCACAATTCAAACGGGATCAAAAGATAACTTTTCTCTCTCCATTGACTTCAATGTATAATTTTCCGCTTCCGGGGTCCCATGGAGGCTCCCGGAAAGGGAGGGACTTCGCCTCTCTATAGAGAAGTCACGCCCATCTACTTCCGGTCCATGGGACCCCGGAAGCGAAAAATTATACATTGAATTCAATGGAGAGAGAAAACGTATCTTTTGATCCCGTTTGAATTGTGCCACGAACTACACATATGATGTTTGTCAATCTTAAACAATCATTTCCATGTCAAAAAAGTCACATTTTGTCGTAAAACTGTTGAAATATAAGACTATGAAGAATACGCGACTACAAAGACTACAAATCCCATTCTGGGTCGCGCATGTGATGTCACAGGCGATAATGCTCCAAGTGGTTGCGACTCGTAATTAAAGCGAAGAAGAAGATTTCATAACTGATTTATTCCCTCCAATAAATATAAGAGATTGCTCCAATAAATTCACTTTAACAAGATGCCTGTGTGCTTTGTACCATGTTGTAATCACAAAAGTGATCATACCACTTGCTCGTTCTATCGCTTCCCGTCTTATGAAAGGACCAGGACTCGCTGGATCAGACATATCAGGTAATATCATAGGTAATATACATGTTGTGCATGGAACATAGTCAAGTTAGCTACCTAGCTACTAGCGACGAGTAGCGAGCACGTTAGTTAGTATTACATTACTTAGCCTTGTCATTTTTAGTAGCCTTACCATGAAGTTATTATTTTATTACATGAAGTACACCAAAATGTTAAACAGTAAGAGTAGTCATCATGGTAAGTATTTCGTGAAACATTTGAAGAGTATCCTACTGCGCCCTCCACCGGGTGCTAAGGAAGCAGTTCATGGAGAGTCGAAGGAAGGCAGGCAGGCAGGGAGCTTTGCATGACATTCTTCTGGACATGTGTCATTGTGATGACAGTGAGGGTGAGTCAATCTGTTTGTTGGAAAGACAGTAGTTGAGTGATTACTGAGAGAAAATTATTAAAAGAGATAATTATTCAGTGTTGTTACTTTAAAGTGTTGTTACTGACCTTTTTCTCTTTTATTTTCTTTACCTCACCTGTAACTGCTGAGACCCTGAGGAACATGCACACTGGACTGACCTGCTCTGGCAACCTGATTTCCACTGTACGTAATAGTATTTGGTTATGGTATATTATTTATATACATCAAAGGCACAATGCACCCGTCAGAGACACATGTATTGAGTGTGATATTTTGCATAGGTCATGTGAAATCATCTTTACATACTAGAAAACTGTAGGAGCGGCAACTTGTTTTGAAATTGAATTTTTAATATCCGATAATAAAGTTGATCTGTTTTCTTTATTCTTCTCTCTTCCCAGCTCCATCCATCACCGTTCTCTGTTCCTGCAGGTCCTGCTTGCTAATAAATGCTTTATTTTTTTACACAATTACAAATAAAGTCAATGTATTGTATGACATGAAGTTGTGCTTCATTCTGAGTCAATAATAAATTCATTCTGCCTTCAACTGCAAAATGATTGTGGACTGCACCAACATCCATCTTGCTGCCCCCCAGTAAGATGAACCAAGCAAAGCTGACACTCAACATACAGCTGTGCTCTTAAGTTGACATGAAGAATTTGTGAAATATTGGTAATTATTTGGAAAAAATGACTGACGATGCAGAAAACCTTTTTTTATTTAGGAACAGTGGTCAGGTGAAGCATTTATCACTACATATGTGTCACACTTAAAAGGCCAAACACACTGGCCGAACACACCTTGTTGACAACTCCCCAGTTGACAGCCATGACTCCGTCTAAATTGTACCCCCCAAGCACCCTCTTCATGAGGGACGCGCATGGAGTGGATGAAAGTCCCGACCTCAGCACAGCACCAAAATTGCTGGCTGTCAACCTGCCCTGCCTGTGTAACTGCCACTGAGGATTTGTCTGCTGTCCTACGGTGGCTGTCTGGATGGCAGCTTGCTGGTCTCTGCTCAGTCGCATTGAGGCAAGAATTGCCTCAAGCCCCCGACCCCCATGCTCCTTCACCAGCTCCGGCACGTTGAAAATAGCCTGATGTTGAGGCTGCAGCTCTGGCTCAGGTGACAAAAGCCATGCCATGCCACACTGTGTGCCCCTCAGTGCAGACCTGAACCAGTCTACTTCCTCAGTGGCGATGTCTCTGGCCAGTGGGTTGTATGTCTCCTCTTGCTGTTGGTAGAGTTGAGACACCGGCTGGACTACTTTTGAAGTGCCAGGCTTCCTCCACTGGCACTCAACTTCTGTGGAGCTGATATGCCACATGGCAAATATTGCCAATGCTGCAGCGTGGCTGCATTTGTACATCCCCCGTGCACAACCCCAGACAGCGCTCTGCATCGCGCCATCCTCTCCCATGTAGATCTGTACAAATAAAGTAAGTACCATGTTTGTTAACATGCTATAATAGATTGAATGAGCAATACAACGATGCTCCAGATCTGGGGGTGGGAGGGTTTATTTTTCCATAGTTTTGTCCTCTTGTCTGATTATTGTTATTGTTGTTTTTTTCTGAATTTTTTGTAATTTGTGTTGTATTGGTTGTGATTGTACATTGTATTTTTTTAAATGTGTATTACATTTTTGAAAAACATTTGATCAACAAAAAAGAATTTGGTTAGGATCTAGACTCAGTGTGTAGTTTATGAATTAATCAATGCTCTCTAGATTAGGAAAACACATACCAGTGTACCAGAGGGAGTCACACACAGCTGTGCCTAGATAACCAAACAAATTGACAAGATAACCAAAATCCTTGAATCTACACACAGCAAATAAACTCAAATGACACAACGAGATGTAAAAAGGAGATCACACATATAGTCGATATAAAACTGGCCGCTTCAATCTGAAGAGCAACTAAAACAAAACACGGGAGTGTACCTTGTTCTTGTGAACACTAATGTTATCCACAGCATACACACTCGTATACAGTACACCCGTTCTAGGTTCTGATTGGCTTTCTAGGTTGGCATTCTAGCTTCTGACTGGCTGTCCAGGTTGTCAATTACAGCCGTGGTTCATATTATGCTAGTCGACTCGTAACATCGCTAAACTTTTTTTCTTGACGGTTTTCTCAGTCAACTAATGCTATTGATAACAGTAACATAAATTAACACAGCCCTGCACACTGCAGTCATTATATGCCGGGTCTGTGGTTCATCATCTTCTTTTTCATTCTCCTCCTTATTGACTGACATTAACCTTAAACATTGCACTCATGTTACTCACCGAAACCTTGTAAAGCCGGTCCCGCATGCTGGCTCTTACAGAACCGACTAACTCCCCTTTCGTGTATGTACAGCTCTCAACGTGCCCAGACTTGTAGTGATTTTCACCTCGTTTTATACTTTTATTCTCATTCAGAAAGAATGAGGTGAAATGTGCCAACGTGACGGCCATCTTTGTGTTGGTGACGCGTATTGTGCGGGACCAGAGACATGTAGTTCACTGAGCGGCTTAACACAAAAAAATGTGTTACTTCACAGTTTTACGACACATTTTAATTTTTTTGACTTGCAAAATGTTCTTTTAAATTGACAAACATCATATGTGTCATTCGTGGCACAATTCAAACGGGATCAAAAGATACGTTTTCTCTCTCCATTGAATTAAATGTATAATTTTCCGCTTCCGTGGTCCCATGGAGGCTCCCGGAAGGGGAGGGACTTCGCCTCTCTATAACGATAGACGCGGCCCGGGGTGTCTAAATAGTGCTTCCGGGCCAGTGGGCCATTTAATGTCGAGCCCTTCCGGTTACCGGCCGGCCCACATCGTCCGATCGGCCCACTTAAGTACCGGCTCATCGGGATTCGTCCCGAACGTCCCGATGGCCAGTCCGGCCCTGCCTTAAACAGACAGTTCTAACTCGTTTCTTTCCTTAAATTACTCACAGTTTGAAGTGTTGCCTGGCCTCCGATGCTTTAGAAGATGTTGCGATGTGTTAACTGTGTTCGTTATTCTCCCGACCAGGAGAGAAGCTTTAAAATAGGAGACTAAATGGAGTCTCTGTGAAAGTTCAATTGGGTACTTTAATTAAAAAAAGGCGCGGTAGTGTTACAGACAGAATATTGTTCAGTCAGACAAACAGCTGTGATCCGCTCCTCGATAGGGAAGAGAAGAGCCTGGGCCTCTCCTCCGTGGCTGTTTATATATGGCGTGCTGGCTCCTCCCCGCCAGCCGGCTCGCCTCGTCTCCAATGTCCGTTATTGCATTTAAACAGAGGATAGGTTCTTTTCACATTCAATATATGCTTAACACGCCGTTTCTCCTCATATTCTCTTTCATCACTTTTAATTTAACACATTCTAAACGCTGTAATCAATACTCTAAACAATACTTCTCGGCTCGTTTGGTTTCCGGTCATTCCGGATGTTGTCACATGCTACTCTCGTCTGTAAACAATGTATTCAAATAAACTGTACCTTCATTTAATATTCAGCATGGTAGTATCTCGACATCTATAGTTGTAGTGTTAAATCAGTAGGCTTCGGTTTGCACCACTCCATATCATTTCGCTACTAAATTCACCTCTTCAGGAAATCGTATATTAGCCACATGCTAAATGCTGACCGGAGATGAAGGATTTTCAGAATAAAAGCTTAAAAGCTTAACTGCTTGTACACAAGAATTTCTGGTTTTTCAGTATAAAAGAGCATTAAAACTGACGGCATGTTTAAACTACATTTCCCCATTAAAACATTGATTTTAATTTCTAACAGTCCCTCCTTACACACCTAAAAGGTGTGTATAATACTGAAATCAATGAGTTCTTCATCTGAACTTTGCATATTACATATTAACAAACATACAATCAAATGGAATGGTTTTACAGCCGGCTTTACAAAAATACAAAATAAATTCTTGTCTGTGTTCAAACATAAAAGTTTTCCCTTGTGCATAACTTCTAGTGTTTACATTCAATATCATTCTTCAAAATAGCAGCAATGGCTTGGTATCAGAACATTTCTTCCTCCCTCCTTTCACAGAAACCGTTCTCATACCACGCTCAGTGTTAAGGCACTTGTTTTTACAAAGTGAAAAGAAATAAACCATTTTAGAATAGCAATAAAATAGTAAAGTCAAATAAAATAGACCATCTTGGTATAGTATAAAATAAATTGAAAATAAAAATACACTATCTTGGAATAGTATAAAATAAATTGAAATGGATTCACTCCATTTTAGCATTTTATTTTGTTCACTTCTTCACATGATTTCATAATGTAAAGAATTACATCAGCTGGACATTCATTGATCAATCTCATCTCCGAACATCCATCATTTAAACTAACTCATCATTGTCATCAACATCTGTATACGGGGGTGGGTCGTCTTGTTCTGCTAGCATTTGTAATTATCTCCTCATGAGAAATTTACCCTCCCTCCTTTCATACCATTTAAGGTATGAAAGTAATATGTTCTCTAGAAGGGGCCGTTGTACGTTCTACTCTGGGGTACGGCATTCTAGACAGTCATTTCTGGGAGAAGATTTTGCTCAGTTACAACAGTTGTAGAGTTTCATCACTTAAAAGTTCCTTCTCATTACCTTTGGGTGGTCTGTTCTAATGCAGTGATAAAGTCCCTGAAATGGTGTGAGAACCAGTGGAATATCAATAACTCATTATACTAATTTATTTTCAATTCTTGTCTACTTAAATAGCTATGCTAACCCCTTTTACAGTGTGTGGAACCTTGGGTGCCCGAGCATGTGATAATCACTCCCTCCTTTAACAAGGACTTTAAAACAGAAGTCATTTCATTAATGGTTTGCAGTTCAATTCCGGAATTTACACTTATGGCAGATATGTTTCTCCTTTAAATAACATCTCTAAAAGTCAGGTCATCACTGATTGAATGGATGACCTTTAGGAGCTGGTGGCGCTTGTCTTTTAAAACTCATACTCTGGTGCCGTGCGCTCCCTCTGAAGCTGCAAGTAAGATTTAAAACATCTGCAGGGTGGGTTGAGCGACCCCTTCTCCCTAAACGATGTTTGTTGTAACAAATATGCACCATCACAATGAGTGATCCAAGGCCCCGCATGTATTACTCCCAACTACATTAGTTTGTTTTTTTTAAATTAAACTTTGCTTTCGCTCTTTGCCCAGTGTCATTTTAAAACTCTACATCTTGGACGAAAAACAACTGTTATTTCCACCTTAATCTTCCCTCCTGAGGTAATAACCATGCTACAATGGAGAAATCAATACTCTAGATTGGAACACTATCTTTGGCTTGGTACTAGCTCTACCTTTAACATTTTCCATACAAATAAAGATTTGTCTGCTTTTATAGAGTGGTTACTAAAACCATCCCTTTAAACTGTAGGTCTATACTGTAACAAATTAAATCTTCCCCAAATTCACACATGAATAAAAAAACTCTTAAAGAATAATTTGTTCATATTATGAAAAGATTGAATAATATGTTCTACCCTCAGTGTGTTTTTAGGGTTATTTAATAGTTTCCTCTTTTTTCTTTATAAATTCACCAATTGATTAATTCATGGCTAATAAATCTTTTTCTTTACGTATTTCTCGTTGGTGAAGAAGTGTGTTTATGTGTAAACTCACAAACTCCCGTTTTCCTTCTCTCCCCCTCTGGTTGTCAAGCCACAACCCCCTCACGTTCTGCCGGACCATGCCAACTCCTCCGTCCTGTCCTATTCTCCGTCCACCTTCTCCTCAGTCCATCCGCGCTTGGACCCTTCCGCTGTAACTCTTTTCAGTGTCCCATTTGCTTTGCTTTTCATCTCCTCCTTTACAGTCTCTACTTTGTTGCATGGAGGGCGTATTCCGCTCTCATGTCCCACACTCTGCTCTTGTGTCCAAATCTTGTGGCTCAGCTTGGAACTTCATGTCCTGTGGGGGACCGATGAGAGTGTGCCTTTTTATGTCACCTGTAGTTCTGGATGCCTCAGGTGGAGATGGTTCAGGATAAAGTCTTGTCATTGTTGGTTCAGCTCTGCTTCTCTGTCTGTTCGATGGAGGAGGAGGAGTCTTCCGTGGTGAGGTCTTTTGTCTGCTTGGAAGTTGGGCTCGTAGCGTTCTGACAGGCGGAGAGATAGAGAGAGAGAGATCTCGGGACGCATTATCTATAGTTAACACACTGATGTAAAATAAATCCAATCTTTCCCACTCCATTTTCCTAACCATACTATCTTTCTTTGATGTTAAATGTCATCTAAGCCCAGTTAATGTTTTCTAATAATTGTACCATATCCCTAAACATTGTTTTCACCCACTGTAACATGTTTACTCCAATTAACTTTCAGGAAACCACTTTCTTCCATACATTTAAATACCTACATGTTTCAAGCACCACATATTTCACACACTATAAAAGAACGTCTCCATATTTTCTCCATCACTTTAAATCTCACTGTTATTTAGAACATAAGTAACTTTGGTGACTGGACATATCTGCAATGTCGCCACTGTCTGCTGGGAAATTGTGTTCATAGAGTTTGTACGTACAAAGCTGTACTTTTGGGTTAGTAGCCTGTGTACTCTTATCCCTAGGGGACCCCACAATTGGTTTGGCTTTGTTCTCGTCATCATCTCTATTTTATCCCTGGTTGTGTCTGTTACAGAATTTAAATAACGAGTCCAAAAATAACATACAAAAAATTGGACTCTTTTTCAGATGTAAAACAAAAAAAATAGGTTTTCACATTAATGTACAATCTATAAAAATCTATAGACAATTTGTCTTTTGAGCTGTTTCTATCTTTATCTTATTTCTATTTATTGTTTTGTTCCAGCTCTGCCAAATCAGTCCTAACTCCCAATAATGTTCTGGAAGTTGCCAGTGAAGGGTGACAATGTGTGAGGTGGTGTCAATTTGCTCCTTTTTCTTTACCTTTAAACCGGAGCGCGTGTGAAGTTTGTTACAACCTTTCACGCTTCCGTCCACCGGGGATCAGCCCACTGTCTTTTGTGAACTTTCACCCTCACCCAATCACCTGGCCGAACAGGAGTCTCTTCTGGTGTCTCGTCTGGTATCTCTGTAGTTTTCCTAGCCTGCTGTGTAGACAAAACTTGCATAATATTACTCAGAGTTCTGACATATTCATCCACTTCTATTTGTCTAATATCTAAAACTGGACCACTCCCTCCTTGGAGAAGGCCCGAGCTTCGGCATACCTCTTGTTGACTACATGTTATTATTTATTAACTACAACGTCACTGAAATCAACATATCTGTATAATCATGACACTCCCTCCTTTGAGCATAAAATGCTCAATTAATATTGCAATGATTACCCTATTCTGAACAGGACATGTAAAACCCATAACGTTGCATTAAAGAAATATAACTTCTCCGTGTACCCACAAGGGGTACAAAAATATCGTATGATTTATGGTTTTCTGATGGTATAAATGCATATTCACTATAAAAAAAATCAGCAATTAGCACTTCTAATAGTTTACTTGTTTCAATAATGGCTTTTGTAATGGTATTATGCATCATCGTTGCTGCGAAAAACAATACCTCTGGTGTCGCTAATGCGTCTCGATAACTCTAGGATTAGAGGATTGGTTGACACTGCTGAACTAACATATGATAAAATAATCTGTCTCCAAACTGGAGGGAAAATATGAACTATTCTCACAGAGAGTGACCTGCATGAAGGGCTGGTGCCCCTCACTCAAATGAGATATTGCCTTACGCACAACACTATAAATCAGTAAAGTTACTCAAGAATAAATAAATAAAGACTGATTCTTGAAACTGTTGTAAAAACCCTACAACTTCTTCATCCAAGCTCTCAATCAGTGTCATGTTATTTAATCTGCAGCTCATGCCTTAAAACCGATACTTCAGACCGATTATAAAATTGTGTTTGAGAAAAATGTAATCTGACTCCATAAATCACATAATTGTTTGATTAAAAACTACACTTCTGGCTAAGAATAAGTGAAGTTCCCCTTTAAACACAGCCCCGGTCTTCTGACGGGGTCCATTTATGTACTGGCTGGAAAATGTTGGGCCAGTCTCCGTCGCTCCGTCACTGTTCTCCCGTTAACAGTCACTCTCTAGTTCAGCTGGGTTCTTGTTGACTTCTTCACTGGTTTGAGACAAGCGACCCTATCGGACACCTCCCTTTGTCTTTCGGCAATAATGTCATTATGGGCTTCAACTGCCTTTCGTCTCTCTTCCATTCCTCTGTTGAGCTGCTCTTCCATTCTTCTGTTGAGTTCCTTTTCCATTATTCTACCAAGTTCTTCTATTCTTCTGTTGGATTCTTCCTCTCTTCTGCTGAGTTCTACCACATGTAAGCTGTTTGTCAATCCTTGGCTGGCATCTTCCAGATGGAATACCAGACTTGCAACCATAGCTTTTCTTTTTTCAGCTCTGTTCATAGCAATGTTTTCAGGTCCATACCAAGAGGGTTGTCCGGCTTTGATCCATGCTTGTTGTTCTCGCAGGTATTCTCCATTTTCATGGTCAATTACTGCTTTTCTATGGGCTTTCGTTGGTTCAGGCTGATTATCTGCTGGAAGCAGTCCTCTCGTTTGCCACTGTTCCAACAGTTTCTTATATTGGGTCCATGTCTTCCATCTAAGATTGGAACTGTTGTAGCATCTGATCTGATTTTTACCCTTTCCTTAATAACTGCAGTTGTGCATGGTTCTGCGTCTGGTCTCAACTTAGTGTCTTTAAGTGACATGTTCTCTTCTTATTCGAATGAAATTATGAAGTTTATCAAGGATTGAAGCACTAATCCTCCGACTAGCACCTTTGTTCCTGATTTTAATATCCTATGTCATCCGATCTTAACTTTAAATCAGGTTGGTTTTTTTTTTTGGTTTTTTTTTTAATTTTTTTATATTATTAAAGTAAATTAAAATATAAAAATTTTGCAAATTCTAAATTGTTTAAAAAATAAAAATTTGTGCAAATTTTAAATTGTTAAAAATAAAAATTGTACAGTGTACAGTATAGTTTTGACTTTGAAATATGAATTTGGTTCAAATTCACAATGTTATGGTGTTTCTGCTATTTGGGTAATAATTCTGTACTACCACCAGAGTGCGCTATTTTAAATTCCAGCTTAATCCACTAGGGAATAGCTGTTTCAAAACTGACTCGTTTTTAACAAGGAGAAACTTAGTTTCCTCAAAAATATCTTTAAAATAGGAATTTACACTATGGTTAAACAACACAACACATAACCGCCAAAACACATTTGCAAAGAAGAATATTCACAATGTTATGGTGTTTCCGCTATTTGGGTAATCATTCTGTACTACCACCAGAGTGCGCTATTTTAAATTCCAGCTTGTTCCACTAGGGAATAGCTGTTTCAAAACTGACTCGTTTTTAACAAGGAGAAACTTAGTTTCCTCAAAAATATCTTTAAAATAGGAATTTACACTATGGTTAAACACACATAACACACATAACCGCCAAAACACATTTGCAAAGAAGAATATTTCAAAAACCGCCAAAACACATTTGCCAGCAGCAATACTTCAAAAACGGCCAAAACACATTTGCCAGCAGCAATACTTCAAATCTTTGGAAATACAACAATCCTTCTCTCTAATATCCAAAAATTGATTCAGCCTTCTAGTTCCAACTGTGACAAGAAGTATTATTCGTTCTTCACAAGATGGAGGTCAGGAAAATGCCTCATTGGAGTGAAACCAGCTGCATAAGAACAAAGAAAGGAGTGCTTTGAATTAGCATTTCACGAAATGGCGATTGCCCTGTCTTTGTTTTTCCACATGTGGGGTGTAAACAAGATGGCACCCGATTATTTCGCACTCTGACCTGTAGACAAAGAGATTTGTCCATGCGGCTCCCAGGTGGGAGTTTAAACAATGGCTAGGTGATCTTTAAACGAACAGTAACAAAGTAAACCACTGGTGTGGTATCATAAACCCTGAAATACAAGCCAAAACAACACTTAGTTTAAAATAACCACATTTCTATCTAGTTTACTATGAAAAAAATGGGCTTTATCTTATTGATATCATCACTTAAAGTTAGGAACCCTTACGCACTAGCTATAAACCTGTTCACGTAATATTTGACTTTATAGTCGACTATGGGCTTTATCTTATTGATATCATCACTTAAAGTTAGGAACCCTTACGCACTAGCTATAAACCTGTTCACGTAATATTTGACTTTATAGTCGACTATGGTTAACTGTTGCTATTTGGACACGCCAAACTGGGACTAATATGGAGACCTATCAGCCACTGATAATAGACCGTCGTCTTATTACTGCACTGCTGCTGTAACTCCGATTACCGTAACCCACCCGCAATATCTTTTTTTTAAACAGAACAGTTTTAACCACTGATAAAGGCCTAGACCTTAACCAAGCCTTTCTTGAAAAGGACTTTCTTCACTGACTTCGGTCTTAGCCCTTAACTGATTCACTATGCCCCGCTACTTTTCACTTTCTCGGCCCTTAACCGATTCGCTATGTCTCCAGATCTTAACAAAAAGTCGTTAAATGGGCTATATACCCTTACGTCATAGGCTAAATAACTATTAACGTAACAAGAGACACCCATGTGAAAGCAGCAAGGCACCTATCCGAAGTACAATGTCCACACACTATATATTTAAAATTCAACACCCACACGTGGTTAATAGCATGCAGGGTTAATGGAACAAAAGAAAGTGTGAACTCACCCTGCTTGTGACAAAACAACGCCTCGTGGTTTTAGAGTGATTATTTTATGAATTTGGGTTGTTTTAACATTAAAATGCACAGCTATTTTCAGGATCAGCCGGCTGCCATCAAACACACAAATCTAACTTTGCCTAGTTTAACTAGTGAAGAATCTTTGTCATAACAGGCATCTTCTTACCGATTGATTTGAGCTCTTGTGTGTCGAATGGCTGCAAGCGTCTCCAGAAAACAGCCGGTTGGTTTTCTCTCCTCGGTCAGCGAGATCACGTCAGGGAAGTCACCAGATTGTTAACTGTGTTCGTTATTCTCCCGACCAGGAGAGAAGCTTTAAAATAGGAGACTAAATGGAGTCTCTGTGAAAGTTCAATTGGGTACTTTAATTAAAAAAAGGCGCGGTAGTGTTACAGACAGAATATTGTTCAGTCAGACAAACAGCTGTGATCCGCTCCTCGATAGGGAAGAGAAGAGCCTGGGCCTCTCCTCCGTGGCTGTTTATATATGGCGTGCTGGCTCCTCCCCGCCAGCCGGCTCGCCTCGTCTCCAATGTCCGTTATTGCATTTAAACAGAGGATAGGTTCTTTTCACATTCAATATATGCTTAACACGCCGTTTCTCCTCATATTCTCTTTCATCACTTTTAATTTAACACATTCTAAACGCTGTAATCAATACTCTAAACAATACTTCTCGGCTCGTTTGGTTTCCGGTCATTCCGGATGTTGTCACATGCTACTCTCGTCTGTAAACAATGTATTCAAATAAACTGTACCTTCATTTAATATTCAGCATGGTAGTATCTCGACATCTATAGTTGTAGTGTTAAATCAGTAGGCTTCGGTTTGCACCACTCCATATCATTTCGCTACTAAATTCACCTCTTCAGGAAATCGTATATTAGCCACATGCTAAATGCTAACCGGAGATGAAGGATTTTCAGAATAAAAGCTTAAAAGCTTAACTGCTTGTACACAAGAATTTCTGGTTTTTCAGTATAAAAGAGCATTAAAACTGACGGCATGTTTAAACTACATTTCCCCATTAAAACATTGATTTTAATTTCTAACAGATGTTTTTGCTCAAAATAAAATAACAAACTTTTGCACATGCAACAAAGAAAAATAGGCCTTTACAATATTCAAAAGAAATAGGCAAAACTCAAATAAACAAACAACTTAGGTATTCTTTCTTTCGTGATAATGCTTATAACTTCAAAACTTAAATTGTACATTACGTTACGTTAGGGTTAAAAACTGTTCCTCGACGGCGTCTCTCAACAGGTTGCCCATCACTGTGGCGTTAGCACAAGGCGCCGTGGGAATTGTAGTCCTTTATAGTACTAGACTAGACTACAGACGTCACAATTAGGTGGCCTTTCTAATCAAATCAAAATACTGGCTCTAACAATATATTTTGTATACAAAAAAGTTGACAACAGGGTTAGATATTTAAAGTAATACAACATGACATTAAATAAATACAATTACAAATAATACAGTTCCATATTTCGGATTAAATATTTGTTAAATGAACAATTAGTTTTGAATGGTTTTTCATTCTCAATATTGTTAATAGTGCTACTTTATTATTTTAGTTATTGGTAAAAATCTGCACAATTTGGTTAAGAGTCAGACCATATTTTTTTATGGATTTGACATTTCCCTAAAAATATTATTAAGTGCACAAAAAAACACTTACATTTGCTCCTGTACCAAATGTACTTTTGCGACTTTTTTTGTCCCGTTTTATTTAAAAAATATATTCTACCTCATGCCAAAATATTCTACAATACATACATTTACAAAATAAATGGCTCTATACTGAACTAATCAGTCAAATGTCAAATGGTGATTTTCCATTGGACTTCGGAACGTACACTATATATATTGTATTTACATTATTAAATACCGGTACTATACATAGATAAAACATCGCGAGAGATAGCAGTACATGACAATCCATCTCCTCCTATGAGTCTTTTGGGCAGCTTTGCCTTTAAGCTCTTCGGGCTTCCGTAGTGTTGTTTTTTTTAACCGGAAAAACAGTTTGGTCCGTGTAACGTGAACGTCATTAGGTGCCATAAAGATGGCGGAGTCGGAGGAGGAGGTGGACGTCTTGGTCCAGCGAGTTGTCAAAGACATCACCAATGCCTTCAAGAGAAACCCCAACATGTAAGTACATTTATCGTGAACATAGCAGAGGGACTGGAGCGGTCTGTCTCATCCAGTGGACCCTGAACACACCACTGCTTGACCCAGTCTTTCAGCTGTGTGGGCTCGGACTATTACCTGGAATCACAGCGGTCCAGGGAAAGTTGACAGTTTAGCTAGCTTAGCTTTTTGTTTGTTCTCTTATATATAGCTGGAAACGGTTCTTATAAATATATAATTTATCTGTTAAACAACAAAATAAACAGTGTGTTTGTTTGTCTAGCCAGTTAGCTCGCCCTTTGACGTGGTAAGGCGGCTGTCAAAACCTTCTGCCCAGGCCAGCAACGTTAGCTCATCAATGATGTGATTAGTAATTCAGAACGATAAATCAAAAGTGTCATTTTTGAAAATGTAGCTTTTGTTTCCCAATTCCTTGGTGTTGTGGGGCTGCTTCAGTTTCTTATTTAATAGAGGAACGCCGGCATCGGCCTGTCAGTATTGACAAATGCCTTCAAGAGCAGTCGTATTAGCTTATTACCTATTTATAGTGCAAATAACACCTTAATATGTACTTATGGTTCTATACTCTGTGGTTTCAAAAGCCCATTATCCTAAATATTAGGAAATGTGAATAATTATTTTATTTATAATTAATGTAGCGTAGATGATAAGAAACACTACCTTTCCATACACCTTAGTATTGAATTTTATTATTTCAACTTTTATGGTGTACTTATAAATAATACGTAGCTTGCATCATATTAAAATGCATCTTTTCCAATATATACATTTACAATAACAATGTTAAACACATTTTATTTGTAAGATGGCTCTTCTATAAATAAGCCTCGATCAGACTGCACCTTATTAATATTGTTGGGTGTTTTTGTTCTCAAAGGTTTTAAATGGGATGTGTAAGACTGCTCTTTTAGATCCACAAACACAGATTTCACCTTCTTTCTGCCAGCTATTGCAGAACATTTTGGGGGAAATAGTTTCTATAAATTGTCAGAAAAATACAAAGAATGTGCCTCAAGCCCCATGTTGTGTTGTACGAACAATTCCTCTATGTTCACATACAACTAGTAAAATTCTCCCTCCTATGCTCCCTCAGTGATGAGATTGGTGTGATCCCGTGTCCAGAGGCCCGCTACAACCGCAGTCCCATCGTGCTGGTGGAGAACAAGCTGGGTGTGGAGAGCTGGTGTGTCAAGTTCCTGCTGCCATATGTCCACAACAAGCTGCTGCTCTACCGCCAGCGCAAACACTGGCTGGAGAGGGAAGGTACCTGAACTCTCACAACATCTGCCACAACGAATAAATCATGTTATTATATTTTGTCTAACTTATTGTGACATTAATATCTTTGATGGATTAAAGACCAGAACTCTGTTTTCATTGTCTATATGAGTATACCTATACCCCCACAACAACACAGTGCAGAAAGAGAAAGTGCAAGGGAGTTAATATGGCGCAAAATTCATTGTACTGTAATTGAGGTATCCTGTATTGTAAACATAACAATACAGTTTAACATCACAGAGTAAGTTGGCATCCGAAGGTCTCCTCAACAAAAGGACTTGGACTTCGGAATATTGCGTAGTAAAAAATATCTCTGGGAAACACGCATTTATGACACCTACATGTTTTTATGAGCAGGGATATCTCCACATATAAGCACCACTTTTATCATTTTTATCCTAAATGCATAAACTAACTACAACATGTTTGGCTGAGCATCACCACCGCTAAGCTAATGGCGGCTAATGTTCAGCGTGAGGACGTTTAGTTGTCTCATTTAGTCACTTGTTAGGATTAGCTGTACACCAGTGGGGTGTTTACTGACTTATTTCATGTCATAAACAAACTGTGATGTTCTCTTCAGTTTGTGTAAACAACAGACCATATTTCAAGCGTTCCAACCAAAGACACACGTAAAAAAGCAACTGTTGACTTTTAGTTAAGGGAATCAAAAGTGGTAAAATGCTAACTAATTTCCATGTCTTAGAACTCATTCCTGCACAACTCTTTTGAACGCTACTTTATTTTACAAACCTAGTTTGCAAGTTTAATATAGAAGCGGTTTCCTTTTCCGTAAACCTCCTCCATACTGATGAACATCAGAGGAGCTAACTGTTGATGTTTGTGTGTCTCTTAGCTTTAGCGGATATCACCTGCACTCTGTTGCTGCTTAACCCGGACTTCACCACTGCATGGAATGTCAGGTACAGATACATTTTCGCAGCACAAATATTTGTTCTCTTTGAAGGTGAGCTGTTTGTTGTCTCTTGAAATATCGAATATCTCTTTACAAGACCTAATATTAAAAGCTGGATATAGTTAGAGTGGTGCATTGGCTGAGTGCTGTGACGATTATGTGGAAATACATATAATCCCAGTTCAACACACCGCAGTGGGATTTAAGCATGCTGTACTGACCCTGTGGGAGAAGGCCACAGTCTGCAGTGTTGGGGGGTAATGCGCTACCAAGAAACGCAGTACTGTAATCAGATTCCAGGGTTTCCCACACATACACTTACTTGGGCGGGCTGCCCAGTTATCGTCCGCCAAGTCCCCCCCCCCCCCCGTTCATCAGCATGCTCCACTACTCCTCCGGGGGGCAGCCGCCATCAGACAGGAACACTTGAAGCTACCTGGACCAGAGTTCTGATAACTGAGCTACAGAAAACACGATGTTCAGACAAAGAGCAGAAACAGAGCTCTGTGATGATCAGTGCTGTCCTTATTAGATTAAGGGTTTGTGCTGATCTGGCATAAATAAAGTTCAACTTTATATTGTTATTTGATGTATGGTGCTTCTCTGGCGATGTTACAGAGTGATCAGAAAAAGTAATCTAACTAGAAGTGTAACTAATTACTTTCAGCAGTGAGTAACGAAGTAAAGAAAGGCATTACCTTTTTTATTTTTAAAGGACTACTATGTGTAATCCATTACTTTTATTTTAGTAACTATGCCAGCACTGGTAGTGATGCATGGCTGCTTGTTGTTGCAGGAAGGAGCTGCTGCAATGCGGAGTCCTTAACCCAGAGAAAGACCTCTACCTGGGCCAGCTCGCTCTCACCAAATTCCCCAAGAGCCCGGAGACATGGATACACAGGTTAGACTTTGCTGCTTCTCCACATTGTCAGATTCACTCCTGCACATTACAGTGACTACAATGTTGTGGTTGATATGATTGGAAGCTGGTAAATATGTGAGTCAGTCAAACATTGGTCACAGGAACCAAACGTCTCCCTTTTTCTATCAAATGACATCAAGCCTTCGCAGCAGCTGGCCCTATGCTCTGGAACACTCTGCCCCTCCATGTGAGGTCGGCCCAGACCCCAAGGGTTTTTAAATCTACTCTTAAAACACACTTCTTCTCCCTGGCCTTTTAGTCAGAGCGGAGCACGACTCTTGACTTTTCCCGTGTTTTTTATATATGTTGTAATTTATTGTCTTTTATTGTGATTGTAGTAATGTGTTTTTATCTGATTGTAGTATTTATTACATGTACAGCACTTTGGCCCGACCAAATATCGCTTTTAAATGTGCTTTCTAAATAAACTCTGATTTGATAAACCTAATACAGTAAGCTAATTACTTTGATAATAGATTCTCACAAGGACAGTGGCACTTGAGATGGCAACTGATGATGCGGAGGTAGAGAAGATCGTTGACAACAAGTGCTTGCACATAGTCATTTTTGTTTTATAATATCGCCATAATGCAACAATACCCAAATATTTTTGGAATTGTCTTAATGGCAGCTCCTTCTCTCGGCTCCCAAGAAAAAATCCGCTTCTACTTCTAATCATTATTCTTTCTGTATCCTGCAACGAAGCTGTACACAAGTTGAAGCAGTCCAAACGTTTGGTTTGACCACTCAACAACAAACTCTGCCCCAATAGTCACTGTGCCATCAACGTGCTTCCAAAGCTGGAGAACTATGGTCTAAATTTAGATCGAGAAACTCTATTTAAACGCAGGTAAAGGTCCTGTGCCCCTGTATATGTTTCTGTATTGGAAACAGGTTGTTAGATCCCTGTTTCTATAAAGACAAGAAGGACACGCACATAAGCATTATTTTAGCTAAGAACAACCATTACATAATAATATGTTTTGTGTTGTTAATACATTATTAGTCTATTTATAATACTGAGGCACCGACACAAAACAACCCAATGTAAAAATTGGAACTTATAGTCCTTAATTTCCATCAGACACTTTGTCTCCTGTTTCAAATTCAAACTTTCTTACCTGCCCTCTGCTGTGTGACTACAAAATAAAGTTCCCTTTTGGCTGCTCTGACTAATCGGGACTGCACACCTCCAGTGGCAGGAGGAGAGCTATTGTTAAATTGTATCTTGGCTTTAAATATCCTTGCCCCTACATACATCAGTGACTGCCTTTTCATTTTATAAAGGTCACTCAGACTCTCCAATGCCTTCCTTTTAGAAGTACCTGAAGTATTTCACAAGAAATCTGGGGAGGCTCTAAACTGTGGAACAGCCTCCCCTTGGATCTTAGGACGGTAATAAAGTAAGGGGTAATTTTATCACTGTTCATGTTTTATTGTTTTATGATCTAACTCTTTCTCTTTGTTTTTATAACTTGTATTTAATAATGTTCCATACTCTTTATTTTTACGTATCTTGTCTTGTCATGTAAAGCACTTTGGGCTGCATCTTCCATGCCAGGTTCTAATTAAATAAAGTGTATTATTATTATTGTGATTGTCTGGTAAAAAGTAAGCGTACACCAGTGTCTGAAGGTGCTGACCCAGCAATGGTTGTTTCCCTTTAGGCGCTGGGTGCTCCAGCAGATCCTGGGTCAGTGCTCTGCAGTGGACCACAGCAAGAAGTGTCAGCAGGGGGACGCAGAGAGGAGGGACGCAGAGAGGGGGGACGCAGAGAGGAGGGACGCAGAGAGGGGGGACGCAGAGAGGGGGAATGCAGAGAGGAGCCAGCAGCTCAGCGAGCACCTGGCCCGGACGCTCCACCAGGAGATGAAGGTGTGCTCCGACGCCGCCTGCCGTTACCCCAGCAACTACAACGCATGGTCCCACCGCATCTGGGTGCTGCAGCACATGGGCCAGGGCAACGTCAAGGTAGGATCAGATGCTTTTTATATATTTTTTTTGTATTAAGATTACATTTTATTGTGATAAAAGAGTGTCAACAGATTTAACATAACTGTATTAGGTTAGTTGAAAGCAATAATTTTAATTTTAAATAAAAATTATTAGGTTCAACTTAATATTATTGCTTTCAACTAACCTAATACAGTAATTTGAAATGTGTTGACATAAATTAAATTCAAGGTTTCCGTTTTTTTCATTGTATTATAATACTACATTGTAGAAGTGTTTGTCTCCCACTTTCAAATGAAAACTGCTCCACCAGTTAAAATGCTGCTCAACAACGGTAGGTCAACCCTGTGAGAGAATCTATGAAGCAGCCTTCATAATAGGTTTCAAGGTTCTTATTTGCCATACGAACATAGCCACAGTGTAGTTATGACGATGACAATCTTAGGTCACAGGCTCCTCCCACAGTGCAATATAATAAAACAGATAAGCTGAAAAATATAGTGCAAGTAAATAGTAAAAAAAAAGAACAATAGTTAAAAAAAAAAAAAGTGAAATATGATATATTAGATCAATCATTTCTAAGTAGCAGCCAGATGAATGTTATGGATGTTGTTTCAAAGTTCAGGTGTTTAACAGTCTTATCGCCTGTGGGATGAAACTGTCTCTGAGTCTGGTGGTTTTAGTCCCGGTGCTGCGGTAGCGCCTCCCAGACGGCAGCAGACAGAACAGTTTGTGGCTGGGGTGATGGGGGTCTTTGATAATCCTGAGGGATTTCTTCCTGAGCCGCTGGGAGTGAAGGTCCTCCATAGATAGCAGCTCCGTCCTGGTGATGTTCTCTGCAGTTTTCAACACCCTCTGTAAAGCCTTACGATTGAGGGCGGTGCAGCTGCTGTACCAGGCCGTGATGCAACCAGTCAGGATACTCTCTATGGTGCACCTGAAGAAGGTCAGGATACTCTCTACGGTACACCTGTAGAAGGTCAGGATCCTCTCTATGGTGCACCTGTAGAAGGTCAGGATCCTCTCTATGGTGCACCTGTAGAAGGTCAGGATCCTCTCTATGGTGCACCTGAAGAAGGTCAGGATACTCTCTATGGTGCACCTGTAGAAGGTCAGGATCCTCTCTATGGTGCACCTGAAGAAGGTCAGGATACTCTCTATGGTGCACCTGTAGAAGGTCAGGATACTCTCTATGGTGCACCTGTAGAAGGTCAGGATGCCCTCTATGGTGCACCTGTAGGAGGTCAGGATACTCTCTATGGTGCACCTGTAGAAGCTGCAGAGTATCCTGGAGTCCATGTTGAACCTCCTCAGCCTGCGGAGGAAGAAGAGCTGCTGTTGAGTTTCTTGTTGATGGTGGTGGTGTGAAGAGTCCATGTCAGGTCCTCAGTGATGTGGACCCCGAGGAACCTGAAGCTGAGCGAACTATGGATAAATCAAAGAAAAGTACCGGAGGAACACAGGATTTAATTCTGTGTGGACAGAGATATATGCTTTCACAGCAAACGATGCTGGTTTACCGGTATGTTTGATATGTAGAGAGAAGTTGTCAACGGTGCTGCAGCCTTTACGTATCGAGGAACAACACGGGAGAGGAAGACAGCTGACAATCTTCAGTCATAATTCAATGGGGTATGTAATTTATTTCAGAAAACACTTTTTTTTATATTCCATGGAATGCTCTTAACGTCCCGATAGCAATGAATATATTAAATGCTTTGACAATAAATACATACCAAAATTAATCTCTGGAAGCCGTAGCGCTGTAAAAAGCACGACCAATCATTTTAGCCGACCCGGCTAAAATAACTGGATGGCCTACCTGCCTGTCAGCCTTCCATCTGTGCACAAACTTATCTCGTGGCCTCATTGATGATGCGCGTTCGTGTGTGTTGGAGGAGGGGTTCTGTAAGAAAGTCTGAAGGAAGAGGCCTATGTTTTCCGGTTTTGTATTTTCAAATTCTAGCGCACACGAGCTGGTTTCTCCATTCTTACCTACCCTACCTTTAACTCGTTTTAGGTTGCAGCTATATGTTTTATTTATTTCAAAGTGGGCCCATTTTAATATTATTTTTTTTTCCTTCAAATGTGCAGAGGACTCCCCAAGTGCTGTGTTTAATTTATTTTAAAGTAGGCCTGTGTGTATTATTTGTAATTCTCCTTATAGGAGTTCTTTGTTTCTTATTAGAGGTTAACAGTTTTATATAATGTAATAAATAGCCTAATAAATGCAAAAAAACTGTAGTTTTTGTCTGATATAACAATAAATACAACTTACAGGGTTCGTACGGGTGCTTGAAATCCTTGAAAATGCTTGAAATTTGACGTGGTGTTTTCAAGGTTGGGAAAGTGCTTGAATTTTGGGAATGGTGCTTGAATTTGGGATAAAGTGCTTGAAAATGTAAATGCTTTACTTCGCTTTTTAGATTAAAAGAAAATAAAGAAGTCGGAGCCAGTTTAATTGCTTCGCTTTTATATAAAAGAGCTCCGCTCCGGCCTTCCCGCGCTATGCGCGCGACCGGCAAGTGTTTTTGTTAGGTGTGTGACCTGGGCATTCTGATAAGTGATAGATGACAGTATGCCAGGAGGTTGCAGTTTCAACGAGCGTTGGCTAGCAGAAGACAAATACAAGCCATGGATAAGACGAGGGTCAAGCCCACGACTAGCCTCCTGCAAAGTTTGCAAAAAATAACGATGGGAGAGTCGGCACTGACGAGCCACATGAAAGGTACGCCGTAGTAGAGCATTTTAGATTAGGCTAACGTTGCATGTTACGTTTGTTTAAGCTAACGTTAGCAAGCTGAATGAGGGATAATAATTGCAGGGGACAATCATTTCAGAGGAGCGTACCTATGTTATGTGCGTTACAGTCGCCATTCTGTGGTGTTCAGAGGATGAAGCACTCACTTGTAATTCAACCAAGTTTCACGGCATTTTGTGTTATAGTCACAAAATATAATCTATTGATTCGACACAGAACGATTTTAAAAGCAATGTATTTCTACTGGTAGTATGTTTCGTGCCTAAACCAAATGTGACTTGCTCTATCGAAATCAGTCACATTGACCCGAAGACACATTTTAGTTTGTATTACTGGTCTGGGGGAAGCTCGCGAGTGTGTGTGTGTTTGGGTATTTTTGCGTTTGTGTGTATTGTGTTTGTGTACCGGGGAAACACTCACAAGAAACACCGGCTGTTGTTACGCTTGCTGTGACGTTAAATTACTCCGTTCCCCGCTTGTAATTATGCCTTTACAAGCTTCAAAGTTGTATTTATCATCTGAATTTGCCGAAACAAGTTTGATAATCTTTTGATCGCACAGGGATGAAACGTATACCAATAGAATCTGTGGACTCTCAGCTTTTCATATGATATACAGGGCTCGACATTATAAATGGCCCGCTGTCCCGGAAGCACTATTTAGACACCCCGGCCAACATAACGTAATTTCAATTTGCCCGCTCGGGCCACTAAAAAAATATTGCTTAAAAAAAAAAATGGTCCTGTGGTATTGGTATTTTGAAAAGCAATTTTGTTAAATTGTTTCGTTTATTAACACTACAAGATAGCGTTTCGTGAGGCGGTTGTCGTTGTTGGGTGAAAAGCAAACAGCTGTTTGCTGCGCAGCGTGCTCCTTCACTACAGACTGTCACTATCAATATCTATCTATCTATCTATCTATCTATCTATCTATCTATCTATCTATCTATCTATCTATCTATCTATTGTTAGCTGTGTTCGTTATTCTCCCGACCAGGAGAGAAGCTTTAAAATAGGAGACTAAATGGAGTCTCTGTGAAAGTTCAATTGGGTACTTTAATTAAAAAAGGCGCGGTAGTGTTACAGACAGAATATTGTTCAGTCAGACAAACAGCTGTGATCCGCTCCTCGATAGGGAAGAGAAGAGCCTGGATCTCTCCTCCGTGGCTGTTTATATATGGTGTGCTGGCTCCTCCCCGCCAGCCGGCTCGCCTCGTCTCCAATGTCCGTTATTGCATTTAAACAGAGGATAGGTTCTTTTCACATTCAATATATGCTTAACACGCCGTTTCTCCTCATATTCTCTTTCATCACTTTTCATTTAACACATTCTAAACGCTGTAATCAATACTCTAAACAATACTTCTCGGCTCGTTTGGTTTCCGGTCATTCCGGATGTTGTCACATGCTACTCTCGTCTGTAAACAATGTATTCAAATAAACTGTACCTTCATTTAATATTCAGCATGGTAGTATCTCGACATCTATAGTTGTAGTGTTAAATCAGTAGGCTTCGGTTTGCACCACTCCATATCATTTCGCTACTAAATTCACCTCTTCAGGAAATCGTATATTAGCCACATGCTAAATGCTAACCGGAGATGAAGGATTTTCAGAATAAAAGCTTAAAAGCTTAACTGCTTGTGCACAAGAATTTCTGGTTTTTCAGTATAAAAGAGCATTAAAACTGACGGCATGTTTAAACTACATTTCCCCATTAAAACATTGATTTTAATTTCTAACAGTCCCTCCTTACACACCTAAAAGGTGTGTATAATACTGAAATCAATGAGTTCTTCATCTGAACTTTGCATATTACATATCTCATATTAACAAACATACAATCAAATGGAATGGTTTTACAGCCGGCTTTACAAAAATACAAAATAAATTCTTGTCTGTGTTCAAACATAAAAGTTTTCCCTTATGCATAACTTCTAGTGTTTACATTCAATATGATTCTTCAAAATAGCAGCAATGGCTTGGTATCAGAACATTTCTTCCTCCCTCCTTTCACAGAAACCGTTCTCATACCACGCTCAGTGTTAAGGCACTTGTTTTTACAAAGTGAAAAGAAATAAACCATTTTAGAATAGCAATAAAATAGTAAAGTCAAATAAAATAGACCATCTTGGTATAGTATAAAATAAATTGAAAATAAAAATACACTATCTTGGAATAGTATAAAATAAATTGAAATGGATTCACTCCATTTTAGCATTTTATTTTGCTCACTTCTTCACATGATTTCATAATGTAAAGAATCACATCAGCTGGACATTCATTGATCAATCTCATCTCCGAACATCCATCATTTAAACTAACTCATCATTGTCATCAACATCTGTATACGGGGGTGGGTCGTCTTGTTCTGCTAGCATTTGTAATTATCTCCTCATGAGAAATGTACCCTCCCTCCTTTCATACCATTTAAGGTATGAAAGTAATATGTTCTCTAGAAGGGGCCGTTGTACGTTCTACTCTGGGGTACGGCATTCTAGACAGTCATTTCTGGGAGAAGATTTTGCTCAGTTACAACAGTTGTAGAGTTTCATCACTTAAAAGTTCCTACTCAGTACCTTTGAGTGGTCTGTTCTAATGCAGTGATAAAGTCCCTGAAATGGTGTGAGAACCAGTGGAATATCAATAACTCATTATACTAATTTATTTTCAATTCTTGTCTACTTAAATAGCTATGCTAACCCCTTTTACAGTGTGTGGAACCTTGGGTGCCCGAGCATGTGATAATCACTCCCTCCTTTAACAAGAACTTTAAAACAGAAGTCATTTCATTAATGGTTTGCAGTTCAATTCCGGAATTTACACTTATGGCAGATATGTTTCTCCTTTAAATAACATCTCTAAAAGTCAGGTCATCACTGATTGAATGGATGACCTTTAGGAGCTGGTGGCGCTTGTCTTTTAAAACTCATACTCTGGTGCCGTGCGCTCCCTCTGAAGCTGCAAGTAAGATTTAAAACATCTGCAGGGTGGGTTGAGCGACCCCTTCTCCCTAAACGATGTTTGTTGTAACAAATATGCACCATCACAATGAGTGATCCAAGGCCTCGCATGTATTACTCCCAACTACATTAGTTTTTTTTTTTTTAATTAAACTTTGCTTTCGCTCTTTGCCCAGTGTCATTTTAAAACTCTACATCTTGGACGAAAAACAAATGTTATTTCCACCTTAATCTTCCCTCCTGAGGTAATAACCATGCTACAATGGAGAAATCAATACTCTAGATTTGAACACTATCTTTGGCTTGGTACTAGCTCTACCTTTAACATTTTCCATACAAATAAAGATTTGTCTGCTTTTATAGAGTGGTTACTAAAACCATCCCTTTAAACTGTAGGTCTATACTGTAACAAATTAAATCTTACCCAAATTCACACATGAATAAAAAAAACTCTTAAAGAATAATTTGTTCATATGATGAAAAGATCGCGTGTGAAGTTTGTTACAACCTTTCACGCTTCCGTCCACCGGGGATCAGCCCACTGTCTTTTGTGAACTTTCACCCTCACCCAATCACCTGGCCGAACAGGAGTCTCTTCTGGTGTCTCGTCTGGTATCTCTGTAGTTTTCCTAGCCTGCTGTGTAGACAAAACTTGCATAATATTACTCAGAGTTCTGACATATTCATCCACTTCTATTTGTCTAATATCTAAAACTGGACCACTCCCTCCTTGGAGAAGGCCCGAGCTTCGGCATACCTCTTGTTGACTACATGTTATTATTTATTAACTACAACGTCACTGAAATCAACATATCTGTATAATCATGACACTCCCTCCTTTGAGCATAAAATGCTCAATTAATATTGCAATGATTACCCTATTCTGAACAGGACATGTAAAACCCATAACGTTGCATTAAAGAAATATAACTTCTCCGTGTACCCACAAGGGGTACAAAAATATCGTATGATTTATGGTTTTCTGATGGTATAAATGCATATTCACTATAAAAAAAAATCAGCAATTAGCACTTCTAATAGTTTACTTGTTTCAATAATGGCTTTTGTCATGGTGTTATGCATCATCGTTGCTGCGAAAAACAATACCCCTGGTGTCGCTAATGCGTCTCAATAATTCTAGGATTAGAGGATTGGTTGACACTGCTGAACTAACATATGATAAAATAATCTGTCTCCAAACTGGAGGGAAAATATGAACTATTCTCACAGAGAGTGACCTGCATGAAGGGCTGGTGCCCCTCACTCAAATGAGATATTGCCTTACGCACTACACTATAAATCAGTAAAGTTACTCAAGAATAAATAAATAAAGACTGATTCTTGAAACTGTTGTAAAAACCCTACAACTTCTTCATCCAAGCTCTCAATCAGTGTTATGTTATTTAATCTGCGGCTCATGCCTTAAAACAGATACTTCAGACCGATTATAAAATTGTGTTTATGAGAAAAATGTAATCTGACTCCATAAATCACATAATTGTTTGATTAAAAACTACACTTCTGGCTAAGAATAAGTGAAGTTCCCCTTTAAACACAGCCCCGGTCTTCTGACGGGGTCCATTTATGTACTGGCTGGAAAATGTTGGGCCAGTCTCCGTCGCTCCGTCACTGTTCTCCCGTTAACAGTCACTCTCTAGTTCAGCTGGGTTCTTGTTGACTTCTTCACTGGTTTGAGACAAGCGACCCTATCGGACACCTCCCTTTGTCTTTCGGCAATAATGTCATTATGGGCTTCAACTGCCTTTCGTCTCTCTTCCATTCCTCTGTTGAGCTGCTCTTCCATTCTTCTGTTGAGTTCCTTTTCCATTATTCTGCCGAGTTCTTCTATTCTTCTGTTGGATTCTTCCTCTCTTCTGCTGAGTTCTACCACATGTAAGCTGTTTGTCAATCCTTGGCTGGCATCTTCCAGATGGAATACCAGACTTGCAACCATAGCTTTTCTTTTTTCAGCTCTGTTCATAGCAATGTTTTCAGGTCCATACCAAGAGGGTTGTCCGGCTTTGATCCATGCTTGTTGTTCTCGCAGGTATTCTCCATTTTCATGGTCAATTACTGCTTTTCTATGGGCTTTCGTTGGTTCAGGCTGATTATCTGCTGGAAGCAGTCCTCTCGTTTGCCACTGTTCCAACAGTTTCTTATATTGGGTCCATGTCTTCCATCTAAGATTTGGAACTGTTGTAGCATCTGATCTGATTTTTACCCTTTCCTTAATAACTGCAGTTGTGCATGGTTCTGCGTCTGGTCTCAACTTAGTGTCTTTAAGTGACATGTTCTCTTCTTATTCGAATGAAATTATGAAGTTTATCAAGGATTGAAGCACTAATCCTCTGACTAGCACCTTTGTTCCTGATTTTAATATCCTATGTCATCCGATCTTAACTTTAAATCAGGTTGTTTTTTTTTAAATTTTTTTTTTTTTTTTTTAAATTTTTTATATTATTAAAGTAAATTAAAATATAAAAATTTTGCAAATTCTAAATTGTTTAAAAAATAAAAATTTGTGCAAATTTTAAATTGTTAAAAATAAAAATTGTACAGTGTACAGTATAGTTTTGACTTTGAAATATGAATTTGGTTCAAATTCACAATGTTATGGTGTTTCCGCTATTTGGGTAATAATTCTGTACTACCACCAGAGTGCGCTATTTTAAATTCCAGCTTAATCCACTAGGGAATAGCTGTTTCAAAACTGACTCGTTTTTAACAAGGAGAAACTTAGTTTCCTCAAAAATATCTTTAAAATAGGAATTTACACTATGGTTAAACAACACAACACATAACCGCCAAAACACATTTGCAAAGAAGAATATTCACAATGTTATGGTGTTTCCGCTATTTGGGTAATAATTCTGTACTACCACCAGAGTGCGCTATTTTAAATTCCAGCTTAATCCACTAGGGAATAGCTGTTTCAAAACTGACTCGTTTTTAACAAGGAGAAACTTAGTTTCCTCAAAAATATCTTTAAAATAGGAATTTACACTATGGTTAAACAACACAACACATAACCGCCAAAACACATTTGCAAAGAAGAATATTCACAATGTTATGGTGTTTCCGCTATTTGGGTAATAATTCTGTACTACCACCAGAGTGCGCTATTTTAAATTCCAGCTTAATCCACTAGGGAATAGCTGTTTCAAAACTGACTCGTTTTTAACAAGGAGAAACTTAGTTTCCTCAAAAATATCTTTAAAATAGGAATTTACACTATGGTTAAACAACACAACACATAACCGCCAAAACACATTTGCAAAGAAGAATATTTCAAAAACCGCCAAAACACATTTGCAAAGAAGAATATTTCAAAAACCGCCAAAACACATTTGCCAGCAGCAATACTTCAAATCTTTGGAAATACAACAATCCTTCTCTCTAATATCCAAAAATTGATTCAGCCTTCTAGTTCCAACTGTGACAAGAAGTATTATTCGTTCTTCACAAGATGGAGGTCAGGAAAATGCCTCATTGGAGTGAAACCAGCTGCATAAGAACAAAGAAAGGAGTGCTTTGAATTAGCATTTCACGAAATGGCGATTGCCCTGTCTTTGTTTTTCCACATGTGGGGTGTAAACAAGATGGCACCCGATTATTTCGCACTCTGACCTGTAGACAAAGAGATTTGTCCATGCGGCTCCCAGGTGGGAGTTTAAACAATGGCTAGGTGATCTTTAAACGAACAGTAACAAAGTAAACCACTGGTGTGGTATCATAAACCCTGAAATACAAGCCAAAACAACACTTAGTTTAAAATAACCACATTTCTATCTAGTTTACTATGAAAAAATGGGCTTTATCTTATTGATATCATCACTTAAAGTTAGGAACCCTTACGCACTAGCTATAAACCTGTTCACGTAATATTTGACTTTATAGTCGACTATGGGCTTTATCTTATTGATATCATCACTTAAAGTTAGGAACCCTTACGCACTAGCTATAAACCTGTTCACGTAATATTTGACTTTATAGTCGACTATGGTTAACTGTTGCTATTTGGACACGCCAAACTGGGACTAATATGGAGACCTATCAGCCACTGATAATAGACCGTCGTCTTATTACTGCACTGCTGCTGTAACTCCGATTACCGTAACCCACCCGCAATATCTTTTTTTAAACAGAACAGTTTTAACCACTGATAAAGGCCTAGACCTTAACCAAGCCTTTCTTGAAAAGGACTTTCTTCACTGACTTCGGTCTTAGCCCTTAGCTGATTCACTATGCCCCGCTACTTTTCACTTTCTCGGCCCTTAACCGATTCGCTATGTCTCCAGATCTTAACAAAAAGTCGTTAAATGGGCTATATACCCTTACGTCATAGGCTAAATAACTATTAACGTAACAAGAGACACCCATGTGAAAGCAGCAAGGCACCTATCCGAAGTACAATGTCCACACACTATATATTTAAAATTCAACACCCACACGTGGTTAATAGCATGCAGGGTTAATGGAACAAAAGAAAGTGTGAACTCACCCTGCTTGTGACAAAACAACGCCTCGTGGTTTTAGAGTGATTATTTTATCAATTTGGGTTGTTTTAACATTAAAATGCACAGCTATTTTCAGGATCAGCCGGCTGCCATCAAACACACAAATCTAACTTTGCCTAGTTTAACTAGTGAAGAATCTTTGTCATAACAGGCATCTTCTTACCGATTGATTTGAGCTCTTGTGTGTCGAATGGCTGCAAGCGTCTCCAGGAAAAAGCCGGTTGGTTTTCTCTCCTCGGTCAGCGAGATCACGTCAGGGAAGTCACCAGATTGTTAACTGTGTTCGTTATTCTCCCGACCAGGAGAGAAGCTTTAAAATAGGAGACTAAATGGAGTCTCTGTGAAAGTTCAATTGGGTACTTTAATTAAAAAAGGCGCGGTAGTGTTACAGACAGAATATTGTTCAGTCAGACAAACAGCTGTGATCCGCTCCTCGATAGGGAAGAGAAGAGCCTGGATCTCTCCTCCGTGGCTGTTTATATATGGTGTGCTGGCTCCTCCCCGCCAGCCGGCTCGCCTCGTCTCCAATGTCCGTTATTGCATTTAAACAGAGGATAGGTTCTTTTCACATTCAATATATGCTTAACACGCCGTTTCTCCTCATATTCTCTTTCATCACTTTTCATTTAACACATTCTAAACGCTGTAATCAATACTCTAAACAATACTTCTCGGCTCGTTTGGTTTCCGGTCATTCCGGATGTTGTCACATGCTACTCTCGTCTGTAAACAATGTATTCAAATAAACTGTACCTTCATTTAATATTCAGCATGGTAGTATCTCGACATCTATAGTTGTAGTGTTAAATCAGTAGGCTTCGGTTTGCACCACTCCATATCATTTCGCTACTAAATTCACCTCTTCAGGAAATCGTATATTAGCCACATGCTAAATGCTAACCGGAGATGAAGGATTTTCAGAATAAAAGCTTAAAAGCTTAACTGCTTGTGCACAAGAATTTCTGGTTTTTCAGTATAAAAGAGCATTAAAACTGACGGCATGTTTAAACTACATTTCCCCATTAAAACATTGATTTTAATTTCTAACACTATCTATCTATCTATCTATCTATCTATCTATCTATCTATCTATCTATCTATCTATCTATCTATATATATCTCTCTCCCCTCTCTCTCAATCTATCTCAATCTATCTCTCAATCTATAAGGAACCGCAGGAGACAAAGGGTGTTGCTATAGCAACACGTCATGTTTATGTTTACACCATAGGTTTACACGCGAAATCAATAGCGTGAAAAGGGGTGGGGTCAATATGACCCGCTGGCGGAAATAGGTATAAATGGCAATTTTTTGGGCGATTTCTTCAATCTGACTTCATATTGAAATTTTTTAACAACAGAGGGTGCTACATAACACACTTTCAGGAAAAGTCGCGGACTGGGAGACTTTACAGTGCATGACATTAAGGATTTTGGGAGATGGCCCTGTGGGCCATCTAAGCTAATTTACAGATGGCCCTGAGCCCAATAGAGATTGCCCTGAAAAATGCGCGCGGACGAAATGACGCACGAAGGGTTTGGAGGGCCTCCCCCTAGAACATTTAGATTTTTGCAGGTCTTAGATGCTGTCTGGTGCATTCTCTAGACTGAATTATAAGATGAACCACCACAATAATACAATTTCAATTGTATTCTTCATTTCACTTGTTTGTGTTTGCTCGCTTGCATGCCCTGCATAGCTATAATAAATACTTACGTTGTTGGTCAAGACACTTTCCATCTGTTGAAGGCAAATGCCTTCCCAGATGTAAAAAAGTAGAAAACATTAAATTCAGTTATAACTGCCAAAACAAACATTATTTACGCTATTATGGCCCCTGTTAAAAATGTTTGTAATGTTATCTACTGTAAGTTGGTCGAAGGAATGCCTCCTCATCCAGAAGCTGACCGAGCAGCCGAGTGCATCCGCGAAGCACACACAATGGCGACGCCAGAGTTCCCGTTAGCAAGCATATCTAAATCTCTTTGGTCAAAATGTCCGGTCAAAATAATTTCCCTTTAGCGCAATACCGCTTCAGTTGCGCCACTTATGTGACAGACAAGAAGAGTATGTGACAGACAAGAGTAGTCAATTCAAATGTGTAACACATAATGTGGAGAAAGAGATGTGCTGTATGGGTTGATTGTGCGTTGATCTGTTGCCAATGCCTCGGGGTGCCGGTGGGCATGTAAACAAATGCATAATGCTGCGCTATACTTTGTGGCCTCACCCAGTTGTATAGCGACACTTATTGTTTAGGTCACGGTGTCTTTTAATAAGCAGGTAGTCATATCATTAGCTAAAACTAGCTGGATCTGATCGATATGGACATAAACGCGAGTGAAGTCTAATCTGACGGGAGAGAGAGAGATCAGCTGCTGCTGACGAGTCGACACGCAGCTCTGCATGATCACATGCAGCGGTGAGCGGACAAAACACACACTTCAGGTTAGAATATCACACGTAGCTATTTTAATTACCTCTCAAACTACCTAAACTAGTTATAGATATGTTTAGTTTTACTGTCGGGTCACTCATTACTGGATCCGCGAGCTGCATGATACTGGTATAATAGATTGCCCGATCGGGCAACTAGCAGGTGAGGCTTCATGGCCCGAGCTAAATACTAGATGGCCCCGGGCCATCGGGCAGTCCTTAATGTCGAGCCCTGCTTTAATATTGAAAAAAAGTTAAATACAATAAAAAAAACAGCTGTGGGTGAAATTGACCCGATGGGGGTGCTAGTGTTAATCCCATGTAATTGTAGAATGAACACAGTCTTCCTTTGAATATGTATAAGTCAGGTGTCTTGAGTAGTCAAAATTACCTACAAATCATTGTACACATTTGTAAATATTATTTTCCACTTGTTACCATTGTAAGTCTATTTTTATGCAGCTCTGCGTGATTTTGTGGCTACAATTCAGGCTAATACGCTACCAGAGGTGGAATAAGTACTCATATATTGTACTTGAGTAAAAGTACAAGTACTCAGATCTTGTAGTGAAAGTAGAAGTACTCAGATCTGGTACTTGAGTAAAAGTAGAAGTACTCAGATGTTGTACTTGAGTAAAAGTAGAAGTACCAGAGTGTAGGAATACTCCGTTACAGTAAAAGCCCTGTATTCAAAATGTTCCTCAAGTGAAAGTAGAAAAGTATTATCATCAAAATATAGTGAAAGTAGCAACAGTAAAAGTAGTCATTGTGCAGATTGGTCCATTTCAGAATAATAGATATGATATGTTTTATAATGATTGATCATGAAAGTGTTCTCAAAGCTGGTAAAGGTGCAGCTAGTTTGAATGACTTTGTATACTGCAGGGTAGCTTGTGGATTTACTCCAGGTGGAACTAAAGTCGGATTTAACACTTGATTATATTTCACATCATTCATCCACATCTGTGAAGTAACTGAAGGTATTAAATACATGTAGAGGAGGAAAAGTACACCATTTACCTCTGACTTGTGTTTACTGCCAACCTAAAAGTACCTAAAAAATAGTAATCAATAATGTATTGAAAAGTTATTTGGCTGATTGTTTTATATTGGCTCAGCCAGGTTATATGGGAGGCCCAGTCTACGTACAGATGGGTCACTCATTTTGAAATATTAAACTTAGTTTTCTTTTCTTTAATTTTTCATCCTCATATAGAATGCTATCACGAAACACACATTTGGTTGTTTATAGCATAAAGATAATCTGATTTAATGTGAGGTAGGGTAATAATCATTTGAGTATGTGTATATAAATATGGAATTTACAACAGCTGTAAGATGCTTGAAAAGCTTGAGAATGCACCTTGAAAATGCTTGAAAAGTGCTTGAATTTGACTTTGGAAAAGAACCCTGAACTTAGCTATCAAGCTATGAAATATGTTTTGCGGCTCCAGACAAAAAATGTTTGGGGGAAAAAGGAGCAAAATGGCTCTTTTGGTCAAAAAGGTTGCAGACCCCTGGACTAACTGCTCAAAGCACTTCATTATGATGGAGGTGAGTGCTACGGGACGGTAGTCGTTGAGGCTGCGGATTGTTGTCTTTTTGGGGACAGGAACAATGGTGGAGTGTTTGAAGCATGTGGGGACTACAGACTGCAGCAGGGACCTGTTGAAGATGTCTGAACACCTCTGCCAGCTGAACTGCACACACCCTGAGAACACGGCCAGGGATGCCGTCAGGTCCAGGAGCCTTGTGTGGGTTAACCCTTTTAAAGAATTTGCACACATCTGCCCTGTTTAAAAGAAAAGGGCAGGGCCTGGTCCTTCTGTGCCTCCACAGCCTGGTTGCTCTCGAAGCGAGCAAAAAAACAGTTCAGCTCATCTGGGAGAGATGCGCACGCAGACACTCCCACAGCACCCCCCGCTGCTCCTTTGTAGTCTGTCATTGTTCTTAGTCCCGCCCACATGTTCCGGGTGTTACAGCCTTTGAAGTCAGGTTCCGCCTTCTCTTTGTACTGTCTCTTTGATGCTGATAGCTCTCCGGAGTTCATACCTAGATTTCCTGTACTCCTCCAAATCTCCAGCTCTGTGCGCGACATTGCGTGCTCTCAGTTTGCCACGCACCTCGGCGTTTATCCAGGGATTTTGATTCGGGAATGTTCGTACAGAAACCTTCGGTACCACGTCATCGATGCATTTCCCAATGTAGCAGATGACCGTGTCCGTGTGTGTGTTGATGTTGTTGTCCTCAAACACACTCCACTCCGTAGATGCAAAGCAGTCTTGCAGAGCTGAATCTGACTCCTCACTTCAGCGCTGTACTGTCACCGGTCTGTCCCGTTTGAGTTTCTGCTTGTAAGCAGGCAGCAGCAGCAGTGAGATGTGGTCTGATTTGCCGAAGGGAGGGCGAGGGAGAGCCTTATATCCATGTCGAAAAGGGACAGCAGAACCTTCTTCATGTTAGCGGTGTTGAAATCCCCGGCCACATCGAACGCCATCTCTGGCCGTGAAGTCTCAGTCTTGTCGATAATCCCAAACAGCTGCGAGTGCTGTGTGGTTTTCGGCGAGCGGCGGAATATACACTGCTCTAATCACAACAGATGTAAATTCTCTCGGCAGGTGAAAAGCCCGGCATGTTACCATGAGGTGCTCTAGATGAGCGGAACAGTTCGAAGAAATAATCCTCACATCTGTGCACCAGTTATTGTTTATCATGATACACACACACCCTTACTTTTCCCCGAGTTAACTGTCCGGTCCTGGCGGAAAATAGTGAATCCGTCAGGAACAATGGCGGAGTCCGGGATAGCGGGGTTCAGCCAAGTCTCAGTGAAAGTTAACACGTTACAGTTCTTAATGTCCCATTGAAAAGCAATCCGACTTCTGAGTTCACCTAGCTTATTTTCAATGGATTGAACAATAGCCAGAAGAATACTCGGAAGAGGGGGTCGGTTTTCTTGTTTCCTCAGTCTGATTTGAAGCCCGGCACGGGACCCCCGCTTTGTCTTCCTCCTGCGTCTCTCAGGTAAGACAGCAGCAGGCAACCATGGCAAATCTCCATTGTCTGTCGGTGGGCTGTTGTCCACAACAATAATATAATAACATGTTAACATCATCTTTGACCCCAGCCATGTTCTGAACAGTCAATATGAATTGGTACCATCAAATCAGAGATACAGGGCCGGCGATTTAACAAAGTCAGACTGAAGCATGCCTTCAAGTCAAATGAACGCTAAAGGATCATTTTTGTCTTTTCTCTTCACTGACCATGATGTTATGTCAAATGTTTATTTTGCTTGTATCGTGTCTTGAGATGTGTCCTTGTTTGATGTTGCAAACGAAGCTGCTGTGTTGCAAGTAAAATGGCATACTTCATCTGACAATAAATGATTATGGAATGTATTGTATCCCAGGTTCTCCATGATGAGCTGTCCTCCATGCGCCTGTGGGTGTCAATGCACGTGTCCGACCACAGCGGCTTCCACTACCGCCAGTTCCTGCTCAAGGCGCTGATCACTGAGCTCTCCCAGACTCCAGCTTCCACCTCCTCCCCCCAGCAGCGGTGCAGCACAGCCCCCAGCAGCAGCCGTCTCCACCTCAGCCAGGCCAACGGGGAGCTGTCAGAAGCAGAGGCAGCCACCGACGAGGAGTGGCAGCTGAGCGCCAACACAGTCCTAAAGCTGTTCCACCAGGAGATGGAGCTGTGCTCAGACCTCATCCAGTCCTTCCCCGGGCACGAGACCCTCTGGAGTCACAGGTGAGCCCTCAAAGGGGGCCGTAACAGACATTTGTCCATTTCCGGTGACTTACTTCTGTTGCTTTTTATTTGCTGGTGTCGTATGGTGTTGTTGGTTTTCACATTTGTAAGATCTGACTATCTGCGACCAACAGTGTAAAGTAACTAAGTACATGTACTCAAGTACAATTTTGAGATACTTGTACTGGAATTAAGTATTTCAATGTTATAATGGTGTACTTTTACTCCTCGACATGTATTTAATCCCTTTAGTGACTTTACAGATCTGGATGAATGATGTGAAATATAATCAAGTGTTAAATCAGACTTTAGTTCCACCTGGAGTAAATCCACAAGCTACCCTGCAGTATATAAAGTCATTCAAACTAGCTGCACCTTTACCAGCTTTGAGAACACTTTAATGATCAATCATTTTAAAACATATCATATATATTATTCTGAAATGGACCAATCTGCACAATGACTACTTTTACTTTTGGTACTTTAAGTTCATTTGTATACTAATACTTTTGTACTTTTACTTGAGTAACATTTAGAATGCAGGACTTTTACTGTAACAGAGTATTCCTACAGTGTGGTACTTTTATTTAAGTACGAGATCTGAATACTTCCACCTCTGTTTGCGACTTTCGAACCTGTCAAATGCTGTGGGTGACTATCTTGGTAGATAAACTGAAGAACTATCTTTGAATACAATTTCTTGGAACTTGTTTCACCATTTATAATAATGTCTACGGTTACTCCTCGAAATAGTGTGTACTCCAACCAACAATTTGGATTTTTACACAAAATGCATTATCAACTTCTAAAATATGATTATTTGTTGATTGCAAAAAATAGTCTGTGTTTTTAGCTGTCTATTAATGATTCCTCAAACAAGTGTACACATCAACTTGTTTCAAATATTTTCTAAAAACAAGTTTCTTTAAATAAAAATGCTTGAATTCCTATTTGTAACAAATACAATAGCATATCCAATGGAGTATTGTGGTGCTGCTGAGATATCCCCGCCTACAATACATATTATGAAGACTTAACATATTTGTTTGGTCCAGATCCCAATTTAAAACATCACTCCATGTTATGCCACGATAATATTAGTTATTATCAAAAAAAAGAAAATAAGTAATACCTTACATTACTTAATTACTCACTGCTGAAAATAATTAGTTACACTACTAGTTACATTACTTGTGGATTACTCTATAACATCGCCTGATAAGCACCACAAATCAAATAACAATAATAAGTTCAACCTAATTTCTGCCAGATCAGCACAAATCCTTAATCTAATAAGGACAGCACTGATCACAGAGCTCTATTTTCTGCTCTTTGTCTGAACATCATGTTTTCTGTAGCTCAGTTATCAGAACTCTGGTCCAGGTAGCTTCAAGTGTTCCTGTGTGATGGGGGCCGCCCCCCCACATTATCAATATGTTTCTGAAAGATGGCGAACATGTCCTCCATGCTGTACGCTGCGACTGTCTATGAAACTGACATTTTTGCTCCGTCTCCTCATACATGAACTCTGAGTGTAGCGCAAGCCAAAAGGGACATTTGATTTATTTTTCTGTCCTCCCGTTATGCAGATAGTCGGAGTAATTATCTAAGATAAATGTAATCTGATTTCTGTAACATGTTACTTTGCAGCACCTTACCCCCAGCACTGTTCATAACTGAATGTATGTTTCCATCCCTTCTAGGAGGCACGTGTTCTACTTGTGGCACCACTGGAGGAGGGAGCAGCAGCAAAAGGGCAGCACAAACGGAGAGAGAAGGTCGGGGGTCCTCAGCAGTAACGGGGACCCTGCCCCCCCCACGCTCAGCGCTCAGAGCTCTGCAGGTGGAGGGGGAGGTGTGAACGGACAGGGCCACCCTGCTGAAGCTATGGAGGTCGAAGGGGCGTCCTTGTCCGACCCGCGGGACAGCAAAAGACTAAAGACAGGCGTCCGGCCGCCCAGCCCCCCCGCCCTGCCCTCTGAGCCCAGCTTTGTGAGCGGCTTTCTGGACGGCTGCTGCAACCCTGAGCAGAGACGCTTCGCCCTGGCATACAAGAAGTGGTTAGACACTGTCATCGGTCAGCAGCCTTGACGGAGAACAGGGAGTCCCATCCAGCTTTCTCAACATTGAAGTTGCCTTTAGACACAGATTTAGGATCAGCTGACTCACTGACAGTGTGTCTGATGCAGCGCGGCGACTCTCCTCCTGACAGTGAGAGCATGGGGGAGTTTGACCATGCCCAGTCTGTTCCTTCTCTGCAACATCTGGATTCTCTTGAGCTTCATCTGAGCCAGCACCCCTTCAGAATGGAAATGTTCACGATGTGGCCACCACAGGTCACCTCAGGTCAAACTGCCACTGCTTCTGTTAGTGGCAGTTCGGCACTCTTCTGCACATCTTACTTGGTTTCAGTATTTCAGATAACTAAATGCAGCTGCCACAGGAGGAGCACGAAGCCGAATGTGCATGCATTATAACTCTCAAAAAATCTCACTTAACAAATGAAATAATAATAAATAAAGTAGGATAAATAAATGACACAATCATTTGTTACATAGTTTAATAATTATTAAACCTCAATTTATTATTGTGAATTTACTATTTTACAGTAACAGTTTTATTTAAGTTTTTCTCTTCTTTCAAAAGTCTTAATTCTAGAGTGAAAGCTGAGGGGAATATGAAAAATAAGAACAACAATAGGAAAACTTCACTTCGCACATTGCATTATTTAGGTTCCAGCGTTCTCTCGATGAGACATGCATACTGACTGGTGCTCCAGAGACCTGACGCAGAGGATCATGGGATCCCTTGGCCCTCATTTCTTGCAGTGACAGGGTTTAAGCACACCCCGGTTTTCCTTCAAACTTCCTTAATTTTCCGTTCTGAAAGTGGTAACATTTATTAATCATGTCATGTTCTCTTCTTTTCCGTTCTGTGGGTCCTTGGTTTGCTGCTCCTGGTCAATTCCTCTGCTGAATATTGTCAGTAACTCCTATCTATGTAGCTAAGTGCTAAGTTACAGTAGCTTGCAACAGAAAGCCAAAAAAGCTATTAGTTAGCTAAATATAACGTTATGTTTACCATGTGTAAAGTCATAGCTAACTTGCAAAGTCTTACCTTCTGGCAAACTGAAGCACTTATTAATATATAAGCAGAGAAATGTTAGCTTTAGCAGTTTAGCGGCACTGATGTTTGACTTGAAGGATAAAGAGCGGGGGAGGTGGCCCCCCCCCGACATTCTGTGGTGCTACATGCTGCCGTTTCTACTCCTACTTCATCTGTTACAGGTGTGTAGTGTGCAACACTGAACAGCACTTTGGACGATTTGATGATGATAATAGGCAATCATTGTTTTGTGGGGTACTATTGACTTACTGACTATTTTTGAAAATATTGTTTGTTATTTTTGCACCAAGCTTGTTAACATAGTCCTAGCTGCTTTGTGTTACTACCTTGTACAAAAATAGAGGTAACATGAAAAAGGTCAAGGTCTACCTTCTGTATTTGTGTTAAGGAATCACTTATAACACTCTTTTAAAAGTTGTAACATGCTGCACAGTTCATCCCTAGAGTGATGCAGTAACGGAAGTTAGCATTGCAAGGGCTCCCTCCTCTAAAAGCAATGTGATTTTTCCTTTGGATAAAAAGATAGAAAATAAGATCAAACTAAAGTTATTGACCATACACATTTGTTCTGCAGGATAATCTCCACATATTAACACCACTTTATGTTTTGTGAAGCTTAAATGCAACTGCCAGAAGTAAAAAGTTAACGTTAGTCTATAAGCTACAGCACGGTCACCACCGCTAAGCTAATGGCGGCTAATGTTAAGTGTAATGACCTTAAGTAGTCTCATTTAGACGCTTGTTGGCAGCAGCTGTTTTTGTGACACAGAAGCTTCCAAAATTCACTAGTGGGGCTTTTACTGCTATTTTAAGTCGAGAAAAAAAAATGTGAACATCTCTTCAGCTTGCTTTCATCGCATACCTTATTTCGGTATATCTAACCAAAAACTTGTTTAATAAACAGTTGACTCCTTCGACGAGGGATCAGGAAGTGGTAACATGCTAACTCATTTCCAGGATTTTGGACTCACTCTTGCACCTCTCTATAATGTAGACGGTGTAAATGCTAGCTCCTCTCACCACACTGTCTCATCTGTATTAATATGGAAAGAATGGTGTGTTAGAACATATAATGGTCTTCAGTTTGAATAGGATCTATCGTTTTGGGACGTTATGGGTCCTTCTCACTATTTGTTTATTATTCTTCAATGAATATATCGTCACACAAGGTAACAAATAGTAATGTTGAGTGTCCCAAAGTTTTATGTTAGAAATGGTACGGATCCAAAGCACATAGAAACGGCCAGATGCTAACTTGCAAATGCACAATTAGCATATGTTGCGTTAATTGAATTGAATGGCATTATAGCCTATATGTTAACAATATATATTTTTTAAAAGGACATGGCTGGTTTGGACCATTTTTGCATGGTTTTGTGGGATGCTGAATCCATTTTAGGATCAAAAATGTTTCAACCAGAGAATGGCAATAGTTGTACTCTCGTGGGCCGATTTTGATTACCATGAGTAGTGTTGCGACCATTGGGTATAGAGAGCACAAGAATACAATTATCATCTGTAGTGTGGACAATTAAATGATCCAGAATCCACTAAAACTTCAAAATCGACCAAAAATGTATCAAAACCAGCCCAAAGAGTACAAATATGTACATTTTCTGTTATAAACTGCCATTATTTATCTGGAAAATGTCAGACATGTATTCGGCATCCCCAATAACGTCCAATACCACTCCAAAATTGTCCAAATCTGTCAAGCTATTTTTAAACTGTTGTCATAATGGTAATGAATGCTTATGCTAATTGTGCAAGTTAGCAACTGGCAGTTTCTATGAGCTGGTGACCCCTACTATGCATTTCTAACATAAAGCTTTGGGGTACCCAATATATCCTGGTTCACAATAGTACTTTACAAGGTGGCAACTAGACCATGTATTCACATGCATCTCAGATCACATCTAAATGTGGCAGGAGCATTGGCGTCCCATTGGGACCCCGGATGCAGTGTGTGCATGTAGAGGTTCCTTCTGATTGGCTACATTGAGACGATATGCTGCGTTTGGTGCAGACGCTAGTCAAGCTCCCCATTCCACCATCTCCATCAGCTTCCATGTAACCCTTATCACTTTGTACCTTCTCTTAGAAACTACAATGTAGAGTTATGAAGTAAGATGCTTTGTCACCTCAGATCACTGTGTACATGATCATAGGAAATCTTAAAACTAGTATTTTTTTGAGCGGTGTATTCTTTAAGTTTGTAATCCAAGAACGGGTGCATATCAGAACTGTACGATGGGGGTATTTTAACAACCTTGCAGACCTAGTACACAAACTTTGAATACAAGACTATCTATGCAGAAAAGTTTTTTTAAAGGTTCAACAAGCTTTTAAAAGAATAATGTAGCTTTTGTTTTTTTCTAATTTATTCTTCAGTTTACTTATGTATGTCCTCCATGAATAATCCCTAGCATCTCATTAATTTTCTATTTATTTATAGTCTTTTATCTTCACTTTCAGTGTTTTGTCATTTGCTTACCAAGATAATAAATATCATCTGGGATAAAGGTATGATTTCCTGCTTTTTATTTTCAATGTTTAGCTTGTCTGATATCTGTATCTCTAGTCACAAGCATCCTTTCCTTATTGTCTTTACTCTCATAATACTTACATACTTCTCATTACTCTTTGAGCATTAGGAAAACCGCTATGAAAATCCCATGTATTATTATTATTATTATTTTACTCACAACTGCTGTCACTTTTCCCTGAGCGCAACAACACAAATGTCTTCCAGGAGGGTCTGTGCACATGTATCTTTACATATCAACAAAATCATATACATGTCGGGTGGAGAAGTACACAGATCTTGAGTAAAAGTCAAAGTACCAGAGTGTAGGAATACTCTGTTACAAGTAAAAGTTCTGCATTCAAAATGTTATTCAAGAAAAAGTACAAAAGTATTAGCAACAAAAACATTAAGTACCAAAAGTAAAAGTAGTCATTGTGCAGATTGGTCCATTTCAGAATAATGATGTGTTTTATAATGATTGATCATGAAAGTGTTCTCAAAGCTGGTAAAGGTGCAGCTAGTTTGAATGACTTTGTATACTGCAGGGTAGCTTGTGAATGTACTCCAGGTGGAACTAAAGTCTGATTTAACACTTGATTATATTTCACATCATTTATCCACATCTGTAAAGTAACTAAAGCTATATATAAATGTAGTGGAGTAAAACTACACGATTTACCTCTGAATTGTAGTGTCGTAGAAGTATAACGTAGCAAACAACTAAAATACTCAAGTAAAGCACAAGACCCACAATATTGTACATTTAGTTTTACTGTTACTTTACACCAACAGTGCAGAGGCTGTGTCCTGTGATTAATTGACGGTGACGGAGGGAGTGGCTGGGAACACACACACACACACACACACACACACACACACACACACACACACACACACACACACACACACACACACACACACACACACACACACACACACACACACACACACACACACACACACACACACACACACACACACACACAGAGAGAGAAGCCGCTACAGGGAAGATGGAGGATGGTGTGGCAGCGGCGGAGCGGACCTCCAGTCTGCAGCAACATCGCTGCTGAAAGCGGGTGAGTGTGCCTCTGTTCGTCCAAATCTGGCTCTATGTTAGCCAACAGCGACGACACAACCCAGGGAGACAGACAGCCCTGCGGCGGCTCTGTTCGCACCGAGCGGACGGTGGGTTGTCGCGGCTCGGATTGTTCATAGTTTGAGGAGGGGCTACGGGATAAGATAACGGCAGAGAAAATGCCACACAAGGATGGAAGGGAACCGCTCTGGCTGTACACTCCCGTGGATATGCACCATAGAATGTGCGAACGGGGCTTTGTCCTGGTAGTGAAGAGGTCCCTGCAGGGCCCTGTTTGTGTCAGGTGCAGAGTCCCAGCAAGGCTAACCACATTCTGGTCAACACGGTGGCCTGGTCAGTTCTTCTTGAGTATTGTGGCTCCCTGGGTTATGTTTCTGTCAAACCAGGACCCAGCTTGTGTTCTGTGTGATGCAGGAGCCACTCACACACACAGTATGTTCCGCAGAGCCTGTGTGATGAAAGATGCTGCAGGTTATAGCCTACTGTGTGTCTGCAGCACCTCATGCAACAGGGGACAGCAGGTTTAAAGTTCACATTCTGAATTAAAGTGAAACCAAATGAGTATTTGGCCATCCCTCATTTAACAAAAGGTTAGCAATTGTTTTTTTTCTAAAATGGTATTATTGCAATTTTTCCATTTAAAAGGAAATAAATACGTTTTAAGGGAAAATCCTTTTTCTATCAGCAGCTCGACGGGGCGTGGCAGTGTGCGAGGTTGATTGACAGCAGTTGTAGGCTTAAACCCAGCGGGGGGAAAAGAAACAAAAACAAGAGCTAGCTTACAAGCTATGGCAGTGTTATTAGCATTGTTGCTGAAGAGTCAGGATCGATGCTCAGAGGGAGATCTGCAGTAGCAAGATCTTTGTTCAACAAGATCTTAATGTCCACGTTAACGGAACCACATTAAATAATGCACCGCCTGTTGGGATTTCTGTCGTATAGTCAGTGTCTCTCTTTTTCCTTTATCTTGCCATATGTATCACCAAGTGTTTCCCCTATATGTTTAGAGTTGCCCAACTATTTGGATACCCGATTTAGAAGGTTAGAAGGAACTACTCCATCCGCAATGGATGAACTATGGCAGGACGTGGATAGAGGGCTTGGCTCTGTTGGTTCCATCCAGGGCCGGACTCACAACTGGACTACATTGGCTTGCAGTCCGCTCACCAGGAACTGTATCCTGGGATTGACGAAGGACTGCTCCACCGTCTGCAGGGCACGGAAAATGTTGCCTCTGTTGGGTGCCACATTAACTCTCAGTCCTGATCCTGGAGGCTAGGGAATCTTTTTCTGGTTCTGGAGGTTGAGACTCTCAGTTCTGGAGGTTAGGGTCTCTCCGTTCTGGTCCTGGAGTTTAGGAACTCTCAGTTCTCGTTCTGAAGGTTAGGGTCTCTTCATGTAATCTGTAACGAGTTACACAGCAAGTAAAAGAACATTCAAATGATAAAGATGTAATGATGATCTTAAATATACATGAAAGCCTGACACTGGTATTGTAAACGATGAATACAAAGTTGCTCTGGTCTTCCATTAGTGGTGATCAGACGGGGATTCTTCTTGTTTTGATGTCACATTTATTTTTCACTTACCTTGGTAATGCTTATTTGTACAGCGTGCGTTACATCAGAAAACGACATAGTAAGGCAGCCGATGAGTACTAGCCCATCCGAGGCGGAGTAGGGAGGGCATTGAGGGCATTTCAACTAGGACAGCAGAGTGAACCTGTATGCCCATCAGCGCTCACAAAGCACACACTCTCTTGCGTTGTGGCTGCTTAGTACTCTTGCTGCTTAGTCATAGACGTACAGAAGCCAATAGTTGCCTCTCCCTAAGGATTGTTTCCTGTTACCAGCTTCCTTTTCAGCTCTTGGGTGTTAAATTGGTGTGCAAGGACAAATATCATGCAGGTTAATGTTAATCTCACAACATATGACATATATCTGACACTATGAGAATTTCTCCCATTTGTCTGGGAGATGGAAATCTCCTAGGACACGTGGACAGACACAATTACACATTTCCTAGAGGTGTGGGTTTGAGACAATTATTCAGTCAGTCTTGTTTTTCCATTACGTTGCCATGAATTCTAATTTATCCAGATTTCAGGTCAAATTACTCCTATATAAGATAGTTGTGAACCAAACAGCTTTGTGCCAGTGATAAGGTCGGTCTATCAGTTTTTTTATGAGTTTCATCTCCTGCAAAAAGCAACCGGATCTCGGTGATGGAGGAGTTGCCTGTGCCAATGTTCGTTATCCAGTCAAATCTATTTGTTTACGCCTGCAAATATGTCCTTTCAGATTTAGTGTGCTGCCTGAAGTGGTGCATGGAACCTGTTGCTAGCATAACCTACAAACTGTAGTTCTCTGTTAACGTCGTGTTCATTCTTAACCTAAGGGAGCAGGCAAAATGTCGCCATGTGGTGACTTCAGCTAAGCAAGAGGACTTTTACAGTTCTGTTGTTTCTCCATCTCTTTCATCTCTTTCTCCAGCAGTGGTTGTGGTATCTGGAAAAATGCTGCTGCAGGGTAGTCTATGATAGATACTGGCAGAATTGTCAACCCTGATTCAAAATGTTCACAACTAAATTGAAAGCTGATGTATAATATTCTATATTACATTGTACTCTGTTATATACTGTCCACATTAGGATAGGATTCCAGTGTTTTTGACTTAAATTGTTTTTAACAACCAGCGTACCCTGGGAAACCAAAGGATCCCAGATGATATGGTTTTGATGTTTTTTTGGAGCTTCGGCCGGAGAATTCACAAGACATGTCACGGGCAACGAGTTGACCACACGGTTGGGATGCCACAATCAGTTCTGAAGAACCCTCCTGTAGCTCGAGGTTTTAACTAGTTCAGAGTGTAATAATCAACATTCTTCAATAGATATACTAAACGGCTGAGGACGCTTGAGAAGGATGTGTTCCAGGTGTCCCACAACAATAACCATCTCTGACAGAGAGTTGCCCGGCCATAAACTGGCAACATCAACAATATGCTAGGCCAGCCCCTCCTTATGGGAGATAACGGCTGCTCAATGTTGGTCAGCTGCGTCAGTGGGCGAAGGAGGACATGCAGGGCAAATTATTCCCCAACAGTTACTCTCTTTTTATCAATTTTGATAACCTAAAAAACCCTACTTTAATAATAATGTGTCCAATGAGAATCTTCAGAATTGAGTGTGGACTTCCACAACATCAATTACATCAATAACAATCACATTAATAACAACATAATAAGATTGGTTGTCTCAATCATTGTGATTGCATGTTTCAATCATAATAGAAAAATCATCACTCGTCAGTGTTTGGAGCATCTTTTGTCAAAAGCATAATAATGAACACATGAAATCACAGATACATAATAGCAAAAAACATTTATTTTAAACTAATACTGTATGTTTTAATATTGAACCATTAGTTAATCTCCTTTATCAAACTATAAAATCAAAAACATCTTGCAAAATTGTCAAGGATTAACTTCAAGGCAATCACTAGTCAAAAGCATTTAAAACTCAGGATCATAAGAGATCCAGTTAAGGTATAAAATCAGGATCATAAGAGATCCAGTTAAGGTATAAAATCAGGATCATAAGAGATCCAGCTAAGGTTTAAAATCAGGATCATAAGAGATCCAGCTAAGGTATACAATTCACAGTGGTGTTTTGATCAATCTGTAATATGCAAAATTGCAGTGTCTTCAATTTAGGATTATATTTACGTTAGCATTATATATTAAATCAAAAGACTATGGCATGATAACATAATTACATTATGTTACTTCAAATATCAATCATTATGTCATTTCAAAATCTGAAGGGAACAATTAAACAATTCTTAAAATGCTTAACAATCTGAAAAGGAACAGTTAGGCAAATATTCAAAGACTTTTGTAAAAACCTGGAAAGAAAGGATTCAATATTCTTAAAACTTGAATTAATAAATGTGTAAATGCTACCACTGATCTGTACCAAATTAAGTCTATTAATTATTCTTATTAGCCATACTTACCTGAACATCTATATATGATACTTGGAAAGGGTTCTTCTGTGTTTATCTTATGTTGAATATAGAATATTAATTTCTTTCAATTATACTTCTCTAATTTGAGGATCAAATTTGCTACATAATTGTTATATGAATTATTATAAATATTTGTTTTGGGCCAAAACTGAAATGAATCCTACGGTGGCCCTGAAGTGCAAGACACCACAGCATTTCCGAAAACACTACAGCATTTCAGAAAACACTACAGCATTTCAGAAAACACCACAGCATTTCACAAAACGCCACAGCATTTCACAAGACACCACAGCATTTCACAAAACGCCACAGCATTTCACAAGACACCACAGCATTTCACAAAACGCCACAGCATTTCACAAGACACCACAGCATTTCAGAAAACACCACAGCATTTCACAAAACGCCACAGCATTTCACAAGACACCACAGCATTTCACAAAACGCCACAGCATTATCTCATTGGACGGAAAGGGTATTCCTTTAGGGAGAACACTTATTGTTTATGATTGGACAGAGCCAGCCAGAGAAGCACTGCTGTGATTGGTTGTTTTTGCTACCAGTCAAGAAATGGGGCTTTGTGATTGGTCAACGCCCGACAGCGCAATATGTCCCAACACATCAGCCGTTAGCACACACTAGCTCACAGCTCCTCATATCTGTTCAGAAACTGGACAAAAGTTAAACACATGTACAAAACACAGACTGTTTGTGTCATGGCAAATACAGTCGCTGCTTTATTTATGTCTGTATGACGTTGTTGTGAGTGTGGACGGAGCAGCTACAGGTTAGTTTAGCCTGATGGACACTTACAAAAAACAATTGTGAGAAACATATATTATGCAGGAAATGTATACATTTGTTGAAAAAGAAACCATATCTGATTAGGGAGGAAAAGCTTCATCCCCTTAACATCTGAGAACTACTGATGGCATAGCATAAATGATATTGGGTGTCACTACTGAGAAATGTCAAACAAATTCAAAACCTTACATTTGAAAACAGGTTTGCATCCCCCATTTAAGGTGACGTTATCATTTGAAACAATAAACTCGAATTGTTTTGATGTAGAATCTATCAATTGAATCGTTAGAGCAGAACAGAATGGTTGTATTGTAGCCTGTGTTTCGTGCAGCCTTTAGTTTTACCAGGTGGAAACATTGTCCATATAATGTGAATACATGCAGAATTAGACAGTAAGAGGCCCCTGACATTAGGCCTATAAAAATAGTAGGGGCTTTTAACAGCTTGCCAACTTACAGGCATCTTCTGCATAGCTGTATGAATAGCCTTAAAAAAAACAACCCACCCTGCGGCAACGAGAGTCATGTATCTGAACCAAATGCCCTAAGTGAAGCCGTTAGTCTCATCTGACCGACCCAAGGGTTGGTGCTGGTGTGACAGGGAGGCTTCCAAGTGTTCAAAGCAGACGTCAAGCTTTCAGTTCATGGCTCGGTGGGGGGGAGCAGACCCATGTGAGAGAGTATCAACGGCTGTAATGTTCCTGTGCCTCCTGAGTCAGTTTGAGGAGTGTCATTCTCTCTGGGAGCAGGACATTGTGTCCATTCAGACCAGACCATTAATGTCATGTAGAGCAGCCATAGCATCTCTGTGACCGCACTCAGTCGGACTGTAGCAGGGCAGAACTGGGTGACTTTCAGTGAAGCCATCCAAGGCCATAGACAAAATGGATCCACGTACTAACAAAAGGGACACAAGGTCATCAATGTCTCTCTTTACCTTTGGCCTAATTGTAAAACAAATTTGTGGAAACAATGAGTAACACTAATCCATCATCATGTGACATTTTGAGTTAATTTAATGACTTATGGGTTGAAGTCAAATTAACATTAACATTAGAACTAAAGTCAGTCAAAATGGACTTGCATGGATCAGAATCTAAGCAATACACCATCTTCCCAGCTCTGTAATGAAAAGGATAACAAGATTAGGTACATTACAGGAGTGTGAAAACACCCAAACATGCACACGTATCTTATTCTAGTAGAGATTAGAGGACAAGGTCTAATGTTGTGAACAAAATGATCAAGTCAAAGTTATTTTATTTATTTTATCTTATGAACACACCATTTGATAATTAATCTTGAATTACTAATAACTCTGAAGAAGGCTGTGTGTGTGTGTGTGTGTGTGTGTGTGTGTGTGTGTGTGTGTGTGTGTGTGTGTGTGTGTGTGTGTGTGTGTGTGTGTGTGTGTGTGTGTGTGTGTGTGTGTGTGTGTGTGTGTGTGTGTGTGTGTGTGTGTGTGTGTGTGTGTGTGTGTGTGTGTGTGTGTGTGTGTGTGTGTGTGTGTGTGTGTGTGTGTGTGTGTGTGTGTGTGTGTGTGTGTGTGTGTGTGTGTGTGTGTGTGTGTGTGTGTGTGTGTGTGGGGTCTATCAGCAGTGAGAATGTGAGGCGCCTGTTATGAGAAGCAATTTTTTGTTTGGACTGAACTCGAAGGAAGCTCGACTGGAGAATTTAAAATAAATCAAAACAACTGTACATTTACTAAATATATTTGAGATTTAGCTTGAGTTGGCTTCAATACTTTCTTTATGGTATTTAAATGGGGCCAAGTAGAACCTTTACGTGGATTTGACTTGCAACACAAAGTGATACTGATCTCTGTCTGTTATGATTTGGAAGTCTCATGATTTAAAGTGTGGGCCTGTGAAGGAGAGGCCCTTGGAAAACAACATCTACTTTTTTAACTGTAGTGACTTATTTGAAAGGGATTGCAACATTATACTTTTAAAGAATTGCTCAATTCATTTAACACATTTATTATGCACACAATAAAAACTTCAACAAATATATTGATCCTGGCTTAACCAGTTAAGCCCTGAGCCTGTTTTTCAGGTCTCAGGCTCGAAAATGACATTCCCAGAACAAATTACTATATCTTCACTTCTAAAATGGATAAATTAATAATCATTTTTTGTCAAAGCAATGAAACACCTTTGAGTTGGATGTAGAAGAGTCAGAATCAATATAGATGTTTTTATTTTTTAATTAAATTCAGATTGAACATAGCAAAAAAATGTAAATTATAGTTTCCGTCCAAAAGAAACCCATTACTTATAGTGAAAACCACCCTTGAATGATGGGATAGTAGACTAAACGCTTTAGGAATCCAAACTATACAATATAATAAGTACCCTGTATCAAGATTGATGCAAAACAAGGGAAATGTGACCCTTTTAGAGAGATTTAAAAAAAATAAACCCACTTCTGGGGTCATTTGGGTGCATTTGCCATATCTCTGGAACCCATTGGTCGATTTTGGTGATTGACACCTCTTTTGAACCGTTAGACCCAATAGAATCGAGGGGGGGGGGGGGGGGGGTTGCTAAATTAATCTAAACATTACCATTGGTAAATGAGAGGGATGCACTGCCAGCATGCCCAAAACCCGAAGCTTCGTTACACTCTAATGAAAAATCAGTTTATTGCAATAAATGTTATGATGGATTATGAGTAATCATTTCAAAGTGACACAGAGACATTGGATTAACCTTCAGCAGCCTTTATATGCATTGTAATGCCATTGAACACAACTTTTGATCAGAAAACAGCAAAGGTAAGAAGTATTTGCCGTTTTGGCTACGTAAAGTGAAGTTGTGTGTTGTCTTTCCTGGTTTTTGCTGCCGTGAGTTTTGGTCGCAGTAATGATACTTATACCATTGGAATCTGTGGAATCTCAGCTTTCATATGATATCTAGTTTGTGCAGATTGCATGAAGTATAAAATATTGCTACAGCTAGCACTGTTTCACTTAGTGCTAATTCAGAAACTCGGCGTTAGACTTGTGTTTTGTTTCGGTAAAAATGGTTCATATCGTCTGTTAGCTGAGTTTCTTCCCGTTAAGTGGGTATGACATATTAATAGGTTGATAAATGTTAAGAAGCCTTGAGACACAGTTTCGTGAATATTTTTGTATTTGCCGGCGGGGGCAATCGGGCTTAAGGGTTTTGAATAAATATTATTGTCATGAGATCTAGGCATATAATATTTATTTTGTAGTAATATATAATTGTTTATTACACTTACATTGGATTATTACGTGTGGACCTCAGGGTGACAACAATAAGTTAAACTTTTTTATTTCAATTCCCGATCAAATGAAGAAAATGTTTTCATTGCTGTCCACGTTCATAAAGCCTGCATTAAACAACACCATAAGAGCGCATGGTGCAAAGTATCTAGATGCACTAACAGTAGTCCGCTGTTCAGAGAACTGTAGTTTACCGACATGCACATTAACCCTCTGAGACCCACATAGGACATTTCAGTTTTTGTATATGGGGAAACGTGTGGCGCAGTGGGTTAGTGCGTTGGTGTTCGGATCAGGGGGGGTACAGGTTCAAGCCCCACTGCAGTCAGCATGTTGTTGTGTCCCTGAGACACTTCACCCCAAATTGCTCCTGTGGGGATTGCCCACAGTACTGAGTATGTAAGTCGCTTTGGATAAAAGCGTCTAACATGTAATGTATATTTTTGTGTTTTGCCTTATAAATTGTAATTTCTTTACAGTATAATCAAGTTTTATTCATCCCAAAAATCAGCACAACCTCAGCTAATGATATGTCACTCATTAGAGACTTATATACACTATAATAGGGGATATGTGCCCATAAAAATAAATAAAACGGAGCTTGAAGTTTTTACTTATTTCATTTTAAAGAACTGCTAACCATAACATTGAAAGACACATTCAACACAGAAAATTGCACACATTTATTATCATTGTATCAGAACTGATTAGAAGATTCTAACTTCTGTTCATTAGTTATGCCCATTATTTTGAGCAGTGTCCATAGGCGTTAATTTGACAGGAATTGTCATTTTTGGTCCTGCCAATTTTGAAGACTACACATGATATATATCATGGCAGTTCCATTCCACAATCATACATGGGCTGAAGTCGAATAGTCCGTTTAGCTTAGGAACCTTCCTAACCGAGTGAAATGACCCGGAAGTCCCTCAGTGGCAGCCATGATAAGTGCCGTTCGAATTCTCTAGATCAGTGGTCACCAACCTTTTTAAGCCCAAGATCACCAACCTCGGCCTAGGTGAAAGGCGAGATCTACCTATTGCAGAATTGAGTGAAAAAGACGGCCCAGACAATGCTTCCAATTTGAGTCCTTTTATATAGGCTAATTGCATCTGAATTACTGTTACAATGAAGGCTCCATAATCAGCTCAAGGCATATAAGCAGGGGTAAAGTGCTATTGGGGGGCGGACCTCACCTCCTCTACGGGGGTCCTCACCTCCTCTAGGGGGATCCGGGGGGATGCTCCCCCGGGAAGATTCTTTTTTAAATATTGAAGTTGAAAGCATCAATCTGGTGCACTTTGAGAGCAACATGAAGAGATCTATGGATACCTCTCTCAGCACCCATATGAAACAGAACTGTAAACAGATTTTCTTTTTGTTTATGGATATTTTACAAATCACTCCCCTTTTAAACTGTATTCTTGTTTTACTGACATATAGTAGTCTATTTCATACCTGTTTTTCATTTATTCTCTTATTGTTTGTATAACTATAATGATCATGGTGTGTCGCGGAAATAATCTTTTGAATAATTTGTGACAAAACAGGTGAGTCCTTTAGCTCACCTGAGCCCCTCATTCTGACAGGAGAGGACTCTCCTCCAGCTTGTTGTGGAAACAGCTCCTTATGTCCGTTAGTTAGTTAGTGCAGCTAGCTAACCAGATGCTAACATCACGGTCCCCGCTAGCACCGGTCCCTCTCTCTCCCTCTCTCCCACTCTCCCTCTCTCTATCACACTAAATGCGCTATTGCCACACACACACACAGCCGAGCTTGAATGACACAAGCACACGTGCATTTCCATGCAACTCTCTGATTGGTGTGGTGTCTTGCCTCTGTTGCGTTCACTGAACACGGGAAATTACAGTCCTGCCGTTGTCTCTTGTGTCATGATGAGGTTCACGTAAAGCACGGTTAATGTATTATATTATTGAGGTGTCTCAAATATATGTCAATAAAGTGGCACCTGCTAACGGGGTGGTGGATGATAGGTTTACATCTAAAAACGTATTTTTCAAACATTATTATTTTTATTTTATTTTTCTTTCTTTTGTTACTTTTTTTTTAACGGTCTACCTGCACCACACTTGCGATTGACCGGTCGATCGCGATCGACTGGTTGGCGACCACTGCACTAGATGATAGAAAAGGAGGTTTCAAACTTCCTTTATAACCTCCTTTAGCTTAGGAACCACTGGACCTCCAACCCAGTCTCACAAAAAAACGTGTAATAACTACGTTGGTCCACAACGTAGGACGTAGTATTTCTACAAAAACGCCTCTGAAATTGTAGGAACCCTAGGTTTTTTTTCACCATTCATTCCAATGACTGGCGTCTATGTCACGTGATCTTCAAATTTCTCCCTGCAGAAAAAAAAAACATGGCCCAACTTTGTTTTATTCTCGGTGGAAAATGCCTATTTTAAAGTTAGTTTGGCCATTAAAATGCGTTTTGATGTCATTTGATGCGAGAAATATTAGTTTTTATTCGTCCACAATCAGCTCCTTGGTTTTGCTGACGTTGAGATGGAGGTTGTTATCCTGGCACCAAGATGTCAGGTTTTTGAACTCTCTGTACGCCGTCTCGTCACAGTCGTTGATCTGGCCAATGACGGTCGTGTCGTCAGTAGGGATGGGTATCGTTTGAAATGTATCGATTACGATTCCGGTTCTGCTTATCGATTCCGGTTCTTATCGATTCCCCGTTTCGATTCCAAAATTGTAAAAGAAAGAGGTCAAACGTTTAGATAACAAAAATATCTTTATTGTTTTAAGGTTTAATTGACATTTTTACAAATAAAAAATATACATGCAATACAAATGTATTGCACAATAGCTGTGCTTTATTTTAACTGAGCTATGCCTGTGGCAAGCTATTAACTTGCCACAGTCATTACACTGTGCCTTGTCTTTTTCTTTTTCAGTGTAGTGGAGCCTCACTTTAGAGCGTTTACCGCGATCCATCTTTATTGTTATGAAGTGACTGAGCTCGTGAACTGTCTACGGGAGGGCGGGGGGAGCCTCGCTGCGGGGCAACTGTGGACTTCTGTCGCCTGTCAGCGCAACTTACATGATGCCTTTTTTTTTTTAAATTAAGGGCGGTGTCGGCCGCAGCGTACCGAGCAAGCGGCAAACTCTGTGGAAGAGCCGGGACGCCAATACGGAAGTGGCACACACTGCAGTTCATATATTGGCCGATAGGGACTGACTGCAGAAAGGAGCAATTTCCATAGACCCCCATGTTAAAATGCCCAACTTTACAGCAGAAAAAAACATGTTTCTACCCATGGATGCAATAAATATTATTATCGATATAGTTAGATTCCACCTTCATGATTATGGATCTGTGAGTGAATTGTTTTCTAACACGACCCTTTTATTTATATTAGGTCTTAACGTTTTTGCATAAATTTGGGCGTGTTCACATTGAGTGACGGCTCTGTGAAGTGACTGCTGCTGCTAGCTTCTTGTCTCTCTGCTAGCTGCTCCGTGAAGCTAGCTACAGGCACTCTGCCTGTTCAGCTCATCCAGGGAAGACAACTTGCACCCGGCCGTGTTTGTTTGTTCTTCATGCTTATATATCGGACTATTGTGACTCGCTCTGCGGTTGAAACAGACGGTGCATGAATGCGGTTTTGCGGTAAGTGAAATTTGATTACTTATTTATGTGTTAATGATTTTAATCAGCTACGTAATTAATGTTACGGCTTGGGTTAGCGTGTAAGCCAGTGGTAGCTACGTCGGTGCTAACGATGCTAATAGTAGCCTCCAAGTTAAAATCATAGACTATATTTATAAAGGTTAAAATGAAATAGACAAGTGTTAAGTGGGCTAATACTGTACAACAAACGGCTTCTGTTTGAGGTTGATAAAATAAGGTCATCCTTGTAACTTAGAGAGATGATTATTATTTAGGTAGGAAGTGTATGCATCGCTAAAGTTAATTTAAATTGGCTATGCTCAAGTATGTAGACAAGCTAATGTCGAAGTAGTGTATGTGAAATCAACCTCACAATAAGATGTGTGTATATTACAATTATTAATGTAATATTTCAAGATGATTACTTATATTACAATATGGTTGGTTGATCTGGAGTTCATTATTGAGCTTACACGTTAACGTCACAGTCATCTGAAGAACAAACCCAAACCTTTTTGTTTTTATTAATTGCATTACCAAATGGGTATCAAATAAACAGCAAGCATTGGTAACACAACTTCCAAAGTTACAGTAAAATAAAAAGGACCCTGACTCGGACAATACACAATCCAACATGTGAAGCAAGCTTCTACAGTTGCACTACGTTTTGATAACAGTTCAATATTATTTTGATAATAACATATATTTCAATGTTGATGAACTTCATACTTTTCATTCATAATCTGATCGTCTTTGTAGCTCACTGTTGAAATTTTAAAAAAACATTACAATTACAAAATAATTATATCTACAGCCCCTGAACACACAAAAACACCGCTTTCATAAATAACACACTGGTTCCGCAATAATGTGTTTTATGTTTCCTGTAATTTTTGTTAGGAAAGGACATGCCTGAAAGACACAACATTTTCTCCTTCTCTGAGGGTCAAGAAGAACATCCAAGAGGAAAATTAAAAGCTGATGCTATGAGATTTTAAGACCAGTACACTACTTTTATTGTTAAAACAGTCAGCTGATCGAATGCACCTATTTCCACATCTACACTCCATCAGCTGATTATTTCTATTCTCCTCGCTTTATGAGCTTCACATCACTTGTGCCTTGTACCGCAGAGTTTGCAACGTCACAAATAAATAGGGCCAATCTTCAGTCAGATGTGAATGTGTAATCTAACATTTTCAGTAAGAATAATGGACAAAAGGAGTGCAAATACAATGTATTGAAATGTGAAACAAAAGTTAATCAAATGTTTTAAATTAAACGCACATAAGGACAGAAGGTGTAAACCTATTAAATGTATAAGTAAACACATTTAGTCAAATAAAGTGACAGACTAGGCCTGTGCAGTTGGTTTCAGCTTTGCCCAGCATGGGCTCCTCCATCAGTCCCTCCCCCCAGTCCCCCTCGCAGAGGAAAGACCCTCAGTCCTCTCCAAACCAACAGACAGGACGTCCATCACAAGGAGGTTTCTCCCTGAAGTCTCTGCAACTTTCTGGACACCACGCTGTCTCAATCCGTCCACACTGAATATGAGAGGGGGAAAATGAAAATAACAAATGCTTTAGACAATAAGAAACATAAAGTTGACTGTTGAGTTGCTCAGTTTTTTTAGATTGTCAATACTATTACTGTATAACTAATATATCAGGTTAAGAAGCACATTCAAATAAAGATTGGTCTTTAAATACATGTTGTCTTTTGAATTGTTTGTCTAAAGTCAAGGATCTAGAACTTGTACTTAGTTTTAATGATACAGTCTGGTTATTATGCTGTTTGGAGGAGGCCTCACAGGTAAGAGCACTAACTAGCTACCATCACATGTACCTTAGCTTGACTTAAATGTATTAAACGTATAATTAAGTGATATCAAAATATAAATAACTAATGTCATGCAAACATATTCATATTTGCTTGATTCCAGTGTTGAATTTAGCACAATTGCATACAAACGTTAAGGGATTTTAAGATTCTGAAGTATTATGCTAAAAAATCAATAACTTAGATTATTATTTATAGTTTTGCTGAATAGTTTCATGTCCGCTTACCTTAGAAACGTAAAATGCCACGGCAGTGTGCAGATGGGGAGCATGTTAGCTTAGCTTGGTAGCTTCAGCTAGCTCTGGAACTTTCAGCTCGGTGGCAGCAGGTCCCGCCTCGGCTCCGCCTCTTTGCCCTTATTTGGAGCAGGCTGGAGGAGGCGGGAGTTGAACTCTGACGTCACTGTCGAGCCGTTAGTGGCCGACTCCGCCTACTAAGGGCTTCTCGGCAACTCTGCAGAATCCTATGGGTGACGTCACGGACCCTACGTCCATTTATATATACAGTCTATGGTACCGAGCCGTTCTGTGATTCTCCAGAACACACAGATGGCCAGTCCGCCCTTACTCTGTATCCCACCGGGTCACCGCGGCGCAGACGGACCCGCTGGATGGTCTACCGCGTTAAGGAACCGTTAAGCAGAACCGAAATTGTTTATTTTGTATGGGTACCCGGCATTTTCTTATCGGTTCTCATCTGGAACCGAGTTTCGGTTCCTAACCCTAGTCGTCATCAAACTTCACGATGGTGTTGGAGCTGTGTGTGGCCACGCAGTTGTGTGTGAACAGGGTTGGAGGAGAGGTTCTTAGTCCCGTCCACATGTTCCGGGTGTTACAGCCTTTGAAGTCAGACTCCACTCTGTCTCTATATTGTCTCTTTGCGCTGCTGATAGCTGATAGCTCTCCGGAGTTCGTACCTAGAATTCCTGTACTCCTCCAAATCTCCAGCTCTGTGCGCGATAGTGCCTCGCCGTTTATCCAGGGATTTTGATTCGGGAATGTTCGTACAGAAACCTTCGGTACCACGTCATCGATGCATTTCCCAATGGAGCAAATGACCGACCCGTGTGTGTTGATGTTGTTGTCTTCAAACACACTCCACTCCGTAGATGCAAAGCAGTCTTGCAGAGCTGAATCTGACTCCTCACTCCAGCGCTGTACTGCCCGTGTCACCGGTCTGTCCCGTTTGAGTTTCTGCTTGTAAGTAGGGATGTCCCGATCACCTTTTTTTGCTCCCGATCCGATTCCGATCATTTGATTTTGCCGATACCGATTTTTCCCGATCCGATCTTTATGCAATGCATTAAGAGAGAAAAAAAGCATTCAAGTTGTCCCTTAAGGTTATTTTTTAATTTAAATTGGATATTCTATCCAACATGGATATAGCTTCTTTTTTTCACAGCAGCATTGGATCAGTTCAGTTGTGCTGCATTGGATCAAAACAAAATAAAGCTTATCAGTACTCGTTAGCTTACTGCTACAATTAGACACTGCGCCCTGCCCACTCTGTTGCCAGATTTGAGAGAAATAAGCAACCAGGTCTATGAAAACAAGCCCCAAAGAAGCAACACATACATGATGTTGTGTAATTTGAAACCAAAACTAAGGCCTCAGGATGACTTTAAGACTTGAACATGGTCATTTTTGTTTTGTAACATTGAATACAACATTTTAAAAAAGTATTTATAAAAAAAAATCCCGATCCCCGATTTTTTTCCTCCCGATTCCGATCTTTTGAAAATCACGTGATCACGTGATCGGATCGGGACATCTCTACTTGTAAGCAGGCAGCAGCAGCAGTGAGATGTGGTCTGATTTGCCGAAGGGAGGGCGAGGGAGAGCTTTATATCCATGTCGAAAAGGTACAGCTGATGTGTTGGTAGTACTTCAGCAGGACCTTCTTCATGTTAGCGGTGTTAAAATCCCCGGCCACATCGAACGCCGTCTCTGGCCGTGAAGTCTCAGTCTTGTCGATAATCCCAAACAGCTAATCGAGTGCTGTGTGGTTGTCGACGAGCGGCGGAATATACACTGCTCTAATCACAACAGATGTAAATTCTCTCGGCAGGTGAAAAGCCCGGCATGTTACCATGAGGTGCTCTAGATGAGCGGAACAGTTCGAAGAAATAATCCTTACATCTCTGCACCAGTTATTGTTTATCATGATACACAGACCGCCTCCCTTACTTTTCCCCGAGTTAACTGGCGGAAAATAGTGAATCCGTCAGGAACAATGGCGGAGTCCGGGATAGCGGGGTTGAGCCAAGTCTCAGTGAGAGTTAACACGTTACAGTTCTTAATGTCCCATTGAAAAGCAATCCGACTTCTGAGTTCATATAGCTCAGTGGTCACCAACCTTTTTAAGCCCAAGATCACCAACCTCGGCCTAGGTGAAAGGCGAGATCTACCTATTGCAGAATTGAGTGAAAAAGATGGCCCAGACAGTGCTTCCAATTTGAGGCCTTTTATATAGGCTAATTGCATCTGAATTACTGTTACAATGAAGGCTCCATAATCAGCTCACAGCATATAGGCAGGGGTAAAGTGCTATGTGCGAGTGGGGGGGCGGACCTCACCTCCTCTAGAGGGGTCTCCACCTCGTCTAGGTCCTCACCTCCTCTAGGGGGGTCCGGGGGATGTTCCCCCGGGAAGATATTTTTTTAAATATTGAAGATGAAAGCATCAATCTGGTGCACTTTGAGAGCAACATGAAGAGATCTATGGATTCATCTCTAAGCACCCATATGAGACAGAACTGTAAATAGATTTTCTTTTTCTTTATGGATATTTTACAAATCACTCCCCTTTTAAACTGTATTCTTGTTTTACTGCCATATAGTATTTCATATCTGTTTTTCATTTATTCTCTTATTGTTTGTATAACTATAATGATCATATGAAGGTGTACCCCGGAAATAATCTTTTGAATAATTTGTGACAAAACCGTTCTGAGCCCCTCAGTCTGACAGGGGAAGACTCTCCTCCAACTTGTTGTGGAAACAGCTCCTTATGTCCATTAGTGCAGCTAGCTAACCAGATGCTAACATCACGGTCCCCGCTAGCACCGGTCCCTCTCTCTCCCTCTCTCCCTCTCTCCCTATCACACACAATGCGCTATTGCCACACACACACACACACACACACACACACACACACACACACACACACACACACACACACACACACACACACACACACACACACACACACACACACACACACACACACACACACACACACACACACACACACACACACACACACACACACACACACACACACACACACACACACACAAAGAGAGCCGAGCTTGAATGACACAAGCACACGTGTATTTCCATGCAACTCTCTGATTGGTCTGGTGACTTGCCTCTGTTGCATTCACTGAACACGGAAAATTGCAGTCCTGCCGTCCTCTCTTGTGTCATGATGAGGTTCACATAAAGCACGGTTAATGTATTATATTATTGAGGTGTCTCAAATATACGTCAATCAAGTGGCACCTGCTAACGGGGTGGTGGATGATATGTTTACATCTTCAAACATTATTATTTTTATTTTATTTTTCTTTCTTTTGTTACTTTTTTTGTTAACGGTCCGCGATCTACCCGCACCACACTCGCGATCGACCGGTCGATCGCGATCGACTGGTTAGTGACCACTGTTCTAGGGAGATCGTCTCACCGTAGCTGTTAGTCTGATCAAAAGACGTGTTCAATGGCATTAAAACGAGAAAAAACGCGGCTGAATCGGTTAATCCATAGGTTGATAAAGTTCCTGGGCAATAATTGGAATTATTCATAATCCATAATTCCATTTTAATGTAAAAATCGCAGAGCAAAAGTTAGCTGCTAATGAAAAATCCACCCAAATGGCCCCAGAAAAGTTTTTTTTTTGTTAAATCTGTCTAAAAATTTCAAATATCAATTGTTTTGCATCAACCTTGATACAGGGTACTTATTATATGTTGTACTTTGGATTCCTAAAGCTTTTAGTCTACTAACCCATCATCCAAGGTTAGTTTTCACTATAAGTACAAAATATATTTTGGACGGACACTATAATTTACAGTCTTTTACCATGTTCAATCTGAATTTTCTTTAAAATAAAAAACATCTATCTTGAATCTGACTCTTCTACATCCAACTGACAGGTTTATCATTACTTTGAGAAAAAAGATTATTAATTTAACCCTTTTAGAAGGGAAGATATGGTCATTTGTTCTGGGAATGTCATTTTCGAGCCTGAAACCTGAAAAACAGGCTCGGGGTTTAACAGGTTAAAACATCAGCTGCAATTCACGACATGAAGAAGGCAGTCTCTGCATAGCATATAGGCTAATGGAGATGCAGTGATTTCCAGCATTCTTTATTTAAAATTCATTCAAGTATTTTATGCCTTTTATCTGCTAATGTACAGGAGGAAGAGTGATACACTGTCTATTTGGCTTACATAACAGTTCAAGTTTACAGCCTAAATAACCTGGAGCATTTTTTCCCCTTTTATTCATTTTTATGTCAATTTGCACATTTCATGGTGATGCTCAGCCTGTCCCCTTAACTCCTAACAGTCATCATCATGTCAACCACAACACAGAGAAATACTGATGGGAATGTGTGTGTAGTTGTTAATACATTGCTGACAGAGGGAACTACATTTGAATACAGATTTAAGAAATATCAGTTTTTGAGCATGTCATAAGCATTATAATAAAAATAATATAGTATTTATATTATTGAATTGATTATGATTATTATTATTAGTAGAAGTAGTTTATTTGCATGAATTATGTTTTAATCTTTTTGAGGCTAGTATTTGGCAGGAAATGCAGACGTATTCACCTGTAAACGCATACTGAACGACATACATGCACATTTACCATTGATAATAATAATAAACAGGAATTATATTTGCAAAGTAGCCTACTTTGTTTCCAAAAAAAATGTGTTCAGGTACCTGGTCACCCTTTTGGCAAGAACAAAGGAAAATATCTTCCCTTCTACATTTGGCAGTGCCATGCTCCTGAATTAGCCGATGGCTTTGGAGTGTACATCCTTGTGGCTCTTTGCTACTCGGATTTCATTTGTTGCTTTTCCAGGCAGTTCTCATGAGGCATCATTTCACTTCTAGCACTTTGGGGGAGTTCTTGTAGAGGTAGCAGGGAAATGCCTAGTGGCCTGGTGCTGATGAGGCTAGGGTTGCCAACCGTCCCGTATTAGCCGGGACGCCCCGTATTTGAGCCAAAAGGGCCTGTCCCGTACGGGACTTTGTTTGTCCCGGACTCCCGTGTAAAGGGAAAAATAAAAAATATTTTTCTGTTTGCGCACAATGCAGTGTGTCTGGCTGCGTGCCTGTGTGTTTGTGTGCTGTATCCGAAGGGCGCTAGGACCGCTCAGTTGAAAGGGCAGGCACAATGCTCGCACGTGTGTGTGTGTGAGATTTTCTCCGGTGGGCCGCGGCATCATTGTCTGTGTGGCATGTCAGCCTGTTCACGTTCACCTTGACATATATTATAATGTAACCCATTATCCCTCTCTTAATTCAACACAATTTTTTTATATTTAATAATTCCATAATGAATAAACCTATAATACTATAATAATACTATAATAATACCCTAAAATACTATAATAACAATAACTATAGTACTAACTATACTATGATCAACTACAAAAATGCAGATACTGAGAAGAGTTTCAAACCCAGGTCTCCCGTACCGAAAAGCAACGCTTATCTCACTGCGCCACAAAGCCACTTAGTGCAATCTAAGAATACGTTTTTTTTTATAGACTCCTCAATAGCGACGGGAGATTTGCCTGTCTTTTCTGCCATCAAAATGAACAAACGATGTATGAAATCCCTAATCCGCCAGAAACCCGAAATGTGTCCCGTTTCTCCATTTCTGGAAGTTGGCAACCCTAGATGAGGCCCTCACCTTCTACATGACACCCTGAGGGGGCGCTAGGGGGCTCACTCTCCACCGTTGGGGATAGAGATCATGTATAAAAACATTTTTTATCAATTTCTTTTCACTTATAAATCTGACTGCTATAACAATTGAATATCCAGTGATGAGCATTTTGTTCTCAGAGGGTGTTTGTCTCGCTAACAGAGCTCATAGTACTTTATTTACAATATGCAAGTAGTCTCCTTCATTTAAATCATTTGTGAATCTGTGACTGAGATAACAGTCTGTTTTTTTCAAAATGTTGAACATTCAAACATGACTTGTTGCAATGAATTTGCAGATTTGTCAGATTTATCTGACATGTTGTGATGGTGACGTTTCAAAGGACATGAATCAGAAAATGAACTGGCCCACTGTAGGTCAGTCGTTTCCCTCTGGGTGCGTGAAGCTTTTACTTCATTTGCTCAGATATTAGCAATATAATAACACATGTCTTCTTATTAACGGTTTAAATCTTTCATTTTTAATTAGTTTGCACCAATGGACCAGGACTTACCAATCTTTATTGATTTGTTTCTTCTCCTAGGCAAAAGTGCTCAAGAGCATCTCGTTATGACAGTCCAGAAATTGTTGGTTGACCAGAAAAAAGTATACGTTTCAGCTTCTGAATGCTTTTGATTCTCCTCTAATACCAGTACTGACATTCTGGAAAATCACATGTTTACTTTTGTGCGTTTTATTCAACAGTCCCTCCATTTTAGAAAAGTTATTCTCATAATAACTGTTGGGAAAATACTGAATGTACTCTTCTAATATCAGAGTAGCACATGATAAAGGCCCTACATAGTGTGTACGTAACAGGATGTATGATTACCTAGAAGAGCGTTTTAGGCATTTGATAGCTACAGTGGGGCAAAAAAGTATTTAGTCAGCCACCAATTGTGCAAGTTTTCCCACTTAAAAAGATGAGAGAGGCCTGTAATTTTCATCCTAGGTATACCTCAACTATGAGAGACAAAATGAGAAAAAAGAAAATCCAGAAAATCACATTTTTAAAGAATTTTTAAAGAATTTATTTGCAAATTATGGTGGAAAATAAGTATTTGGTCACCTACAAACAAACAAGATTTCTGGCTCTCACAGACATTACATTATTACATTACATTGCATTTAGCTTACGTTTTCATCCAAAGCGACTTACAATAAGTGCATTCGACCAGGAAGATACAACCTTGAAGAAAACAGAATCATATAAGTACATCAGGTTTCATAGAGCCAAACATTTCAAGTGCTACTCAACTGGCTTTAGATAAGCCGGCCCTTTATTCGTATATAAGTGCTTTGTTAGTAATTCTATCGCTCGAAGTGGAGTCGAAAGAGATGAGTTTTCAGTCTGCGCCGGAAGATGTGCAAGCTATCTGCTGTCCTGATTTCAATGGGGAGCTCATTCCACCATTTTGGAGCCAGGATAGCAAAACCACGAGTTTTTGCTGATGGGAACTTGGGTCCCCCTCGCAGTGCGGGTGCAGCGAGCTGTTTGGCCGATGCAGAGCGGAGTGCACGTGCTGGGGTGTATGGTTTAACCATGTCCTGGATGTAGGAAGGGCCAGATCCATTCGCAGCATGGTACGCAAGTACCAGTGTCTTGAAGTGGATTCTAGCAGTTACTGGAAGCCAGTGAAGGGAGCGGAGGAGCGGAGTGGTGTGGGAGAATTTAGGAAGGTTGAAGACCAGACGAGCCGCTGCATTCTGGATGAGCTTCAGAGGTCGGATGGCACATGCAGGTAGACCAACCAGGAGGAGTTGCATTAGTCTAGGCGTGAGATGACGAGAGCCTGGACCAGAACCTGCGTTGCTTTCTGGGTCAGCTGGGGACGTATCCTCCTGATGTTGTAAAGTGTGTATCTGCAGCAGCGGGTTGTAGCAGCGATGTTTGCAGTGAAGGACAGTTTGTTATCTAGGATCAAACCCAGATTCCTTGCAGTCTGAGTCGGGGAAACAACAGAGGTGCCGATGTTGATTGTTAGGTCAAGAGTGGGACAATCTTTTCCCGGAAGGAAAAGCAGTTCAGTCTTGTCAAGGTTGAGCTTGAGGTGATGAGCAGACATCCACTGAGAGATATCTGCTAGGCAAGCAGAGATGCGTGCGACGACCTGGGTCTCTGAGCGGGGAAAGGACAGAATTAGTTGGGTGTCATCAGAGTAGCACTGGTATGAAAAACCATGCGGGATAATGACAGACCCGAGCGAGTTTGTGTACAAGGAGAAGAGGAGGGGACCAAAAACAGAGCACTGAGGGACCCCTGTAGTTAATTGACAAGGGTCGGACTCGGACTCTCTCCAAGTAACCCTGTAGGTACGGTCTTTGAGGTATGAGGTGAGGAGGGAAAGTGCAGTGCCTGAAACTCGAAGTTCTTGGAGAGTGCGAAGGAGGATCTGATGATTCACCGTGTCGAATGCAGCAGACAGGTCCAGAAGGATGATGACAGAGGAGAGGGAGGCTGCTTTAGCCGTGTGCAGTTCCTCAGAGAAGGAGAGCAGTTTCTGTTGAGTGACCTGCCTTGAAACCAGACTGGTGCGGATCCAGAAGGTTGTTCTGATGGAGATAACAGGAGAGTTGTTTAAAGACAGCGCGTTCAAGTGTTTTAGACAGGAACGGGAGGAGAGAGACAGGCCTGTAGTTTATAACATCAGACGGGTTGAGAGTGGGTTTCTTTAGGAGAGGGTTTACTCTTGCCTCCTTGAGACTGTTTGGAAAGTGACCAGAAGTTAGAGAAGTGTTGATGAAATGGGTGAGAAACGGTAGAATATCAGGAGCGATAGTCTGAAGGAGGTTTGAGGGGATAGGGTCCAGAGGACAGGTGGTAGGAAGGGCAGAGGTAACGAGGGTAAGAACCTCACTTGGAGAGAGAAAAAGAAGAGCGATTATCATCAACCTTCTTTTCAAAGTGGTTAACAAAGTCGCTTGACAGAAGGGAGGAGGGGGGAGGGGCTTTGGGGGGGTCCAAGGGGGTGGAGAAGATAGCAAATAGTTTTTGGGGATTGGAATAGGAAGATTGGATCTTATCTTGAAAGAAAGTGCTTTTTGCCTGAGAGATGGAAGCAGAGAAAGAGGAGAGGAGAGCCTGATAGGTTAGGAGGTCGTCGTGGTGTTTGGATTTCCACCATTTCCGCTCTGCTGCCCTAAGGATGGTTCTATTAGCACGCAGTGCATCATTTAGCCAGGGAGCAGGAGGGGACTGACGAGCCTGCCGAGATGTGAGAGGACAGAGAGAGTCCAGAGAGGATGAGAGAGTAGAGAGGAGAGTTTCTGCAGCAGAGTTTGGAGGCAGGAGTTGGAACGAATCAGAGGAAGGGAGGGCTGAGAGCACCGATGAGGCAAAGGTAGAGGGGGAGAGGGAACGAAGGTTGCGGCGGACAGGTGCAGAATTAGAAGAGATTAGTTTGTTATGTTTGGAAAGGGGTAGAGAGAATGAAATGAAGAAGTGATCGGATGTGTGGAGCGGGTTTACAGAGAGGTTAGAAGTAGTGCAGTTCCTTGAGAATATGAGATCAAGGACATTGCCAGCTTTATGAGTTGGTGGGGATGGAGACAGTGAGAAAGCAAAGGCGGTTAAAAGAGATGTTAGTTCAGATATCTTCCCTGTCTGGAGGTTGAAGTCTCCGAGAAGTGCAGCGGGAGGGCCTGTTTCAGGGATGTGTGAGAGGAGATTATCTAACTCCTCCAAGAAGTCCCCCAAGGCGCCTGGTGGACGGTAGAGAACACCAATGGTTAATTGTATAGGATGGGTTACTGTGACAGCATGGAATTCAAAGGTGGAAGGAGTGAAGTTAGGTAGCTTGAAGAGGGAAAAGCTCCAGTTGGGAGAGAGCAGGAGACGAGTGCTACCTCCTCTGCCAGAGGGTCTGGGTGTGTGGGAGAAGGAATATGCTGTGGAGAGAGCTGCTGGGGTGGATGTGTTGGATGGAGTGATCCAGGTCTCCGTGAGAGCAAGGAAATCCAGAGACTGCAGGGAAGTGTAGCCAGAGATGAAGTCAGCCTTAGGAACAGCTTACTGGCAGTTCCACAGGCCACCTGAAACTAGATGTTGGATCTCAGTGGAGCATGTGGGATAGACAAGAGCAGGCCGGTTATATCGATTAGGAGATACACGGGGCCAGTGATAATTGCGAGAGACCTGTAACTTCTTCTTTAAGAGCCTCCTCTGTCCTCCACTTGTTAACTGTATTAATGGCACCTGTTTGAACTCGTTATCAGTATAAAAGACACCTGTCCACAACCTCAAACAATCACACTCCAAACTCCACTATGGCCAAGACAAAAGAGCTGTCAAAGGACATCAGAAACAAAATTGTAGACCTGCACCAGGCTGGGAAGACTGAATCTGCAATAGGTAAGCAGCTTGGTGTGAAGAAATCAACTGTGGGAGCAATTATTAGAAAATGGAAGACATACAAGACCACTGATAATCTCCCTCGATCTGGGGCTCCACGCAAGATCTCACCCCGTGGGGTCAAAATGATCACAAGAACGGTGAGCAAAAATCCCAGAACCACACGGGGGGACCTAGTCAATGACCTGCAGAGAGCTGGGACCAAAGTAACAAAGGCTACCATCAGTAACACACTACGCCGCCAGGGACTCAAATCCTGCAGTGCCAGACGTGTCCCCCTGCTTAAGCCAGTACATGTCCAGGTCCGTCTGAAGTTTGCTAGAGAGCATTTAGATGATCCAGAAGAGGATTGGGAGAATGTCATATGGTCAGATGAAACCAAAATAGAACTTTTTGGTAAAAACTCAACTAGACGTGTTTGGAGGAGAAAAAATGCTGAGTTGCATCCAAAGAACACCATACCTACTGTGAAACATGGGGGTGGAAACATCATGCTTTGGGGCTGTTTTTCTGCAAAGGGACCAGGACGACTGATCCGTGTAAAGGAAAGAATAAATGGGGCCATTTATCTTGAGATTTTGAATGACAACCTCCTTCCATCAGCAAGGGCATTGAAGATGAAACGTGGCTGGGTCTTTCAGCATGACAATGATCCCAAACACACGACCCGGGCAACGAAGGAGTGGCTTCGTAAGAAGCATTTCAAGGTCCTGGAGTGGCCTGGCCAGTCTCCAGATCTCAACCCCATAGAAAATCTTTGGAGGGAGTTGAAAGTCTTTGTTGCCCAGCGACAGCCCCAAAACATCACTGCTCTAGAGGAGATCTGCATGGAGGAATGGGCCAAAATACCAGCAACAGTGTGTGAAAACCTTGCAAAGACTTACAGAAAACGTTTGACCTCTGTCATTGCCAACAAAGGGTATATAACAAAGTATTGAGATGAACTTTTGTTATTGACCAAATACTTATTTTCCACCATAATTTGCAAATAAATTCTTTAAAAATCAGACAATGTGATTTTCTGGATTTTCTTTTTCTCATTTTGTCTCTCATAGTTGAGGTATACCTAGGATGAAAATTACAGGCCTCTCTTATCTTTTTAAGTGGGAGAACTAGCACAATTGGTGGCTGACTAAATACTTTTTTGCCCCATTGTATGTGATAACGATTAACATGATGATTCAGGCTCTATGGAGATAGACATATGGCTATCATGTTTATTGCTTACGCAGGCCTTAGCTAATCTGAACTAAACATTGAATACTGCTTTGAACCGTTATTCTGCATCTTGTGACTGTAACACTCTCTTGTATATAAGCATGTCAAGGACACTATTCCGGGAACTATTTGTCCCACACAGCTCTGTGTGTGAGTTGACTACTGAGTCAATAGTGTGAGTTAATACATGGATCCTCATATTGAAGACCAAGCCGGTGACGAGTGATATTTTCCTAACAATAACTCTTCCTTATTTTGGTGGCATTACCAAATACACGAACTCTTTGTGTGAATTACTGAGCATGTGCCAGACTATTTGCACACTGCACAACACATGCCCTTAAAAAGTGTTAAAGGGCATTACCTATGCTAATACAAAAAAAAAGAATGGCCATACACAACCATTTCAGATCAAGTAGGGGAGAGCAGAGTTGAAAACATTTCATGCATCGGAATTTGTTTTTTGTTTTAACATAAAATGTGTAGAGATCTAAGAGATGTTGCTAAAGGAGAGATCTTTTTCTTCTGTTATTAGCAGATGAAGAAATAGTCCTCATTCACTGAAAAAAAACATTTACACATGATAATTTCATAGCACCAAACTTGGATAAAATCATCCTCAATAGAAGATACCAAAAATAAAAATTGACTCTCCACCAGTCTGCTTTTAGTGGATGGTAAAGGGCAGGGTGTTACAGCCGTGGTGGGTGAGGAGGGAGAACACTGCTGCCCCCCGGAGAGGTCAGCTCCTCATCCACCCTCCCACAGAGAGCAATTACCCAGTGGTTTCCATGACATCCAGCGGTCATGCCACCGCCTGTGCTCTGAGAATGAGGGAGGGAAGAGGATAATGCCTCCGTCTGCTGAACATCGCTGTCTGGAGCAGGAACTCTGTGTGTGCTCTCTGTTGGGTTAATGTTACGTGTGTGAGTGTGAGTGTGTGTGTGTCTTTCCCCCTGATTGTCTCCCTCCAGATGCAGCCTCTCCCTCAGGTGCATCCCCAATCAGGGCCTCCATAAAGGACCTGAGAAAGGCTGCAGTCGCTCTCTTCCTTCTCCTGTGGGCTGCATGGATGGCAGTGGATGATCTGTGCAGCAGTGTAGTGTTTTGTTGTTGTCTACGTGAGACGTACAACTTATAGAAGTTTTGAGTATTGTTATGATTTACTGTGGTCTCTTTCTGTTATGAGAAAGTTGTTTTGGTTTTGTCTTAAGTTTGCAAATTGGCTAGTGAGCCTCTTTTTTCTTTGATTAATTAAAAGACCACCTTGTGGCTTCACAAATCAGTTTCCTCTCCTTTTTTCTCTCGCCCGGTTATTTTATATTTTGTTACTTCCCTTTTCCCCTAGTCCAGGAAGGAACGTAACAGTTAAATACATGTCACCATGGGTGTTTCTCAATGTCGAGGACGCTTCCTTGGTGGGACATGTCTTCCGAGTCAGGTCCTTCAGAAGCGAGGCAAGAATCTTTCCTAGCCTCGGAAAACGAAGAATGGTGGAACAGGCTAACGGTTGTGCAGCTGTGCGTCATATGCGAGGCCCCTCCTTAAATGGATTTTGGAAATTGGTCCGTGCACAAAGCATTGTGGGGATTTTAAGACCGCGGAGGATACACATGTGCAGCCTCGAAATGTCTCGCTGCAAAGGACGCCGGGCTCGGTAGAATTCCAAGGAGCCTGGACATTGGAACAGTCCTTCGGCAGGACTCGATGACGTAGCATCCTTGAAATAGTGGCTCTGGAGCATCCTTCCTTGACATTGAGAAACACCCCATATCTCTCATAGAGGATCATTGTTAGGACACAACCATCTGTACATACACAACATTACATATGGTTTAGTTGCCACTCATAGAGTCTTAGTCTGAACCTGGAAATGTGGAGTACCTCAAACTTGCATATGTTGGGCAATTTGCAAAATTGGCATAAGTTGAGTTAACTAGCATTGAACTACATTATAGCCGATGCAGGCAATAGTTTAAATGGCTTGGCTGATTTGGACAATTTTGGAGTGGTTTTGTGAAATATTAAGGATGCTGATTCCAATTCTGACATTTTCAGGATCAAAAATAGTTTTAACCAGAAAGAAAGTATTTGCAGGCTCAAAAGGGCTGTTTTTGTTTATTTTTTGGTCGATTTTGAAATTGACCCTGGATCATTTGGATTGGAAAGATTGCCTATGTATTTGAAGAAGAAATGTCCACAGTAGACGGCTCTCTATATCCAATGGTCGCAACACTACTCATGGTAATCTAAATCAGCCCACAGAGTACAAATATGACCACCTTCTGGTTAAAGCGGCAATTTTTCATCCTGAAAATGTCATAAATGGATTCAGCATCCTCAATTACCCTCAGAACCAATCCTAAATTGTCCAAATCGGCCAAGCAATTTTTTTACTATTGCCATTGATGCTTATTAATGCAATTTGTGCAAATTTCCCAACATATAAAAGTTAGCGTCTGGCAGTTTCTATGTGCTAGGGACCCGTACTGTACATTTCTAACATAAACGTTGGGGTACTCAACATTTCCAGGTTCACTGTAGGAGCAATATGTTAAAATGTATATTTGAATATTATAATCCTTTGTTATTAGTGCTATCATATCATTTATTTGAACCAGCCGTGTGAAATTGACGGCATAGACGACCGCAGCTGTACGTGATCACGAGACGTTATAGCCAACGGCAGCTGCTGGTGATTGGGGTGTGAGCAGGAGAAAGAAGCACCGAGCAACAGTTTTTTGATCTGAGAGAATATGTGTTTGTATTTGATACCTTTTTGTGTAAGTAAAAAACAAACTATCCTGAGACGTATTTTGCCCGAGTCAAGCTTATTTGCTATCTATGAGCCGAATTTTGGATTACTGGAACTACATTTGTCAAAAAAACTACGCTCTGGAGAAGCCGAGCTATGAAGGAGGGATTCCAGTGACGGCGTCGCATGAAAGGTGAAGATAAAGACTGCTCTTCCACACACGGAGATCGGCACATTAAGCGGGACATCCGAGGAGCAAAGACGGTAAAGTGGCCTGTTGTTATGTTAATGTTAGAAGACGGATGGGAGATCGCTACTCTCCGACAGAAGAGGCAGTCTTAATGGATCAGCTGATTCCAACTACCAGCTGATTACCTTTTGCTTTTCGTTTGTGAAAGACATTAACTAAGTTGTTCTTTAAGAAAGACAGTACAACAAAGACATTTTCTATAAAAACGAAGCGTTTATTGTTGGACACCTTTTAGTTGAGTTTAAGCACTGTAGTAAGTTTAATTTGAAAGAGCCATGGAAGAACTAACCGAAAGGAGCCACAAGAGGGAGCCAAAGCCCACGGAAAAGGCCAAAGAGGAGAGGCTCCACAGGCTAAATGGATTAAGGAGAGCGAAGGTGGGCCAGCGCACCAAGAAGGTTAATGAGCTGAAACGTCTTAAAGAAAATGATAGCAATGTGGATAAAGTGGAAGAAGAAATTCTGAATGACTTTGCTAAATTATATGGAGAGCTTAATGACATTAACAAGGAGTATGTAACTCTCTTACCTGAAGAGGAGGCGTCTGAAGACCAGCAACACTGGTTTAATCCCAAGTCAGCAAACATTGAACAGTTTGTACGCATAACTGAAAAATTGATTAAAGGAGTACGCGAAGGCACAAAAGAGGACCGTGAAGAGGAAGCCTGCTCGTCTGAAGTAGATGATACCAGGCCTGAAGACAGCGCCTCCAGAGCCAGTAACCATACAGTGGCTTCCTCTACCGTTTCTTCTGCGCGCAGGAGGGCGGAGGCTGAAAAGGCAGTACTGCTAGCTCGAGCAGCATCCTTAAAAGAAGAAGCAGGCTCTTAAGGAAGAAGAAGCCTCTCTAATACAGCAGCAAGCAAAGCAGCTCCAGCAGCTCAAAGAGAACAATTAGAGTTGGAGGCAGCTGTAGCTGAATGTGATGCAATGTTAAAGGTGCTTGACGGGTATGAAGACCAGCAGGATGGTATGAACAGCTACCTCAAACGCAGCCAACGTCGTGGCAAGTCAGAGACATCTGGCACCGGATCCAGAACTGCTTCAAAACCAGCTAAATATGGTGAGAAACTTGCCTCAGCACACCTACAGATGTAACACTTCATTTCAGACTCGAGCTTACAGCTTCCTGCCTAACACCAGTATAGAGGAATGTTAAGCCCTCCCACTATTTTCCAAGAGGGCGTTGCCAGACTTTCCATTTCAGGTTTTAACCAGGAGATGGCGCTTCATTCACAAATACAGAAAGACAAGTTTCATGGACCTTCAGTTGTGTTTTGAAGAGCATTTGAACACATCAATATTTTAGATCAACTAAAGTATATCTAATCTTGTAATTCAATAATATATAGTCTTTATATATTAAATAATCATAATTATAATGTAAATGTTTACATTACACTTCTTTATTTGTTATGCTCATACTTTTACCTTTACAATCGTTTGCTTTAATATGCAGTATATCTTTTGTATATTTTTGTGTTTGCTTCCTCCTGCTCCCTTTTGGACACATACTGTATGATTTATTATTATTATTAATATGAAGATATTATTAAGATAAGATGTTACTTTATTGTATTGATTGAACATTTTAGTTTAGAATGTGCTGTCTGTCCCACGGTAATTCAGAAGGCTCACAGGTCACATTCCGACCATTATTTAAAACAATAGGTGCCTTCACACCGTCTACAGTTTGATTTGTATAGAGGGAGCTCTGTGGCTGAATGGCCAGCGATTAAGTGTGGCACATTTATCATAGGTGATCAGAGCTAACTGCCTGCCGTCAGATTTCATTTAAAAACAGATCTGATTTTAAGACTATTTCTGCGCTCATAAAGAATGATAAGAATAAGAATAATGCGTATTGAACTGATTTCATTAATTAGTGAGTTTATTTAACACTAGAACTGCCAATCGGGTCAATTTGTGTGTTGTGTGTGTGCAATGTAACTTTTTTTTCAATAAAATATTGAAGTCTCCCAGTCCGTGACTTTTCCTGAAAGTGTGTTATGTAGCACCCTATGTTGTTAAAAATTGCATTCTAATAGCGGGATTTGACGGTTTTAGGTAGGCCTATACAAAAACCTCTGGCGGTTCTAGTGTTAAGGTAAGTAGAAGCCCTTTTTTATCAGTAACGAATTTAGCAGTTGAACATAAAAGTCAACTAACTGAGGGTCACTTGCAATGACAGTGTTGTGTCTAATTGTAAGCTTGTCACTCAGAGTAACCTACAGTTAATTTAGCTGCTGGAGAAGAAAGATCAGGGAGGAGGGGGGGAGCGAGCTGTGGTTGATGGGCCATTAGTTGTGTAAATACACAGCTGCAAGGGTGTAACTTTGGTTTGAGAAGTGGGGGGGACACAAAACAGGGTGTCCTCCGCAATGAAACATTGTTCTTGATTTAATTCCATTTCCTGTCTTTCTACACATATATTAGGGACTATGGTGTTAACTAATCCAAGAAAAATGTGTAGTGTATATAATGAGTGTGCAAACTTATCTATCCATAAACCTGTTTTATTTGTGATGACCTCACATCCTATAGGGGGCTCCGGGGGCATGCACCCCCGGTAAGATTTTTTTCTTTAAATTGAAGTTAAATGCATCAATCTGGTGCACAAATTAAGAGATTTATGGATACAGCTCTCAACACTCATATGAAACAGACCTGTATATATTTCAATACTCCAAAACCATTAAAATATTCTCACAACCAATAACACATCATTGATATACTCCTCTCTCCTATCTTTATCTTACCTAGTCTGCATTCTTTTTTTATTTATGCATATTTTACTAATCACTCCCCTTTCAAAATGTGTTTTTAATTCTTTACTGACATTGGAATAATTTTTTTACTTATTTTGAACGCAATGAAATGGATATTTGTTTAGACCAAACCGTTTGAGCTGATGTTACCTCAGCCTCTCAGTCCGACAGGAGAGGACTCTCCCTATCCTTATTGTTGAAACAGCCTCTAATCTCCGTTAGCTCCGAGCTAGCACCAGATGCTAACAACAACCCCCGTAACTCTCTCTGTCTCTCTCTCACACAAAATGCGCTCCTGCCACACACACACAGACGCTCCTCCATGACCCCTTTTACTTGCGTAAAAAAAAAAACACATTTGAAAAGTGGGGGGGACACAAACCGGATTTTGAAAAGTGGGGGGGACATGTCCCCCCCTGTCCCCAGTGGAAATTACGCCCATGCACAGCTGAGAGCTGCCGTTTCATTCAGACTGTTTAAAAAACGGTAACAACGGACTATTTTTCAAGATCAAGATCCCTCCGCTACGCTTTGGGATCCTGATCTGCCAAAGAGACTCCATTAAAATATAAATATTTTTAGTGAATTACTGAGTTTAGGCACGTTAATAACGTGTGTGTGTAAAAAAAAGAAGCTGTGGGCAGCAGTGAGTGTCACGGACATGAATTCATAGATCAAGGCAGACTGGTGCACACTCTCCTGTCCTGCCAGGCGACACGCCCATTCTAAGCCGTGTCCCTCACTCCTCACATCACAAGCTGCATCAAAGTCTATTATGTTGTTACATCGTTTCAGATGTTATGTTTCAGTTGTGCTTGATGCAAACTTGTCAAAATTCGCCGTTTTGAATCCAAAATAGGTCGTTTGTGTGATTCATGTAGATCTGCAATAAAAATATTTTTGGGGTATGGGGGGTCTGGGACCCGGAGTAATCTGCGGCCGTGAGCTGTTATGTGCCATCATGACACGCATGGTGTTCTTTTTTTATATATTATAATGAAGTGCGAGCTGTGTGCTCGAGTCTTCCTGCCTGTCGGCTCTGCTCATGGATGTATAATAAGGCTCTGCTGCTCCGAGATGATGGTCTAGCTTCAGCATCTACATTACCTACGGGTGCGTTCGTTAATATTAACTGCGCGTCCGGAGTCACTGTGGCACAGACTGGACCACTGGTGAACAGCTGTTAGAACGGGCCGTTTAGGTGCTCAGGGCAGAGCTCCCTGTCGGAGCGGCAGATCGTGATGTGAACTGAAAAGTTTTTCTGTGGCAATATTATTTAAGGAATCGTTGAGCTAGCTAGCTAGCATATATTGTCACTATCTGCTAACGTTAGCTTTAGCCTTCTATTTCTAATAGTGTTTTTCATAGGCTATAAACAGAGGTGGTATATATATATATATATATATATATTGTACTTGAGTAAAAGTAGAAGCACTCAGATCTTGTACTAGAATAAAAGTAGAAGCACTCAGATCTTGTACTAGAATAAAAGTAGAAGTACTCAGGTCTTGTAGGCTACTTGAGTAAAAGTAGAAGCACACAGATCTTGCAACCCAGTCTCACGGCATTTCGTGTTCACCAACACGATTTTTAATCTATTGATTCGTGTTCACCAACACGATTTTCCCCTTTTTTTCGTGTTGCACAGCACGATTTTAAAAGCAATGTATTTCTATTGGTAGTCTCACGAAATTACGTGTTATAGGAAGACCAGAAGCTGTGTGGTTCATAAAAGCATGTTTTTACTCAATATCAAGCCACAATTATTGCTTTTATTTTAAATCGTATAATTTCTGACTTTTGTTGCCGTCTGTGAGGAAAATAAATGGGGCTGAGAGCCTCGGGATACTGAAATCTGTATATATGTAAATCTTTTTTCCCTTCTAATTTGTTATTCTTTTCAAAATAACACACTGTTATTTACTAACCAATAACACACAATTATCCTTGTTTTTATTTATTTGTTTAATTCCATAATCTCTGTTTTTTTTGGCGTCCGTCAGGAACTGAATTTCAAAATAAAAATAACCGGAAACAGATTTACGCATTTCGAGTTTAGGATGGCCGAAGACACTACACTACCCATAATCCCAAGCTATCGTTTAGGACTACAGTCCCCTTGATTAATCTTCAAGCTCTGGGATTGGATGTTGGAATGGCAGTGCGCCAAGGTTACGCCGAGCGTCAAACAGCTGTTTGAAATGGAACGAAACCACGCCAGACTATCCAAAACTGGAATCGAACGCCCCCCCAGGACTACACATGCTATGGGACGTCTCTTCTGAACGTTTTCGTTTTTCCCACAATTAGACGTTGCCAGTATTAAACAAATTGGTGTTATCAAATGTAAATTATAAAACGGACAAGTCAAATCAAGCAATCTGATTGGTTCTTAGCCGTGATATACTGAGCGTATACCACGGGTAGAATTGTAAATTACTTTTCACAACAAGTCAGTATCCCTCCGCGTCTGAGAAACAGTATACCGTTGGGCAGTTTGCTTTTCATACTGGAACAAGAAAGCAGCGGAGAAGTAACGGGGCAGAAGCCCTCCTTTTTGACGCAGCGGTCCAGACATAGACATCAAACGGAAAAACATATTCAGTGTGCAGTTCCTTTGGCATTAGGGCAGGGATATCTAGATACTTTTGAAGGTTTAACATAATTAATTGTGCTACTTTTAAAGCAAGCAACGATGTTTTCAAATCTGTAATCAAAGAGGTCCGCAAAAACGCTATCGACCAATCAGATTGCTTGATTTGACTTGTCAGTTTTATAAATATATTTAAATTTCTTCCATTACGAAACAAACTTACAAAGCATAAAATGGAAACATTTAAGATTAACTTCGACCTCCGGGGGGGTCTTACTATAGTATGGAGGAGTGGATTGAGCAGTGCCTATCTCCAGAAGAAAAAAAAACACCTAAACTACGACATGCAGAGCTACGTGAAGAGCAGGTAGACCAACTGGAAAAGTAGCACCATTCAAAAACTTTCTGATGCGGGTCTTGAAACAAAGCAGAGAAATTATGACCGTTAGTGGCCACAGGTGCGAAAGCTCTCTCCAGAGCTACTGGAAGCCCAATCTCGGGGACCGGAGAAAGTGGAGCAATATTCTCGCCACGCCAAGCAACAGCTTCGAACAACCTCAACCTATACAAGTGACCACGTAAGCCATGCTACTGATGCTGGACAGTTTTTCAGTGGATGCACAATAAACAGCAACATACACATTAATGTAAATAAACAGCCAAATAATGGATCAACGCTCTCTGTCTAATATGTTCGCTTGCTGTTAGTGTTGTTGCATAGCAACCACCTTGCACTATGTTTTGTGCAGAAGGCAACGGAGGGACTATTTTATTTTGAACATCATTATTTACTAATAAAAATTATTTAAAGTAGAGTATGTATTTTTCTTTCATATTGCCACACTTGGTAACCGTTTTATAAAAGCAATAGCTCACTTCAGGCCATGATATATGCTCATTATATCACAGCTAAGGGGGTTGTTGAACCACGCCCCTAAGCTGTGATATAATGAGCATATACCACGGCCTGTCGTGAGCTATTGCTTAAACATATCATTAATAAATGGGTGAAAATCGCTTGTGTCCATAATGCGCAGCATTAATATATACCCACATGACAGCTCATTGTTACTTTGTAATTCTAGTCCACTACAATTCAGAGGTTAACCTGGTATTTTTACTCCACTACATTTATTTGAGTTACTTTGCAGATTCTGATTAATGATGTGAAATATAAACAACCCTTAAATCAGACTTTAGTTACATCTGAGTAAAATTCAGGAAAGGTGATTGTCAAGTGCCGACAATCAGGAGAGATATTTGATAGTTGGTGCTTGAGAAGACTAAACATTTATCTGCAATTGACATGAATGGAAACGAGTAATAAGGTATATTCATTACTCGTTATTCTCTACTAATAGTTAATTAAAGACTGTATAATGGCTATTTTGCACATCCCTTTCAAGATTTCAAGATTTTCAAAGGTTTATTGACATATAATACACAACTGTGTATGCAATGAATTAAAAACTTGGGTGACAGGTTCATCAACAGCGCATTACAAGACATCTATCAATGTGTGTATACCTCCACCATTAAACTGTCATATTCTGCACATTTCTTATACTATCTACATACATAAGAGTATAATTCATATATATGATATCAGTTAAAATAAGTGCTTCAACATAGTCAACATTGCAGGAAAGCAATATATTAGACGTTAAGTACTTTGTCAGGCTTAATATTTATCTGTAGATACCCCCAAAGCTTTTTTCTTATTTAAAAGAAGACCTTAATCTAAAGTATTATTTAATGTTTGAATAAAGGTTAATTTGTTTCTGTTTTGCACATCCTCATATTAATATCTTTGTACATCCAGCACTAAACTGTTTTATTGTAGAGATCACTTACAGTATCTTCTTGATTTTTTATATTCTATATTTCTATCACAGACCTTCTACTTTCCCCCTATGAAAGTATGTACTCTTAATATTTTTTTAATCAAATATAACACATAAAAACAATTATTCAATAACATGCTTTAACCACTAGGCGGTGCACACAAGGTGCACACAGCCATAATAACTTTGTATTATTAGTAGGGCTGCCCCCGACCAAAGATTTTCCTGGTCGACCACTGGTCGTCAGGTAAGGCCACTGGTCGACCACTGATCGACCAGTGGCGCGAATGAAAGCGCACGCAGAGACAAACCGCCTTTTTCGCGCAACCGGCAAGTAATTAAATTATGATTCTGAATGTGTTGGAAAAATCAACAAGGAGACTGTCTTAACATTTTGTTAATTTATTTCAACACAACACACCATATAAAAACATCACACAAATTATGAACTTTTAAAACCAACACAATAACTTTATAAAACAAACAAAAAAGTCTTCTTTTAAACTTGTAAAATAAATATAAATTATATAAACAAAAGAATAAATAAATATAGGCTCAAGCCAACTTAAATATTTAAATATCAGTGCAAAAGTAAACAGGCCTACAGAGAAGTATTCTCAACATGAAAATAAAACTTTCAGTTTTTTCCTGAGGTCGGAATGCAAACAAAAATTATAAATATACCGCAAAACTTAACTTAAACACTTCAGTTGAACGAACGAAGAACGAATACTATAAACTACAAAACTATGGTGTTATATTAGGCTAGGCCACTACCTGACTTTCAGGGTTTCCCTCCGATCTTAGTCTTCTCATATTATGAGACAAGAACACGAGTTTGTCTGTGTTGTCCGGGAGAAGTGAGCTCCGTGTCTTGCTCACAATGAAGCCGGCTTTGGAAAATATGCGCTCCGATGGCGTGGATGTGGAAGGGATGGAGTGGATGCGCTTAGCTGCTCTGGCAAGCTTGGGATAGCGTTCCTCATTCATTTTCCACCAAATCAGTGGTCCCTTGTCAACCTTGGTTCGCTCCTCCAAGTATGTCTTCATTTCATTTTTCTCTTTTTCCGTCTGTTGATCTTCATCAAAGGCCATCAGCATTGATATGTCCTGCTGCTTTTCCCTTTGCCTCTTTGGTGTGGGCTCACTTTCCTCTGCGCCGCTGCTGTCCTCTCTCTGAGCAGTTGCTTCTTCTGCTGGAGATAAACTCTCAGCCAGATCCCACACTGTTGTGTATGCATCGTCCCGTTTCTCTGCACCGAGGAATGACAAGCTCTTGAACCGTGGGTCAAGGACTGCAGCTTGAATATATATGCTGCCCCTCCAGACTCCCTGTGAGCTCCCACCTTTTGTCGATTTCCTCTGTGATTTTTTTCTTAACTGCCTTCACGGTCGTGCTCTCATCATCACGACTCAACAAGTGGCGCCTCTTCATGTTGACGAGCATCGGCAGCGTAGCAGACAGAGATGCGTTTATATCTTGTGAGAGCAGCTCGGTGAGGGTGATCATGGGCCTCAGCACGGAGACAATGTCCTCCGCTGTCCTCCATTGGGCAGTTGTGAGATCCAGATCTCGGTCAGACTGGTGGGTGGTCCCGGGTTCTGAAAGCACAGCTGTAACCGGACATCTCTGTTCCAGAAGACGCTCCAGCATTGAATAAGTGGAGTTCCATCGTGTGGACACATCTTGTATCAGTTTGTGTTCAGCCACATTCTGTTGCTTCTGTTTCAAAGTGAGAGCTGCTGTTGCCTTGGCACTTTTTTTGAAGTGTCCCACAAGGCGTCTGGCAGCAGCAATCACTCGGCAGATGGGATCTAATTTAACAGCCGCGTTTATGCACAACTGCAAGGTGTGCCCCGCACAACGAATTCCCTGGACATTACCCCAGCACGGGTTTTGAGATAGCTGTTTAGCGCAAAACACCATATTAGCGGCATTGTTGTGTACCACAGCGACCCTCTTTTCTGGCGGAATCCCAAACTCCTCCATTACTTCGCTGAGTCGCTCTGCTATGTTGGCAGCTGTGTGGCTCACCTCCAGCACTTTAGTCTCCAACACGAATGAATGTAATTGCCATTTTTGGGAAATAAAGTGTGCCGTCACAGTCATGTAACCATCCATTTGGTTGGAGGTCCATGTGTCAGTAGTGAAGCTGACTGCTGTGCAGGCTTTAAGTTTCTCCGAAAGTACCTGTTTGGTCGTGTTATATTTGTTTTTAATGGCGTGCATTACGGTGTCACGTTTGGGTACAGTGTAACCCGGTTCGATGAACTTCATCATCTGTTTGAACCCTTCCCCCTCGACAACGTTTACAGGTCTCATGTCCAGTGCCACAAAATCTGCAATTTTGTCGGTGATGTCTCTCTTCCTTTTCTCGGAAAGAGGGGGCTTCAAAACGAGTGTTGTCTGTGAGAGTTTCAATGGCGGCCGCGAAGATGAAGTTGAGGTAGATGCGGTGGCCCTATCAACGTATAGTGGATGAGCCTATTGAGAGAAATGCACATTAATTTAAGTTTACACTAAGCCTAATAGCCCATAATATGACAATACATTTTATCTAACAGGCTTTTTATTAAGGCTAGAGCCGCAGAGCGTCCATCTTTTAATGGCTTGAACGGTACTTACATGTTTCAGGTGATAAGTCATGTTTGTAGTTGATGAATGATAGGAGAATATTTGCTTGCAAAGTTTGCATATCACCTTCTTCGGGTTGTCTGTTCGAAATGCTCCCAAGCTCTTGATTTTACGCCTGACATGGTTAAAACTATCAGCTTATCTGACGTGAAAACAAGTGACTCACTGTCACCTCCTGTTTCCCGTTTTTTTTTTTCTTTTCTTTTTCTCAATCTTTTTTTTTTTTTTTTTCGGCGACCAACGACCAATTAAATCTTGACCGACCAAAGACTCTTTGGCCGACTAACCTTTGGTCGACTAATCGGGGGGCAGCCCTAATTATTAGTGTAGGACACTTATGTATGTACAACATCTGAAGATGTGTAGTTTTATTCATGCTTTCACATAATTTTACAGCATATTGCTATACTATTTCAGACTCAGTATTTACATTCTTATATTCAAAGAAAATCAGTAATATCTTTAAAAACTACAAGTCCTTTTATATCAGCTGTGCACCGTTATGGTGTAAATATAACCAATCTACGAATTGGATTAAATGTAAAAGTCAGCCGAATTAGTGTTGATACTGCAAGGAGACGAATTGTGTGAAGAAAAATTGAAGATGTTGTTTAATTGTTGATATATTTATGATCCACGTTAAGTCTTCAGTTTCGGCGGCATTTCTTCCAGTTTTTCCAAAGGTCTTCTCATCAGGGCTCTATAAATAAAGAACTACGGCAGATCTGTAATATTTAATGCAGCCGAACCGTGTATTACAATGCCGTTATGTGATGACTTTCAAAGAGAAAAGCAAGAACACACGGAATTAAGTATTATTATTTTTTTTAAATCCGGATTTCATATCATATGAACACCAAATCCCAGCATGCATTGCGGCTAAAACATCCAATCGGCGAGCTTAGCTGATGATCTTGGGTAATCGCTCGAAATGCCTACGTCTGTTTCCGGTTATTTTTATTTTGAAATTCGGTTCCTGACGGACGCCGAAAAAGCCAGAGATTATGGAATTAAACAAATAAATAAAAACAAGGATAATTGTGTGTTATTGGTGAGTAAATAACAGTGTGTTATTTTGAAAAGAATAACAACTTAGAAGGAAAAAAAGATTTACAAATATACAGATTTCAGTATCCTGAGGCTCTCAGCCCCATTTATTTTCCTCACAGACGGCAACAAAAGTCTGAAATTATACGATTTAAAATAAAAGCAATAATTGTGGCTTGATATTGAGTAAGAACATGCTTTTATGAACCACACAGCTTCCAGTCTACCTATAACACGTAATGTCGTGAGACTACCAATAGAAATACATTGCTTTTAAAATCGTGCTGTGCAACACAAAAAAAAGGGGAAAATCGTGTTGGTGAACACGAATCAATAGATTAAAAATCGTGTTGGTGAACACGAAATGCCATGAGACTGGGTTGGATCTTGTAGAGTAAAAGTAGAAGTACTCAGGTCTTGTACTTGAGTAAAAGTAGAAGTACTCAGGTCTTGTACTTGAGTAAAAGTAGAAGTACTCAGATCTTGTACTTGAGTAAAAGCAGAAGTACCAGAGTGTAGGAATACCCTGTTACAGTAAAAGTCCTGCATTCAAAATGTTCCTCAAGTGAAAGTAGAAAAGTATTCTCATCAAAATATAGTGAAAGTCGCGACAGTAAAAGTAGTCATTGTGCAGATTGGTCCATTTCAGAATAATAGATATAATATGTTTTATAATGATTGATCATGAAAGTGTTCTCAAAGCTGGTAAAGGTGCAGCTAGTTTGAATGACTTTGTATACTGCAGGGTAGCTTGTGAATTTACTCCAGGTGGAACTAAAGTCTGATTTAATACTTGATTATATATCACATCATTCATCCACATCTGTAAAGTAACTAAAGGTATTAAATACATGTAGTGGAGTAGAAGTACACCATGTACCTCTGAACTGTAGTGGACTAGAAGAACAAAGTAGCAAAACATTGAAATACTTAAATAAAGTACAAGTATCTCAAAATTGTGCCCAAGTATAATACTTGTTGAGTTTATAAACTTAGTTACTTTACACCATGTGGCTATAAAGATAAAAAGACTTAAGCCTTGCACAGAGGCATGAAAATACATTTTCAAAATGCTCAACAGTGCTGCCAAAATTATAAACTGACTGCTACAAAATTAAAATAAATGCTTTTATATATTTCTATTAGATGTGACTCTTTGGCGTTTCTGTTAACACTGCTGCTTTAGTTGTTCTGACTGCTGAAATCCTCTGTTATTCCTCATTTTAAAGCCAATATTCCGTGGGGTGGGGGAGCCGGGGGCTCGGATCCTTGTCACCTTTTTCATACAGATGAGTTTGCATCCCAAAGCCTCAGTCACCTTAATTCATGTAATAAAAACATCTCAGGTCAGTAACACTCAAAGCTAAATGTGCAATACCATGTTCAGCTATGTTACTATTTATAATGTTATTGTTGTTACATCAGAAGATGTACATATTGGAAAGATTTCTTAACTTACAGTAGTCTATTTTTTACAATGTGTGTTGGAAGGATTTATTAAATTACTATGAATATTGTCATTGTTGAAGGGTTTTAGAGAAGGATGAACTATAAGCCTGAATTACATAACATTTTATACCTAAAAACATAAAAGCCACAATAAATAAATCACAATTATTGTAGTTATTTTTACCTCCCGTATTGCTTTCAACCCACCAGCTTTTATGGTGTTATTATGTCACTAACTGTAAGCTTGTCACATACAGTCTATGGTCACTCAGAGTAACCTACAGTTAATTTAGCTGCTGGAGAAGAAAGATCAGGTGGGGAGGGGGGAGAGAGCTGCCGTTTCATTCACACTGTTTAAAAAACGGTAACAACGGACTATTTTTCTTAGCGGATGCATGTCAATTTAAATCAATACATACAACTATTTTTTAAATCAATAAAAACATTTTCTAAATCCATAAAACATTTAAATTAATATTGGGAGTCATGTCGTTACTTTGTTGAGAATGTCGCCGTGTGATAAGCGGGATAATTTGCAGCGACTTGTTCCTTATGGGGAAAATAACACCCATCATGCAGACCAATATCCCTCCGCTGCGCGTTGGGATCCTGATCTGCCGACGAGGCTCCATTAAAATATAAATATTTTTTGTGAATTACTGAGTTTAGGCACGTTAATAACGTTTTAATGAAGTTGAATACAGTATATTCATATGTGTCAGTGATTTCATGTCAATTCGGTGAACATAAACATAAATGATCGTGGTGAAGATGATGATTAAATTAGGATTAAAAATCGAGAGCCGGGCTGCATTTCCTCCCGTTCGTTTTTTTCGACTAAACAACATTATTTTGTTAAATAACAACATGGTGATGTTTTTTTAATGATTACATGTCTCTTATTTAGCACAGAGTATGATATCCGTGACATATGGATCTTAACAAAGTTCCACTGTACATCCAGCGTACTGTATCTGACTTTATTTCACATGAGCTCCAGTGTGGAACCCCACTGCACCCCCTGGTGGATCAATGATCCATTGCAGCTGGCTTCATTATAAATTACATTTATCTATCACGGGGGCGGTCTCAAGTCAAGCTGGAGGTTTTCCCTTGAGCAAGGGCAGATCACGTACCAATCACGGCCCTCGCGTTTCAAACTGTCTGAAATGAATCGCTACATCTGTACTAAAAGGAACTGTCAAACCACGCCCAAAAGAGTCAAGCATGTGGATGGACAAGCAGGATGGAGCTTCTGATGCAGCACACGGACCGGGCCCCAGAGAAGGTCACCGTAGAGGGGAGGAGAGGGACAGCTACGATGTGATGCAGCGTCAAAGTCAGATTACTGAGATGCTAGTAAGGCAGCATAACCTGTCTTATCTTCCTAAACGAGACTTGCCTGTGTTCAAGGGAGACCCGCTCACCTACAAGTCCTTTATAAGAGCCTTCAATCATGTCATCGACAGCAAGGCAGAGAGCAGCAGCGATAAATTGTACTACTTGGAACAGTTCACCGGAGGGGAACCTCAAGAGCTTGTCCGCAGTTGTGAGCAAATGGCACCACAGAGAGGCTACAAAGAAGCCAGGGCTCTACTCCAGAAACATTATGGTGATGAACTTAAAATTGCTACCGCCTATATGGATAAAGTTCTAAAGTGGCCACAGATCAGATCTGAAGACGGAAAAGCTTTGAATACCTATGCCCTTTTCCTGATTACGTGCCGTAATGCCATGGAGGACATAGAGTATATGGACGAAATGAACAACCCAACTAACATGAGAGTCGTCGCCTCAAAGCTCCCATACAAAGTGAAAGAAAGATGGAAGAGTGCTGCTTTCGAGGTTCAAGAGAAAAAGGGACGAAGAGCAAGGTTTACAGACCTAGTGACCTATATATACAGACAATCACAAATGGCTAACGACCCCCTCTTTGGAAGGATGCATGATACCAGGACAACTACAGAGGGAAAAGTCACAGCTATGGCCACGGACTCTAAAGCTTGGAAGTCAGGCTGGCAAAGGGGAAGCAGTTTTGCCACAGCTGTTGCTCCAATGAGTGAAGAGAAAACACCGCCCTCAAACTTAAAGTACAGCCCCTCAACCGCAAAGCCTGCCAATGCTTTTCAAAAACCCTGTTTGTTCTGCCATAGAGAGCACACACTCGATTCCTGCAAAATCATCAAAGAGCAACAACCGAAAGACAGGATTGAGTTTCTGAAAGCTAAAGGCCTCTGTTTTGGATGTCTTACACAGGGACACCTTAGCAGAAACTGCAATAAAAGGATGACCTGTCAAGCCTGCTCCCTAAGACACCCAGGAATTTTGAATGTTGAGAAGGACAGTGCTACATTTAGAAAGCCAGAGGAGAACATCTCAAATGGTCTCGTGTCACTGACGCAGGAAACATGTGGATACACTGGGGCCGGAGAATGTGTACTGGCTATAGTACAGGTAAAAGTCAAGTCCAGTAAAAGTGAGAAGGTTGTGGAGACGTATGCCTTCATGGACCCAGGAAGTACGGCGACTTTCTGCACTGAATCACTGAAGACACAGCTGAACGTTCGAGGCAAGAAAACTACGATCCTACTCCGAACTATGGGTCAGGAGAAGCCAGCCCAAAGTTGTATCTTGTCGGACCTGGAAGTGTGTGGACTTGAAGAAAGGAAGTACATTGAACTCCTTAAGGTCTTTACATGTAAAGATATACCGGTCAAGAAAGGAAACATCCCCCTGCAGGAAGAGCTAAAGAAGTGGCCAAATCTGAAGGAGGTGAAAATCCCAAAGATAAAAGGAGAAGTCACCATGCTTATAGGAACCGATACCCCTAAAGCTTTGGAGCCATGGCAGGTGATAAATAGCATCGGAGATGGGCCCTATGCAGTTAAGACTGCCCTTGGATGGGTAGTGAATGTGCCGAAGAAGACAGATGCCAACCACATCTCCACAGCTACCATAGAGGAACTGTTGATCAAGCAATATAACACAGACTTCTCAGAACTCAGCTGTGAAGACAAAGAAGAGATGTCTCAGGAGGATCATCAGTTCATGCGGTCAGAGGTAAAATCTGCAGAGTTAAGGGATGGGCACTACTGCATTGGCTTACCACTGCGAAACGAGACAGCTAAAATGCCAGACAACCGCTGCATGGCAGAGCAACGTGCCGCAAGTCTCCAACGAAAGCTCAGCAAAAACCCGGACCTGTACAAAGATTACAAGGACTTCATGACGGGTATAATTGGAAAAGGCTACGCTGTCAAAATTCCCATAGAACAGTTAAGCCGAGAAGATGGACGTGTGTGGTACATACCTCATCACGGTCTCTACCACCCAAAGAAAAACAAGATAAGAGTAGTGTTCGACTGCACCTCCATATATCAAGGAACCTCACTTAACGATCAGCTGCTACAAGGACCTGACCTCACAAACTCCCTTGTTGGTGTCCTTCTGAGGTTCAGAGAAGAGCCTATTGCTTTGATGGCCGACATTGAGGCGATGTTCTACCAGGTCAAAGTCCCTGAACAAGATGCTGATCTTCTGCGTTTCCTATGGTGGCAGGATGGTGATCTGAATAAACCGATGGAAGACTTCCGAATGACAGTGCACCTGTTCGGAGCTACATCGTCTCCCAGCTGCGCATCATATGCACTAAGAAGAACAGCACAAGATGGAGGAGGCAAAACAACACCCGAGGTGGTGGAAACGGTTCTCAGAAACTTTTATGTGGAGGACTGTTTAAAGTCTGTGGATTCAGAAGATCATGCTGTTGCTTTGGCCAGGGACCTCAGACATCTGTGCGCCAGTGGAGACTTCAGGCTGACAAAGTGGGTCAGCAACAGTAGGGCCGTCCTGTCGTCCATCCCTAAAGAAGACAGAACAACGGAAGTCAAAGATCTTGACCTGAACCATAAGCAGCTTCCTATGGAAAGAGCCCTTGGTACTCAGTGGTGCACTGAATCAGACCCCTTCAGGTTCAAAGTGCAACCACAGGACAAACCAGCTACAAAACGAGGAATCCTGTCCATCGTTAGCTCCATCTACAACCCCCTCGGGTTCCTGGCCCCATTGGTACTGCCAGCGAAGCTCCTTCTGAGAGACCTTTGCAGGGAAAAGAGAGGTTGGGATGAGAAGATAGACAGCGGGCAGGCCCAGAAATGGATGAAGTGGTTGGCTGACCTTGAGCAGCTGTCAAAGTTTTATGTGCAGAGATGCGTCAAACCGGCAGAGGTTGAACCCATGAAGATGGCACAGCTCCACCACTTTTCCGATGCCAGCATGGATGCATATGGAACAGCTAGCTACATCGTGCAGACAAACAACCAAGGCAAAATAAAGGTTTCCTTGCTGATCGGAAAGTCCAGTCGCTCCACTGAAACACATCACCATTCCGAGAATGGAGTTGACAGCAGCAGTCGTCGCCGTCAAGGTCGACAAGATGCTATGAAGAGAGCTTCAGGTTAAGCTGGAGCAATCTATCTTCTGGACAGACAGTACTACTGTACTGAAATATATTGAGAACGAAACGTCTCGCTTTAAAACTTTTGTCGCAAACAGGATCTCAATCAGTCTTGAGGCTACTACACCAAGCCAATGGAGATATGTGAACACATCTGTGAACCCTGCGGATCAAGCTTCCAGAGGTCTGAAAGTTGAGAGTTTTATCCAAAGTGAGAACTGGATACAAAGCCCACGTTTCCTGTGGAGAAATGAAAGTGAGTGGCAAGAAAGACCAGATCTGTCAAGCCATGTTCTGGAAGATGACGATGAGGTAAAGAAGGCACCTGCAGTCTGTCTTACAATAATAGACGAAGGAGTTGCCACAGTGAGCAAGCTCATTGATCATTATTCAAAATGGTGTAAGCTGAAGAGAGCAGTGGGATGGTTTCTCCGGATTAAAGATCTGCTGCTGCAACTCAGTGGAAAAAGGAAAGAGTTCCAAGCCGCCTGTATTAAGTCAGAATACAACCCTGCAAATCAAGAAACCTTTCTTAATCAGCAGATGAAGAAATACAGAGCCACACTAAACAAGGATCTGCTCACCGTGGAACATTTGGAGTTAGCCAAAGGCAGGCATATCTGGAGGAGATCAAAGCTTTGGAGAAAGGACAGACACATGTCAAGACGAGTAGTCCACTCAGCAGATTGGATCCTGTTCTGGAAGACGGCGTACTTAGAGTAGGTGGACGGCTAAACAACTCTGCTATGCCAGAAAGGCTAAGCGCCCCCTAATCCTCTCTAAGAACCAACGTGTCGCTACTATCCTTTTGCAACACATCCACAGAGAAGTTGGACATGGAGACAGGAATCATACACTCTCAAAGTTAAGGCAGAAGTACTGGATTCCAAAGGCTGACGCAGCAGTAAGAAGGATCATAACTGATTGTACAGTGTGCAGGAGACTACATGCCGAGGCTGGACAGCAGAAAATGGCCGACCTGCCCAAAGTTCGTGTATTGCCAGGTGAACCCCACTTTACCAACGTCAGAGTAGACTACTTCGGACCCTTTGAAATTAAGCGGGACGCAGCCTGGTGAAACGGTATGGCGTGATCTTCACTTGTCTGGCAATCAGAGCAGTGCATATCGAGGTGGCTTACTCCCTTGATACCGATTCTTGCATCAATGCTCTGCGCCACTTTATCAGCAGAAGAGGACAGGTGGCGATGATACGATCTGATAACGGCACCAATTTTGTTGGAGCAGAAAGAGAGCTACGTGAAGCCATTGAAGAGCTGAATCGGTCCAAAATACACAATGCAATGTTACAAAAAGGAGTCAAGTGGATCTTCAATCCCCCAGGTGCTTCCCACCACGGAGGAGTGTGAGAAAGACAAATACGCACTGTTAGGAAAATCCTTAATTCAGTGCTCAAACAGCAAGCCATGGATGATGAGGGCCTTCAGACCGTGCTATGTGAGGTGGAGTCCATTATCAATGATCGCCCCATCACAAAGATTTCTGATGACCCCAATGACCTTGAGGCACTCACACCAAACCACTTGTTGTTACGCCAGTCTAAATCAAGCGTGCCCCCAGGGGTGTTCAGGAAGGAGGATGAGTATTCAAGACGGAGATGGAAACAATCACAATATCTGGCTGACCTGTTCTGGTCGAGATGGACACGGGAATACCTACCTCTCCTACAAAAGCGCCAGAAGTGGACCACACCAAGGAAAAACTTCCAGCCAGGAGACATCATCTTAATTGTGGATGACTCAGCCCCTCGTAATTCGTGGGTGATGGGAAGAGTCCTTAAGACTACAGATGTAGCACTGAATTTCGGACTCCAGCTTACAGCTTCCTGCCTACGGCCTGCCAAAGACCAGTATAGAGGAATGTTAAGCCCTCCCACTATTTTCCAAGAGGGCGTTGCCAGATTTTCAATTTCAGGTTTTAACCAGGAGATGGCGCTTCATTCACAAATACAGAAAGACAAGTTTCATGGACTTTCAGTGGTGTTTTGAAGAGCATTTGAATACATCAATATTTTAGATCAACTAAAGTATATCTAATCTTGTAATTCAATAATATATAGTCTTTATATATTAAATAATCATAATTATAATGTAAATGTTTACATTACACTTCTTTATTTGTTATGCTCATACTTTAACCTTTTCAATCGTTTGCTTTAATATGCAGTATATTTTTGTGTTTGCTTCCTCCTGCTCCCTTTCGGACACATACTGTATGATTTATTATTATTATTAATATGAAGATATTATTAAGATAAGATAAGATGTTACTTTATTGATTGAACATTTTAGTTTAGAATGTGCTGTCCCACAGTAATTCAGAAGGCTCACAGGTCACATTCCGACCATTATTTAAAACAATAGGTGCTTTCACACCGTCTACAGTTTGATTTGTATAGAGGGAGCTCTGTCAGTTTTCGAATTACTCATTTGCTTTCGGGGAAACCTATTTTTCAGAGCACATCCTGCTACTAAATATTTCACACGCACGCTCTGTTGACTGGCGCAGCAGCGCGGATGCGATCAATTGCTATAAAAACACTCTTCTACTAATACAGACGGTGTCACTATGCCGGCGGATGTGGCCGTTGTTGAAGCCTCTTCAGGCTCCGCATCGGCAGGCCTCTCCCTCGGTGTGGAGCTGTCAAACTCAACCCTAACGCCGCTTACAGCCGGCCAACTAAAATTTGTTTTCCGTTCACGTTGTAATTTTTAGACTCCTTCGCTTCTTTGCTTGTGAATCCAAAAGCTGTGACGCTTGGCTGTTTTCGTTTTGCCCTATTTTTTTATTACACAGCCAGAGTTAAAAAAATATCAATATGAACATTTCAAATACCGCGCCGGCATCACCGCCATAACCATAGCAACGTAAGTAAGAATGCAGCGCCGCCACGTACAGATGGCAACACCCAGACATAATCACAAATATAAAACAAATATTCAGAAACTGTAATGAACAATAACTAATATTTATTTCAAGAACTGTTATTTACAGAAACTCAACATTTCTAATCTGTGTGACACAAATATGCACGATTATTTTGGGCTCCCCCTATTTATCTCAAAGTCAGCCATCAAGGGAGCTCCCTCCCTCTTCGGGGGAGCCAAGCTCCCCCTAGCTCCCCCCAATTTCGAACAGTGTCTGTGGCTGAATGGCCAGCAATTAGTTGCGGCGCATTTATCCTAGGTGATCAGAGCTAACTGCCTGCCGTCAGATTTCATTTAAAAAACAGATCTGATTTTAAGACTATTTCTGCGCTCATAAAGAATGATAAGAATAAGAATAATGCGTATTGAACTGGTTTCATTAATTAGTGAGTTTATTTAACACTAGAACCGCCAATCGGGTCAATTTGTGTGATGTGTGTTGTGTGTGTGCAATGTAACTTTTTTTCAATAAAATATTAAAGTCTCCCAGTCCGTGACTTTTCCTGAAAGTGTGTTATGTAGCACCCTATGTTGTTAAAAATTGCATTCTAATAGCGGGATTTGACGGGTTTAGGTAGGCCTATACAAAAACCTCTGGCGGTTCTAGTGTTAAGGTAATTAGGTACAGTAGAAGCCCTTTTTTATCAGTAACGAATTTAGCAGTTGAACATAAAAGTAAACTAACTGAGGCTCACTTGCAATGACAGTGTTGTTTCCAACTGTAACCTTGTCACTCAGAGTAACCTACCGTTAATTTAGCTGCTGGAGAAGAAAGATCAAGGGGGGAGGGGGGGGAGAGAGCTGTGGTTGATGGGCCATTAGTTGTGTAAATACACAGCTGAGAGCTGCCGTTTCATTCAGACTGTTTAAAAAACTGTAACAACGGACTATTTTTCTTAGCGGATGCATGTCAATTTAAATCAATACAATAAATACATACAACTATTTTTTAAATCAATAAAAACATTTTCTAAATCCATAAAAGCATTTCAATTAATATTGGGAGTCATGTCGTTACTTTGTTGAGAATGTGGCCGTGTAATAAGCGGGATAATTTGCAGCGACTTGTAACCCCCGTCATGTGTGTGTAGAGGTGTGTGTGGTTAAAACACTTTCATGAAGTGAAGGAATTTCCTTCTATAAAACAGCTGTGGGCAGCAGTGAGTGTCACGGACATGAATTCATAGATCAAGGCAGACTGGTGCACACACTCTCCTGTCCTGCCAGGCGACACGCCCATTCTAAGCCGTGTCCCTCACTCCTCACATCCCAAGCATCCCCACAAGTGTATTATGTTGTTACATCGTTTCAGATGTTATGTTTCAGTTGTGCTCTGTCTATGTTCAGTGATGCAAACTTGTCACCTTTCGGCAAAATTCGCCGTTTTGAATCCAAAATAAGTCGTTTGTGTGATTCATGTAGATCTGCAATACAAATATTTTTGGGGTATGGGGGGGGCTGGGACCCGGAGTAATCCGCGGCCGTGAGCTGTTATGTGCCATCATGACACGCATGTGGTTCTTTTTTTATATATATTATATTGAAGTACGAGCTGTGTGCTCGAGTCTTCCTGCCTGTCGGCTCTGCTCATGGATGTATAATAAGGCTCTGCTGCTCCGAGATGATGGTCTAGCTTCAGCAGCTACATTACCTACGGGTGCGTTCGTTAATATTAACTGTGCGTCCGGAGTGACTGTGGCACAGACTGGACCGCTGGTGAACAGCCCGTTCAGGTGTTCAGAGCAGAGCTCCCTGTCGGAGCGGCAGAGCGTGATGTGAACTGAAAAGTTTTTCTGTGGCAATATTATTTAAGAAATCGTTGAGCTAGCTAGCTAGCATACATTGTCACTATCTCCTAATGTTAGCTTTAGCCTTCTATTTCTAATAGTTTTTTTCATAGGCTATAAACAGAGGTGGTATAAGTATATATATATTGTACTTGAGTAAAAGTAGAAGTACTCAGATCTTGTACTTGAGTAAAAATAGAAGTACTCAGGTCTTGTACTTGAGTAAAAGTAGAAGTACTCAGATCTTGTACTTGAGTAAAAGTAGAAGCACACAGATCTTCTACTAGAGTAAAAGTAGAAGTACTCAAATCTTGTACTTGAGTAAAAGTAGAAGCACTCAGGTCTTGTACTTGAGTAAAAGTAGAAGCACACAGATCTTGTACTAGAGTAAAAGTAGAAGTACTCAGGTCTTGTACTTGAGTAAAAGTAGAAGTACTCAGATCTTGTCCTTGAGTAAAAGTAATAGTCCCAGAGTGTAGGAATACTCTGTTACAGTAAAAGTCCTGCATTCAAAATGTTCCTCAAGTAAAAGTAGAAAAGTATTATCATCAAAATATAGTGAAAGTAGCGACAGTAAAAGTAGTCATTGTGCAGATTGGTCCATTTCAGAATAATAGATATGATATGTTTTATAATGATTGATCATGAAAGTGTTCTCAAAGCTGGTAAAGGTGCAGCTAGTTTGAATGACTTTGTATACTGCAGGGTAGCTTGTGGATTTACTCCAGGTGGAACTAAAGTCTGATTTAACACTTGATTATATTTCACTTAATTAATCCAGATCTGTGAAGTAACTAAAGGTATTAAATACATGTAGTGGAGTCAAAGTACACCATGTACCTCTGAACTGTAGTGGAGTAGAAGAACAAAGTAGCAAAACATTGAAATACTTAAATAAAGTACAAGTATCTCAAAATTGTGCCCAAGTATAATACTTGTTGAGTTTATAAACTTAGTTACTTTACACCATGTGGCTATAAAGATAAAAAGACTTAAGCCTTGCACAGAGGCATGAAAATACATTTTCAAAATGCTCAACAGTGCTGCCAAAATTATAAACTGACTGCTCCACAATTTAAAATAAATGCTTTGATATATTTCTATTAGATGTGACTCTTTGTCGTTTCTGTTATTATTAACACTGCTGCTTTAGTTGTTCTGACTGCTAAAATCCTCTGTCATTCCGTGGGGTGGGGGAGCCGGGGGCTTGGATCCTTGTCACCTTTTTCATACCTGATGAGTTTGCATCCCTGTATGTTAAAAAGCCTCAGTCACCTTAATTCATGTAATAAAAACATCTCAGGTCAGTAACACTCAAAGCTAAATGTGCAATACCATGTTATAATGTTATTGTTGTTACATCAGAAGATGTACATATTGAAATGATTTCTTAACTTACAGTAGGCTATTTTTTACAATGTGTGTTGGAATGATTTATTAAATTACAATGAATATTGTCATTGTTGAAGGCTTTTAGAGAAGGGTGAACTATAAGCCTGAATTACATAACATTTTATACCTAAAAACATAAAAGCCACAATAAATAAATCACAATTATTCTAGTTATTTTTACCTCCCGTATTGCTTTCAACCCACCAGCTTTTATGGTGTTGTTACGTCACTAACTGTAAGCTTGTCACATACAGTCTATGGTCACTCAGAGTAACCTACTGTTAATTTAGCTGCTGGAGAAGAAAGATCAGGGGGGGGAGGGGGGGAGAGAGCTGTGGTTGATGGGCCATTAGTTGTGTAAATACACAGCTGAGAGCTGCCGTTTCATTCACACTGTTTAAAAAACGGTAACAACGGACTATTTTTCTTAGCGGATGCATGTCAATTTAAATCAATACATACCACTATTTTTTAAATCAATAAAAACATTTTCTAAATCCATAAAAGCATTTAAATTAATATTGGGAGTCATGTCGTTACTTTGTTGAGAATGTGGCCATGTAATAAGCGGGATAATTTGCAGCGACTTGTTCCTTATGGGGAAAATAACACCCTTCATCCAGATGAGGATCCCTCCGCTACACTTTGGGATCCTGATCGACCGACGAAGCTCCATTAAAATATACATATTTTTGGTGAATTACTGAGTTTAGGCACGTTAATAACGTTTTAATGAAGTTGAATACAGTATATTCATATGTGTCAGTGATTTCATGTCAATTGGGTGAACATAAACATAAATGATCGTGGTGAAGATGATGATTAAATTAGGATTAAAAATCGAGAGCCGGGCTGCATTTCCTCCCGTTCGTTTTTTTCGAATAACAAAATTATTTTGTTAAATAACAACATGGTGATGTTTTGTAAATGATTACATGTCTCTTATTTAGCACAGTAGTATGATATCCGTGACATATGGATCTTAACAAAGTTCCGCTGTACATCCAGTATACTGTATTTCACTTTATTTTACATGAGCTCCAGTGTGGAACCCCACTGCACCCCCTGGTGGATCAATGATCCATTACAGTTGGCTTCATTATAATTACATTTATCTATCACGGGGGCGGTCTCAAGTCAAGCTGGAGGATTTCCCTTGAGCGAGGGCAGATCACGTACCAATCACGGCCCTCGCGTTTCAAACTGTCTGAAATGAATCGCTACATCTGTATGTCAGACGCCAAAGGCCCTGTACGCAGCGTCAGCGTGAAGACCAAGACCAGTGTCTTAGTGAGACCAATCACGAAGCTCTGTCTGCTTCTCGAAGCAGTGTGATGGCCCCCCCCCCCCCCCAAGGAAACAAAAACGGACCTCCAGTAAAAAAAAAAGGAATATAAGTTCATAAAGTTGCTTAATTATGTTTAGATTATATGGTCCTATTTAAGTTTATTTTTAGTAATTGGTATGCTCCCCGCCTAGCCAATTAGGGGCCGGAAATGTAGGAGCCATATGTTAAAATGTATATTTGAATATTATAATCCTTTGTTATTAGTGCTATCATATCATTTATTTGAACCAGCCGTGTGAAATTGACGGCATAGACGACCGCAGCTGTACGTGATTACGAGACGTTATGGCCAACGGCAGCTGCTGGTGATTGGGGTGTGAGAAGGAGAAAGAAGCACCGAGCAACATAGTTTTTTGATCTGAGAGAATATGTGTTTGTATTTGATACCTTTTTGTGTAAATAAAAAACAAACTATCCTGAGACGTATTTTGTCCGAGTCAAGCTTATTTGCTATCTGTGAGCCGAATTTTGGATTACTGGAACTCTAGATTAATATGTGAAATGACATAAGAAACATCACTCAAAACGGCATCTTTTTAATTATGAGGGCTGAACAATTTAGAAAAAAAATAATTAAATGTGATTATTTTGACTGAAATTGCAACAATTGTATTTTGGACACTGCATAACCACAATCCTTAATTATGGTCTGAGAACAGAGGTCGGCGAAGATCCTATTATAATTGCTCGCCAAAACACACAAAACAGGGAAAACGACCGGCAAAAGCACAGCAAAAGGTTCCGACACCATGACGGCAGATAGGTGGCCTAGTGACGTGACGCAGCGTGTGAAATGGGTTCCGGAACTTTGCAAAAAAAAATGTCCAAGCCAAGCCCACTTTCGTTTTAACGTAATCTGCACCCATTTTCACGTAAACTAACGAAAATTGCCACGTATATCTAGGGTGTGGAGACTAACCAAAAATCCTCCTGGAGGTGCATAAAAAACGTACAGGAAGTCGGCCATTTTGAATTTCGCCCTTCGTACTTCAGAGATCTTCTCCTAGGGATTTTATATCGACTCCAAATTCGGCGGGTAGCGTCTCAAGACATAGGGGATGAAAAATCGCAATATTTCACCGCACTGCGTAGCCGTTATGCGGCGCCCATTTTCACGTTCGCTCGATGCTAGGCGATCCCTCGCCATGGAACACAATGATGTCATAACTCCAACCGACATATTCCGAACTCCGCCAAACGTCACATGATGGTTAACACTGCGGCCCTGAACAGCTCTACGTCAAATCGGAGGTTTCATCATGTGGCGTTACCCTGCAAATGCATCCCTCGCCATAAAATACAATGTCGCTGTAACTCCAATGGACATGGTTCGATCGTCCACCAAATTTCAGTTTTATATCACCGGTCTATGCCTCAACAGCTCAACATCAAATCTCAGTTCTCATCATATGCCGTTTCCACGGAAACGCATCCCTCGCTATAAAACACAATATTGTTGCGACTCAAAGGAAAATCGTCCAAACGGCGCCATACTTCAGTTGATGGCTAATGATCTGGACCTCAACATGTCTGTGCCACTGAGTTTTCCCTCGCCGTTAAACACAATATTGCCATAACTCCTATGAAAATGGTCATAAACTGGTCAAACTTCACATGTGTGCTAAAGACATATACCAAAAAAACTTCACATGTCTGATAACGATGCAGCCCTCAAGACATCTAGGCCTACTAGGGGTTTCATCAAATCCCGTTGCCATGGCGACAGATCACTCGCCATCAAACACAATGTTTATTTTACTGCTGTACATCCCATGTAAATTGTCTGATGGACCTGAAACTTCCCACGTTTGCTAACGTCCGAGTCCGAAAAAGATTTGCGCGACGTCGACGTGCGAACAACAGCGACCCTGCGCGGAGCGTCAAAGACCTGCTCATCGCTGCTCGCAGCTTTAATTCAGATTACTTTCGCATATTTTGCCTGTAGCAAATACTGTGCTTCGTGCTATTTCAGTATTGAACTATAGCCGAATCACAACCCCACCTTCACTAGTGTCTCATTGACATTGTGTCACGTGAGCTTAAAAAATGGATGGTGCCAGTAGCAGCCAAACGCCTAGCGGGGCAGCGAAAAGTAAAAGAAAGAAAAGGACGAAAGATTGGCAGCTGCATTCAAACATTTTCCAACAATAACTAGCTTTTTCAAAAAAGCTAAAAGTGACGAATTAGGCCAGCAACCACAAGGCACACACACACACACACACACACACACACACACACACACACACACACACACACACACACACACACACACACACACACACACACACACACACACACACACCTTCTATCACATATACTGATCACTTAGTCGAGCAACCACATACTTTCAATACATGTTGATGTTGGTGACAAATAGTACTCCTTGTGTACTTGTACAGCCAGCCAGTCATATCTTTGCATTTTAAGTGGGGTGCTGCTCTGAGGTTTTGAGTGATATTACTTGGTCTTCTTCTCATCCATTGTATCCTTGTCTTGTGATTTTTTTACTGAAAGGGCAAAAAGCTAGACCTACTTTGGTTGAACTATGTAGCTGCGTCCCTGCTTTGACAAATAGGTGTGTGATTGACATGCCAGATTGAATGAAAATGTAAAATATTGGTCATGTTAGGTAGGCGTGTTGTTACGTGTTGGTACGTGGGTTGAGGGGCCCTGAGCTCTCAGTGCCCAGGGGCCCCTGGAGGTACTAAAGCCTTGGCTATAGGCCTGTTAACATCTAACTATCTATCTTAACTTCTCCAAGATAAAATATTGATCTTCTGGAGAGGATGAACAACTGGTCCATCTTATTTAAAGTTGTCTCTTCTTAGCTTTATCTACAGTTGAATGTTGTGCTTTGATTAGGACGTGAGGGTCTCTGAGGATTTGTAAGATTTATTAAATAACTGTCTAAACTGCATGTAAAACCGAGGTTTTAATAATGCTACTTCTCTCTCTTTCAGGGTGGACTTTAAAAGAAAAATATCCCAGAATATAAAACTGCTGGTGTCAATGAACTCCTGAAAACCTTAGGTAAGTGCGTGCCAGACAAACTTAATGATATTTAACACAAAAAATGTATAGTGCTTTGTATTACAGCTTAGTACACCTTTTGTGAGACATGTTTGAGTTGTCGGTACAAAATAGTGAAGTATTTTCATGTTCGTCTTTACATGTTTTCTTTTTATTATAATGCCCCTGATGAGGACCAGAAGACAAAATGTGTTGGCCTACAAGTTGTTCTGCAAACTACAAGTGTAGCTGGAGTTTAAGCTCTTCCCTATTTTTTCCTTCTCTGCTCTCTATTAACCCTTTCACACCAACGCGGTTCCAGGGCCGGTTCGAAGCTGGAGCTTGATAATCACCGTTTTTTCCTGTTCACACCGCAGCGGAGCAGCCTCTAAGCTCCGGAATCCGGTTCGTTTCAAGTACCAAAAAGTTGTCGGTCTAGCAAGCAAGCACCGCATACGTCACGCTTACGTCGGAGGCGGGGGCAGGGGCAGGGGCATCAGTTTTAATGTTATACTATAGTAATTAATGCTGCAAAGCTTGGTATTTTGAGCTTGGCGCATGCAGAGGCTAACAACAGCTAGCTCTAACGCCATCGAATAGGACGTATATTTACCTTCTTTCTCCTACGGAATCTTCGTTGAAGTTGATGATGATGATTGTAAGGAAGTCTTGAATGTAGCATGTAAAGTTGATAGTAAAGTTGTCCCATTTCTTCCATTTTGTTTTGACCGAGCAAAACCAAAACGAGTAGCGCTTCAATACAATCGGTCATTGTTGTTGTTGTCGATGTGAGGGGTTTCCGCACGGTTTGGCTTTACGAAGCAGGCACGCAAACGGTTACGCCATGACACAGCACCATTCGGGCTCTGAGCAGTGTGAACAGAGCGGGAGCCGAACCGAAGAACCGGTTCTAAACCAGAAAAGCTCTAGCACGGAGCTAGAACAGGAAAAGCCTTGGTGTGAAAGGGGTTTATGAACAGTGTTGGGTGTAACGCGTTACAAAAGTAACGGAGTTACAGTAATATATTACTTTTTGCTGTAACGAAGTAATGTAACGCATTACTAATGAAATTTGGGTAATATATTACCCGTTACAATTATCAGTAACGCAGTTACACAACACATTTTAACCCGAAATTAAATGGTGTTTTGTTTTTTAAGAATTTACAAATATCGCGAGACATTCCGACACCAGAGAAAAAATGTGCGGGTAGATTAATAAACCTGATGCATTGTTTACTATTGGGTTAAGATGGCGGGAGGAACTTTTGAGCGATGGGTGTTCTCACATTATTATCAGTTCATTAGAGAAAAAGAGAAAAACATAATAGTCAAGTGCAATCTATGTTTGTCGGCAGCAAAGGAATTGTCTACATCAAGAAATAGCACTAGCAACTTAAAGAAACACCTGGACCGGTGCCACACTAACACTAAGTTAGTCGATAGATCTGCCGGCTCGGAGAAAAGAAAATATACAGAAGACGTGAGTGCAGGCACGCCGAAGCAACACAAGTTAACATTCTCTCGGTCTTCCATGATTCTGGAACCCCGAGAAGTTAAGAGACTCGTGGCAGAGTATGTTGTGGAAGACATGCAATCTCTGTCAACTGTGGAGTCGCCGGCATTTAGAAAACTTGTCAGCAAAATCCCTGTCAACACCACCAATGACAAGGTAAGCTAACGTTGTAATAGAGACTTTTTAATACAGTAGATTACTGGGCCATACCGAGGCTGTACTACCATGTTAGCGACCAGCGACGTAATTGTAATGTTGTTATTTTGTGTGTGTGTGTGTGTGTGTGTGTGTGTGTGTGTGTGTGTGTGTGTGTGTGTGTGTGTGTGTGTGTGTGTGTGTGTGTGTGTGTGTGTGTGTGTGTGTGTGTGTGTGTGTGTGTGTGTGTGTGTGTGTGTGTGTGTGTGTGTGTGTGTGTGTGTGTGTGTGTGTGTGTGTGTGTGTGTGTGTGTGTGTGTGTGTGTGGACTCGCATCTTATTCCACTTGCTTTGTACATGGTTAGCTTAAATGTTATACTGCTGCCTGGTGGTAAAAAGATGCATTGCCTATACATAAGCACCTATCATTACAGTAATATTACCGGTATTTAAATATTATTTAGCCCAGTTATAAATGGAGCATTAGTTTATTATCTAGCATGACTTTAATATCTCTATCTTCTTAATTTTCAGCAAGTGTTGCCAGATAGAAAGACATTTGCCAAAGAGTTGGATAAAGAATATGCTATCATGGAAAAGGAGCTGAGGAAAACTATCGATGCCCAGGATTATGTGTCAACAACGGCAGACATATGGAGTGCTAACAACAAAAGTTTATTGGGGGTGACTGTGCATTGGATCGATGCAGATACCTTGAAACGAAAGAAGGCTGCGATCGCTTGTAGAAGATTTAGGGGTCGACACACGTACGACGCAATAGCAACAGAGCTGGAGGACATTTTCTCTCAATATGGACTTACCAACGATAAAGTGACTGCATGTGTGACGGACAACGGGAGTAACTTTGTGAAGGCGTTCAAGGAGCATCAGCAGCGGCAAGTGGAGTCCGATGAGGAGGAAGATGAGGTGGATGGCGATGGTGAGGCAGACTTTACAGACCTTCACAGTGTGCTTGCCGCCGCCAAAGATGATAATGCCCAGGACGGGCTATGTGTACTGCCTCCCCATCATAGATGCGCAGCCCATACACTTAATCTAATTGCGAACAATGAGGTTGATAAATGGCTGTCATCTAACGTAGAATCTAGAGGTGTGTATCGTAGTGCTACAGCCAAATGTTCAGCGTTGTGGACGAAGGCCAGCCGCTCCACAGTCGCATCAGAGTTCCTGGAAGAAGTCAGTGGTAGAAAATTGATTGTTCCCACAGTAACAAGGTGGAACTCATACTTTGACGCCTATTCTCGGATCACAGAAATTCCCCTCACTGACATCAATAATATCTGCACACAATTTCAAATGAAATGTATGAACGACAGGGAATACCAATTTCTCAAGGACTACTGTTCCATTATGAAGCCTTTCACAGTTGCACTGGATATCTTACAGGGTGAGGACACTTGTTTTTATGGAACGCTTCAACCAACACTAGAAGTTCTCATGGGAAAAATCTTAGCAATGAAAACTGGCCTATCAGCAATGACCACTGGGCTGCCTGAAGTTATTGTGGGAGCAATCAAAACTCGATTTGCCGCAATAATTGACTCCAAGGAAGCACTGCTTGCCGCTGTCTCACTGCCTAAGTTTAAGCTGCGTTGGGTAAAAGAAGAAGCCAGAAGAGACTATATCAAGATACTCCTCATGTCAGAGTGTCGTTCCCTAACAACACAAGAGCCTGCAGCCCTCATGCCCGATGTCCCTCAACCTGCTGCTGTTGCCTCCAGCGAGGAGGATTTTTTTGCCTTTGACTTACAGCCCGTTACCACAGCTGATGCGCCCATGTCTGTGGAAACAGAGGTAATGTCTTATTTTAATTCTGCCCCTACGATGGAAAGTCTGCACCAGTTTCCAAGAATTAAAAAAATCGCACTCCGCTCTAATGCCCCAACGCCATCCAGTGCACCAGTAGAAAGACTTTTCAGTCTTGGAAATCTTGTGCTCACCCCAAAACGCAACCGTCTCGGTGATGGACGCTTTCAACGCCTTCTCCTGATGCGCTTCAACCGTCATTTCAGTCAAGGCGGTAATGGAATAGGCCAGCCCCCCACCATAGAAAAATAAGTAGGCTATAGGTCAAGGCTTTAAGGGCTTTCCTACTTAAATGTATTTTACGAGCATTAATCGGCTGTATTCTACCTCTGTTTTGGCAGTAACAGGTTTCCTGTTTATTTGTTTTATTTTCAATATTCCAATGTGTGTGTTAAATATAGTGGAGCTTCATTTGTTTTGTGAAGTTTTTCCTACGAGGCCTTTTTTGTATTTAGATTTGACCAGACTTTGTTTGGTAGCCTATGTTCTAGGCGTTGTTTGGCCAATAGCAGGGCTCCTATTTTTGGCCTACGTTACATTTAGTAGCAATTTAAGCAATGTTTGGCTTACATGTTAATAGTGTTGAACTGAAAATGGCTGAGCCGTAGGCTATTCCTTGAGGCATAATCCTTTTCGTATTTTTGATAAAGCTTCTTCTTTGTCCACTAAATACATTCAAACTTCTTGTGCTTGGAACTTGAATTAAATAAAAGAAAGTAACAAAAAGAAAAATATATTGCACACCTTGTCATTTCATAATGTTATAGATTTCATTATAGTGAGCTCTAGCTCTATTGTATTTAATATATATATATAGGCCTAGACTTATAAATATTTACAGTATCTCTACTATAATTGACCAGACTTTGATCCTTTGTCTGCTTTAAATAAGTTTATAAGTTGTTAGTAGCCTTAAGGGCCTACACAGTTGTTATGCTATACCACATTGCCCTTCACTGGATGTATAATGAGCTGCACTAAACTACATTTTAGCATTTAAAATAACTAGCCATTCTTTTGCGGTTATTTTGGTGAAAGTAACTAAAAAAGTAACTAAAGTAGTGTAACTCATTACATTTCAGAGACAGTAATATTGTAATGTAACTTATTACTTTCAAAAGAGAGTAATAAGTAATATGTAATATATTACATTTTGGAAGTAACTTGCCCAACACTGTTTATGAATGATGTTCCAGTTCCTTTGTTTGTGCTCTGAGGAGGGAGTAGTGAGGAGGGGTATCTGCAAAGACCTGAACGAGGAAACACCACACAGAAGTTAAGAGGCGATACAAAACCAAAACATTTAGGACAAAACAACAACATTTAATAAAACCCACAAAACAAAAAACAGACAAGGAAAAAAACAACAACAAAACAAACAAATAGCAGCAATAAAAACCTTGTGCAGAAATCATGTGTGAATACTTATTCTGTTATATTTACGCCCACAGTAATAAACACTGGACCATTCCTCTTTCATGTAAGGGCAGTTGGGCACTAGTTCCTCACAGACTCATCCAGAGTTCCTTGCAGCACGTGTGGTAACCTCTCCATTGGCTAAATACACATCAGTTTTTCAAACCGTAATAAAATGTCAGAATATTGTGAGGCTTGCAGCATCCAGAGCAATTCCAATAATGTGCCAATTTCTACGTTCATAATTTGAATCCAAACAAAGTGATATGGATTAGAAGGTATATCGTTCCCAAACGCTATTTTTTATCTTACTTTGCACTGATGCCCAAAAAGATAACATATTAGGGCACGACCGCATAAGATTACTGTAAGTGCCACAGCTAATGTCACATTTCAGACATAATACATAGGATTATTATACAGGAGCTGGGATTACATGCAGCCTGTGAATAAACTTGTATTGGATTTGTTACATGTAATCTTCTTTGTATTCAAAAACATGTTTTGCCACATCTCATCATCCGATTAACCGTTCATATTCATTAGAGTCAGACGCTGCAGCTGATCACAACATTCCCACACACTCATACTGAAGTGGACAGACAAGTAGAACCAAGTTAAGACTTTTTAAGTTAGGTCTTTTTACTTAAAAAATTATTTATCCGTGTAAAGTGTACGACTGAATGAGAAAAAAAAGAAAGAAAAACGTCCTTGATTCATTAGAAATATTTGACCTTCACGATATGAAAGTATGCTTTTAATCTGCAAATAGTCCACTGTAGGCAGAGGTGGGAGAAGTACTCAGATATTGTACTTGAGTAAAAAAAACAATACCGGAGTGTAGGAATACTCTGTTACAAGTAAAAGTCCTGCATTAAAAATGTTACTCTAGTAAAAGAACAAAAGTATTAGCATCTAAATATACTTAAAGTACCAAAAGGAAAAGTAGTCATTAGCCGCATTCACACCGCAGGACTTTCCCTGGTACTTTGGTTCTTTAGTTCCGTTAGTACCAATAATGTTGCGTTCACACCGCCGGGACTACTCAGTGCCGGGAACTCTTTTGGCCATATTCAGTCCCTGCTAGAGAGGTGGTACGAACCTGGTGATGAAAGAGTGCCAATTTATATTACATTTTTCTATTGGCTGGGCGAATTGCAAACCACCCCCCGTTAGACTCTGAATGTTTTTTGTTAGGCAGCCATTTTTTTCCTCGCTACAAAACCACATCCACACCTGAGCGAGTAGTTTTTTTGTACTTTAAAAGCAGTTATGACCACACGTCAGGGCCGTGGGAAGTAGGGGTGGTGAGGGTGCTGCAGCACCCCCTGGTGGAGGACATAACTAAGTAAAGAGGCACACCTTTATAATTATTAGGATAAATAAAAACAGGTTTGAAATCATTCCAATGTATACTAAAGGACAGTAAATCAAAAATATTGTTTAAAACTGGAGAGATTTAAAAATATGCATAAATAAATAAATGTTAACTGTTAAAATAAGATATAAATGAACCTCAAAAATAAAATAAGTTAGCCTACATTTATTTTGTATTGGTTATGGTAGGTTATTGGTTATGTTCATATGATTTGATTAATAAAATGCAAACCGATCTTTTTCATATGGGTGTTTAGAATTGTACCGAGATCAGTCTCTAGTAATTGGACGCTCAAAGTGCACCAGATTGAAGCATTTTACTTTAAAATGTTCAACAAAATCTTCCCGGGGGGGCACCCCCGGACACCCCTAGAGGATGTGAAGTCCACCCCCCAATTAAAACATGTTATAATACTAAATACATTTGAAGCCTTTTTATATAAGCTGTCCACCATGTCAATATGTTTCTCTGTTTGTAGTATATTGGTCTTTTATAGAGGTTTTTCATTGCCAGCTAAAATCTTGCCTAGGGCAGCAAATTGGTCAGAACCGGCCCTGGTGTCATCCCCGCAGCCCCCCCCATTTGAAACATGTTCCCACGGCTATGCCACACGTACTACAATACCGGAGCGGTGGAATGATGAGGAAGTGTTGGCGCTTCTGGCAATTTACTCTGAGGACGGGATGCAGCAGCTTCTACAGAAAGCAGTTCCCAACTCCAAACGTTTTGAGCGATGTTCGCAAAAGCTACTTGAGCGGCGTGATGCCGTTATTGTTATGCCTTGACTGTGCAATACCAAAAAATAATTGGCGAAGCTTTATTTATTGTGTCCCACCCCAAATTTGCAGAATAGAAGAATGTGAGAGCAGACAGGTGTCGGTGGTTGAATTTATCTACAATGTTGCAACCTTGTGCAGCAATGGCAGGGGCAGAAAAACAAGTCTTACACACATAAACACAATTAATTTATCATGTCATTTGTTTTAGATAAATAAGGGAAAAACACCAAACAACGGTTAATGTCCTTTTCCAAAATCAGCCTGAGGGGGTAATATATAATAAATACATAAAGATAAAGTCCATTGTTATAATGGGGTATTTTATTTGTAAATTACCCTTATAACCCAGCCTCATGGTGCACATGATTCTTTGCTTGGACATTTTGTTAGTTTGAGTCATATGAGCTCGGATTCTAGTCGGGACATAAAGTAACACGTATCTTAGGAAGATATGAACTTCATCTTGGTGAAGATGATGCTGAATTCACTATTTAGTAGATAATCATGTGACACTTTATCTTTGCACTACGGTCTGTCTGCTGAGCCTACCTATTATATATATATATATATATATATATATATATATATATATATATATATATATATATATATATATATATATATATATATATATATATATATATATATATATATATATATCATGTACAGCGGTTGGGCTTTATACCCCCTCCCCCGTGTAGTTCTTCTTCTCTCGTTTTTTATTGTACTCGCCGTGAAGTGGTTTTGCGGCCTGCCAGTAAGCCCAGAGAAGAAGAAGACGAAGTGATGTCAGCGTAATCTTGCTTCAGGGAAAGTACTGCGGTGTGAACGCGATTGGCACTAGCCCCCTGGCGGATTCAGTGCCGTGGTACTTTAGTGCCGGCACTAAAGTACGGCAAGTCCTGCGGTGTGAAAGCGGCAATTTTGCAGATTGGTCCATTTCAGAATAATATATATGATATGTTTTATAATGATTGATCATGAAAGTGTTCTCAAAGCTGGTAAAGGTGCAGCTAGTTTGAATGACTTTGCATACTGCAGGGTAGCTTGTGAATTTACTCCAGGTGGAACTAAAGTCTGATTTAAGAGCTGATTGTATTTCACATCATTCATCCAAATCTGCAAAGTAACTAAAGATAAACATGTAGTGGAGTACAAATACACGATTTAACTCGAATAGTGGTGGAGTGGAAGCATAAAGAATAAAAAAGAATATAAAAGCAAAAAATGGAAATACTCAAGTCAAGTACAAATACTTCAAAATTGTACTTAAGTACAGTACTTCAATGATGGACAACAGTTTGTTCAGAGTCAACAGTTTGTTACTTGTCAGGTTGATGGAAAAATAGACATAGTTTGTGATAAGCACATTCTTGACGATCCTTGTAATGTCTTTAACGACCATGTAAATGTCATGGTCGTGTTGCCCGTGAACACAATTGAGTGCCTTTGTTGGTTTATCCATCTTTTAGAGTGTAATGAAGATGTCGGCCTCTAGGGGTCACTGCTGTGGCTTTATACTGTTATCCTGCTTCCGTTTCAGAATCAGAATACCTTTATTAGTCCCACGGAGTGGAAATTTGCGTCGTGATGCCTCCATCTGATGTTTCCTAGCCCCAGCATGAGATGTGTCTATGTGTTCTGTCTTTCCCCTATCCCAGGGGTCTGCAACCTTTTTGACCAAAAGAGCCATTTTGCTCATTTTTCCTCAAATTTTTTTGTCTGGAGCCGCAAAACATATTTCATAGCTTGAAAGCTATTAAAGTTGTATTTATTGTTATATCAGACAAAAACTACAGTTTTTTTGCATTTATTAGGCTATTTATTACATTATATAAAACTGTTAACCTCCAATAAGAAACAAAGAACTCCTATAAGGAGAATTAAAAATAATACACAGGCCTACTTTAAAATAAATTAAACACAGCACTTGGGGAGTCCTCTACACATTTGAAGGAAAAAAATATATAATTAAAATGGGCCCACTTTAAAATAAAAAAAACATATAGCTGCACCCTAAAAAAAGTTAAAGGTAGGGTAGGTAAGAATGGAGAAACCAGCTCGAGTGCGCTAGAATGTGAAAATACACAACCGGAAAAAATATGCCTCTTCCTTCAGACTTTCTTACAGAGTCCCTCCTCCAACACACACGAACGTGCATCATCAATGAGGCCACGAGGTAAGTTTGTGCACAGATGGAAGGCTGACAGGCAGGTAGACCATCCAGTTATTTTAGCCGGGCCAACTCAGATGATTGGTCGTGCTTTTTACAGCGCTGCGGCTTCCAGAGATTAATTTTTGTATGTATTTATTGTCAAAGCATTTAATATATTCAGTGCTATCGGGACGTTAAGAGCATTCCATGGAATATAACAAAAAGTGTTTTCTGAAATAAATTACATACCCCATTGAATTATGACTGAAGATTGTCAGCTGTCTTCCTCTCCCGTGTTGTTCCTCGATACGTAAAGGCTGCAGCACCTTTGACAACTTCTCTCTACATATCAAACATACCGGTAAACCAGCATCGTTTGCTGTGAAAGCAGATATCTCTGTCCACGCAGAATTAAATCCTGTGTTCCTCCGCTACTTTTCTTTGATTTATCCATAGTTCGCTCATCAAGCCGGGGGTCAGGTTATTCACCCGCAGGAAAAGGCGCTGGCGCGGGACCGTAGCAGGATGTGACGCATATTTTATTTGACCTAATTAAAACCGTTTTGTTTTTTATTTATGTGTCACAGTATCACCTCAAAATACAAGATACGAAACATTTTCAACCATGCAACAAAATATAAATAGTCCTACAAATACTTTTATTTTATTTCCTTCTTATTTTTGTCTAAGCTCAAGGGAGCCAGAGCAGAGGGCTTAAAGGGCCGCATGCAGCCCGTGGGCCGCGGGTTGCCGACCCCTGCCCTATCCAATGAGACGGCAGCAGGTTGACTGAGTGCTGCCCTGGTGTACAGACAGTGAATGGTTCTGCATGAGGATGTATGAGTATGGGCAAAATCTGAGAATATCTTCCCAGAATATTGCAGAGAGCCAGAAACATCTTTTTGTTTTGGTAATTGTTGTACTGAAAATAGAACCAAATCTGGTGCCTTTTCAATGATGAGCAGAGTTTATTGATCTGCGAGTGTAAGTCCATGTGTGCTAAAGTAAATGTGTTGCTCTTTGAGTGGAGTGCTCATACTGAAATCAGAATCAGAATTCCATTATTCGTCCCACAAAGAGGAAATCTACGTTGTTACAGCAAAGTATAGATGAAGAAAATAGAACACTGTTATATAAAAAGCATGCACATAGCATTGAAAATGAGAAAAAAACATTACAATTTAACAGAAACACATTCAGCTAGATAAGTAAGTAGCAACAGTGTTTCTGAAATAAAATAAGTGTAGCATTGTAGAATGAAGGGTGATATATAACAGTAGTAAAATTACTATACTGTATTGTTACGTAAAGATCCCTGTTACAAGTGATGGACTAGGAGTAGCAGCCAGTAGTAATAATAATATTAGCAGAACATATTGCACATGTTGTTGTGGTGTCATCGTCTTTGTTTGTTTTTTACATTATTGCACATTGGTGTAAGAGGTGGTAAAAGAGGCATCTGAAGATCTTCTCTTCCTGACCAAAGTAAGATGTATTGTAGTTTGACTTCGTTTTTATCCTTGTTCTCATTTATTTTCATGCATTTTGAATGCCTTACAGATAGAATGGTACACTAACCCATATCTCAGCATGTCCTTGTGGTGCTGCAGTGAAGACTAAAAGCGCATTTGTAAACGTGGGTTACTTATGATTACTTAACCAATAATAGTGCAAGAGGTATCCTTGTTATTGTCGGATTTCAGAATGTCTTGGGGCAGAGGCAGACATGTAGACATTGTTAACATCTGGATAAGTCTCCACTGTCTTTCACAAGTAACACTTTTCCTCCATTGCTCTTGATGAATATCTTGCAGTCCCTGATCCATGTTGCTCTAATTTGAAGTGATGTCCGCCCGCGTTCCATTTTGTCATGCTCCTTAATGTAGATTCCGTCCTTTCAGTTTCTTATCGCTAAACAACCTACGCACTTTTGTCTTTCTGATCACAAACTAATACATGTATGGGAAATGTATCCTTTTCAGTTCTTTCAGTGTGGAGGGTTTTATAGTTTAATGATGGGAATGTTTAGATTATGTCTAAGATAATTTAGGGGTATGGTTGGCTGCTTGCTTTCTTGTAAATTATGGGGTGTTCATCTTCTTTATCCACTTGTGGGGAAGTTGCTTTGTTCCTGCAATTTTAGATTGATTTCTATTTTTACTTTCTTTATTACTTTATTCAATACAACAAAAGACAAACTTGTTTGTGAATGATTTATTCGGTCTCTAAAGCTGCTTTAAGCTACAAAAACCAAGTAAGTGTGTTGCTGAACTTAGCAGAGAAATGCAGAAAAGTGAAATGATTTGAATCAAATTGTTACAGCTCAAATGCATTGCAGTGACTTTGTTGAAAACTTGAAAGTGAAATGTTAAACTGGAAGAGTAGGAAAAATAGTGAAGAAGCTTAATATTTAAAAGAAAAGGTTTAAGAAAGGTATAAACAACAACATGTATAGCCTCAATGTCCTGAAATAGCTGAATAATGTAATAGTTTAATGGTTTCTGCTGCTGAAAGTGCAGTAAGTAGTAGTGAATTAATGTGTATTAAGAAGAGAACATAATTGGGAAAGCAGCAGAATATTTTGACTTTAAACTTTTCGACTAAAAGCATACGTCACCAATAATGTCTAAAATATGTGGAACATGTTGAAGTCTGTATGAAGTCTCCATCAGACAGAAAATAATAGGCTGTTAAAGTCCAGTCTGTTTGTCAGTGTTTGTTTCTGTGCTGAGCACCTACTCATAACTCCTAATCATAAAAAAAATGATGTGTTTGGGAATTATGGCAGTTTTAAAAATAATTGAAGGCGAATTTCAAGCTCTCCTCCACTCTAGCTGTGACACACCACACCCAGAAACAACAATACATGTTACTTTAATGTGTCCCCTTCTGTTTACCCACCTGTTTTGTCTACCTATCTCAGGCTCTTCCCAGAAGCCTTTACTTTGACCTCCAGACTCTCCTGCTGATGAGGGACTGAACCCTCTCACTGACACAGCTCCACGGACCAGGACCAGACAGCCATGAACCCCCAGGAGACGGAGCTCGGCCAGGAGGTTATGGAGGAGGCCGACGCCCCCCCCCACCACCACCACAACAACCACAACAGCCGGTCCCGTAACCACAGCAACCAGGAAAAACGCTACAGGCGCGTTGAGGCCCCTGCAGGAGGAGGTGCTGGGAGCAAAGTGAGGGGGCCTCAGCAGCACAGGGGGCCACAGGAGGAGACAGAGGAGCCTCCACAGCCCCAGCCCATCCCCCGACCCGCAGTGACACGATACCGCAGACAGGGGGACAGCGAGGCCCGGGTCAGAGCCCAGCAGCAGAGGCACCGGCAGAGGCAGCAGAGGGAGGCGGAGCGAACGCAGCACCTGGCCCAGCATGAGAAGCAGCGGCGCGCCCAGAGGAGCCAGGAGGACGAGCGGGAGCGAGACGATTCAGCGCTGGCCCGCTCAGCCAGCACCGAGAGCAACTTCCACACCCACACAGACCGGGCCGAGGGCGACGACGGCCTGCTGGTGATGTCTCTGGAGCCGGAGGGGCAGGCAGAGGCCGAGGACGACGCCGGGAACTACGAGGTCCAGCTGATGCCTGAGGCGGAGGGGTACATTGAGAGTGCCGAGGCTGAGAAGCAACATATCCATCCTCACTACCCCCCTCAGCCACCTGAACCCCTACCCGAGGTCGAAAGCCATCAGAGACAGGGCGAAGCCGAGGAAATGCTGCACGCCGGCTACTCCAACTACGTCTACACCCAGCCCCTCAGCCCCTCCGGTGGGAGGGGCGACGTGTCGGACGGTCAGAGCCTGGAGAGTTTGGACGCTGCTCTCGGGGACGAAGCCTACTCCGAGCCATATGACATATACTCACTCTCAGAGCATGTTTACGAGGAGATCTGCGATACTCCCACATCAGTTTCATCTGCTGCGGACGGGGCTGAGGACACAGAGTCGCTCCGGCAGAGGCGTGCCGGCTTCAAACTGTTCGAGGGTCGGGCGGCAGGGGGAGACTACCATCAGCAGGAAGCGGTGGGCTCCCGTCTGCGGCACTACGACGAGCGCTCGGACGGCGAGTCAGACAGCCCGGAGAAGGAGGCCGAGTTCGCCCCGTACCCGCGCGCCGACAGCTGCGACCAGGACGAGGACATCGACACCATCGTGGCTGAGGTGAAAGAAAGCCTGAGCTCTCAGAGTCTCCATCGTGCTCTTGAAGACACCATACATGAAGAAAATGAGCTACTGGAAGGAGAGGAAAAAGCCCAAGATGAGTCTCAGATCGACTCTGACAAAAACCACCAAGCTGCCAACACAGGGACAGAGGAGCCGGTTGCAGTGAGGAACAGCCAAGACAAGAGGGACGCCATCTCCCTGGCAATCAAGGACATTAAGGAGGCAATAGAGGAGGTGAAGACCAGGACCGTGAGATCCCCGTACACTCCTGACGAGCCCAAGGAGCCCATTTGGGTCATGAGGCAGGACCTGAGCCCCACTGCAGAGTGCGACCTGCAGCCGTCACTGGGGGGGGAAGTGAGTAGAGCAGCTTCGGCTATCATGATCAAGTTGTACTGTTCTGGTGTGCCGGTCCACTGTTAGCAAATTAATGTATTGGTTACCTTCACATATTTTGAAGAGGCATAGATTCTTCCCTTTCTTTTAGTTTTTTTTTGTAGGTTCATATACATGTAAATGGTCCCACACACTCCCCCCCGTCTGAGAGGCCTCCATTGGACTCCTTTGTTTATTTCTGTAACATAGTGACATCGCTATGTACCACTCACGCTTCTATTGGCTAGCGCCATGACACAGTGTAAGTTATAAGAGGCGGGTCATCTCTAGGCAGTTGACCAATCACAACAGAGCCAGCCAGCTAACCAATCAGAGCAGACTGGGCTCTGGTTTCAGACAGAGGGTGAAAAGAGGTGCTGCAGCACAGGCAGGATGAGAAGAATAAAGAGCTTTTTGAACATTAAAGCACAGAGACATGTCACAGTGGAGACACTACATACTGATATGAAGCTGAACATGAGGGACACAATGTATCTCATGTTGCTCAGTGTGTATGCAGAAACACAGAGGGCAGCACATTGTCATTACATAGAATCATGTTGCAGGCTGCAGTGCAAACAATACCAGTGACATTGTCCATTTCAAGCTTTTCCATTTTCAACCTACATTTGATTTTAAAGCTATCTACACAGCAGTTCTGTAGCTGAACAGAACCTTTGTCGAGGAACCTCTTGCATTTTATTTCAGACTCCATGTTAAGTGGTTTGAGTAACTATGTGAGCAGTTCCTGAAGAGTGGTGCACTGATAACGTATTGTTGTAGGCCGACCCTGAAGTAAGCATTGCAAGGGCTCCATCAACACAAAACTGTGGTATATTTCTATTGGATTTCGGAATAATGCAGACAATTGGATCTTTAGCAAACATATTTGTGATACTTTAACATTTTCAGTAAATGCTACTTTGTACTTCTGCATTTAGAAGGGAAAAAATGTAATATTACTCCTCTACATGTATTTAACAGCTTTAGCTACTTTTAACAAAATGTATCTCTAAAACATTAAACTACACTAACTCTTTAAGTTATAAAGGAGTCAAATATATTTAAATATTTTACAAAAGTCAATCAGAACTTTGTTTCTCTACAATAGAAAAATGCTACTTGATGCAACAGTATTATCTAGAAATGTCACCTATATAAATATCATTATATACAAACATAAAGGCAATTTTCCTGCACAATAATTACTTTGTATACTTTAAGTAAAGAAAATGTGATAATAGTTTTGTACTATTACTCAAGTAGGATTTTGAATGGAGGACTTTGACAATAATGTATTGGTACTTTTACTTTTACTCAAGTAAAGCACTTTTTTCACCACTGCAGTTGACACATTGAAATGAGGACACAATATTTTTCATTGCTGGGAACAAATCTGACAGGGTATGCAGCTTACCACTAGAGGAGCGTAAGAAGGTATGTTCTTAAAGGTCCCATGTCATTTCTACTGATCATAATTCCATTGTTGAGGAGGTCTACTAGAAGTGTGCATCCAGACCCGGTGAGGACACTATCTATACTGACTCAGCAATCACTGTAAGTTATATTCTTGTTTAAATAGACTTCTCTGTTTTATTTATTCTACTCTGTATAATTGTTCTGTAGTTATTGTAGCTAAAACGGCGATTTCTGAGAGATTTTAAATCTCAGATCTGCTCAACTCAACCTGTAACACAGGTGTCAGTGGGTCACGCGCCTCAACCCTGCATTAAAATAGGCGGAACACTTTGCTGTCGCCCACCAGCTGAAGAGAGTTAACTAATTAGAGGGGCGTGCCCCCACAGCTGTGAGAGCTCAGCAATGAGGTGTCCATCTTAGGTGGCTCTTTCCTGGACCGTCAGCGTCAGCCAGACGAAGACTGACAAAGACATTGGAGTCCTGTTGGAGTCACGAGGGAGGCAAAGAGGAGGCAAATCCTACTTTGATTGCGCTAAGTATCGCTGGTGTTTTCTTTTGTTTTATTCAATTCTCTTTGGTTATCTAGCCCCTCATGCTATAATTATGTGTATTTTCTCCATTCCTGTTCATGTGTCCTCTCGCAATTATCACTGGCCCCATGTATCTCCTAATCAATATAACCGGCCTGCTCTCGTCTATCCCACATGCTCCACTGAGATCCAACATCTCGTTTCAGGTGGCCTGTGGAACTGCCAGTCAGCTGTTCCTAAGGCTGACTTCATCTCTGGCTACGCTTCCCTGCAGTCTCTGGATTTCCTTGCTCTCACGGAGACCTTGATCACTCCATCCAACACATCCACCCCAGCAGCTCTCTCCACAGCATATTCCTTCTCCCATACACCCAGACCCTCTGGCAGAGGAGGTGGCACTCGTCTCCTGCTCTCTCCCAACTGAAGCTTTTCCCTCTTCAAGCTACCTAACTTCACTCCTTCCACCTTTGAATTCCATGCCGTCACAGTAACCCATCCTATACAATTAACCATTTTTGTTCTCTACCGTCCACCAGGCGCCTTGGGGGACTTCTTGGAGGAATTAGATAATCTCCTCTCACACATCCCTGAAACTGGCCCTCCCGCTGTACTTCTCGGAGACTTCAACCTCCAGACAGGGAAGATAGACGAACTAACATCTCTTTTAACCGCCTTGGCTTTTTCACTCTCTCCATCCCCACCAACTCATAACACTGGCAATGTCCTTGATCTCATATTCTCAAGGAACTGCACTACTTCTAACCTCTCTGTAAACCCGCTCCACACATCCGATCACTTCTTCATTTCATTCTCTCTACCCCTTTCCAAACATAACAAACTAATCTCTTCTAATTCTGCACCTGTCCGCCGTAACCTCCGTTCCCTCTCCCCCTCTACCTTTGCCTCATCGGTGCTCTCACCCCTCCCTTCCTCTGACTCGTTCCAACTCCTGCCTCCAAACTTTGCTGCGGAAACTCTCCTCTCTACTCTCTCATCCTCTCTGGACTCTCTCTGTCCTCTCACATCTCGGCAGGCTCGTCAGTCCCCTCCTGCTCCCTGGCTAAATGATGCACTGTGTGCTAATAGAACCATCCTTAGGGCAGCAGAGCGGAAATGGTGGAAATCCAAACACCATGACGACCTCCTAACCTATCAGGCTCTCCTCTCCTCTTTCTCTGCTTCCATCTCTCAGTCAAAAAGCACTTTCTTTCAAGATAAGATCCAATCTTCCTATTCCAATCCCCAAAAACTATTTTCTATCTTTTCCACCCTCTTGGAACCTCCCAAAGACCCTCCCCCCTCCTCCCTTCTGTCAAGCGACTTTATTAACCACTTTGAAAAAAAGGTTGATGATATTCGCTCTTCTTTTTCTGACTCACCTTTACTCACCGCTGGGTCACCAGACCCACCTTTCACTCACACACTGACCTCCTTCTCCCCTCTCTCTCCAAGTGAGGTTCTTACCCTCATTACCTCTGCCCGTCCTACCACCTGTCCTCTGGACCCTATCCCCTCAAACCTCCTTCAGACTATCGCTCCTGATATTCTACCGTTTCTCACCCATTTCATAAACACTTCTCTAACTTCTGGTCACTTTCCAAACAATCTCAAGGAGGCAAGAGTAAACCCTCTCCTAAAGAAACCCACTCTCAACCCATCTGATGTTATAAACTACAGGCCTGTTTCTCTCCTCCCGTTCCTGTCTAAAACACTTGAACGCGCTGTCTTTAAACAACTCTCCTGTTATCTCCATCAGAACAGCCTTCTGGATCCGCAGCATCCCTCTCCTCTGTCATCATCCTTCTGGACCTGTCTGCTGCATTCAACACGGTGAACCATCAGATCCTCCTTCGCACTCTCCAAGAACTTGGAATTTCAGGCACTGCACTTTCCCTCCTCACCTTATACCTCAAAGACCGCACCTACAGGGTAACTTGGAGAGGGTCCGAGTCCGACCCTTGTGAATTAACTACAGGGGTCCCTCAGGGCTCTGTTCTTGGTCCCCTCCTCTTCTCCTTGTACACAAACTCGCTCGGGTCTGTCATTAGCCCGCATGTTTTTTCATACCACTGCTACGCTGACGACACCCAACTAATTCTGTCCTTTCCCCGCTCAGAGACCCAGGTCGTCGCACGCATCTCTGCTTGCCTAGCAGACATCTCTCAGTGGATGTCTGCTCATCACCTCAAGCTCAACCTTGACAAGACTGAACTGCTTTTCCTTCCGGGAAAAGATTGTCCCACTCTTGAACTAACAATCAACATCGGCACCTCTGTTGTTTCCCCGACTCAGACTGCAAGGAATCTGGGTGTGATCCTAGATAACAAACTGTCCTTCACTGCAAACATTGCTGCTACAACCCGCTGCTGCAGATACACGCTTTACAACATCAGGAGGATACGTCCCCAGCTGACCCAGAAAGCAACGCAGGTTCTGGTCCAGGCTCTCGTCATCTCACGCCAAGAATACTGCAACTCCCTCCTGGCTGGTCTGCCTGCATGTGCCATCCGACCTCTGCAGCTCATCTAGAATGCAGCGGCTCGTCTGGTCTTCAACCTTTCAAAATTCTCCCACACCACTCCGCTCCTCCGCTCCCTTCACTGGCTTCCGGTAACTGCTAGAATCCACTTCAAGACACTGGTACTTGCGTACCATGCTGTGAATGGATCTGGCCCTGCCTACATCCAGGACATGGTTAAACCGTACACCCCAGCACGTGCACTCCGCTCTGCATCGACCAAACAGCTCGCTGCACCCGCACTGCGAGGGGGACCCAAGTTCCCATCAGCAAAAACACGTGGGTTTGCTATCCTGGCTCCAAAATGATGGAATGAGCTCCCCATTGAAATCAGGACAGCAGATAGCTTGCACATCTTCCGGCGCAGACTGAAAACTCATCTCTTTTGACTCCACTTCGAGCGATAGAATTACTAACAAAGCACTTATATACTAATAAAGGACTGGCTTATCTAAAACCAGTTGAGTAGCACTTGAAATGTATGTATGTATGTATGAGGAAATGAAGAGACCAGGAGGGTCAGAGCAGGAGGAAGAGGAGGAGATGAAGAGACCAGGAGGGTCAGAGCAGGAGGAAGCCAGGAGGAGATGAAGAGACCAGGAGGGTCAGAGCAGGAGGAAGCCAGGAGGAGGTGAAGAGACAAGGAGGGTCAGAGCAGGAGGAAGAGGAGGAGATGAAGAGACGAGGAGGGTCAGAGCAGGAGGAAGAGGAGGAGATGAAGAGACCAGGAGGGTCAGAGCAGGAGGGAGCCAGGAGGAGATGAAGAGACAAGGAGGGTCAGAGCAGGAGGAAGAGGAGCAGATGTAGAGACCAGGAGGGTCAGATCAGGAGGAAGAGGAGGAGATGAAGAGACCAGGAGGCTCAGAGCAGGAGGAAGAGGAGGAGATGAAGACATTAGTGAAGAAGAAGAAATGTATGAGGGATAAAGATGAAGTGTCAGAAAGAGGGCCAGAGGCAGGGATCAGGAGGCAGAGGAGACTCCAGCTGGACCACATGGCATGTTTTTGTTCTCCTTGCATCCATCACAGCAGCTCAATCTAGCGGCTCTTAGTATTGAGAAATATGTATTGAAATGTGTTGCTGCACAGGTCACCTTTAGCTCTCTTAAGAGATGGGTGATGTCATTTGTGTACTTCATTATAACTAAGTACTTTTACTGTACTAACAGTAAACAGAATTCTAGGGTACCATGAGTATGTTCTGCTGTTTTATACTATATGTTAGATTGTTTGTCTGAACACATTGTTTATCTTGTGCATTAAGGACACTTGTGTTAGGGCATGATTTAACAATAAATAGGTTACACAGTATAAAATACCACGTACTGTCCGCCCTCCCATGCCACCCTGGCATGACCTCTTTCCCCCCCTTTGATACCCCATGTAAAATGTTCTAGAACCACCACTGATAGGGAGTATTTGTATTTGGCTTTCTGATCAGTCATGGTGCTGAATCCAACCTCCAGATGATTTATTCAGTAAGGGGAGAGAGAACAGAAAACAGCATGACCAGTTCAATAATTCAGACAGGATCCAATAACACAATGACATGACACACACACACACACACACACACACACACATCTCATCTGCTCCTTTATTTCACAGGCTTCTGATACTTACCATTTATGACATTAACGTTTATCAAATTTGTGTTTTTATTAATAAAATACTTAGTAAGTAAGTTCAGGTAAAGGGAATATTCCTGTGCACCTCACTTTTAAAATAAATGTCCCAGGTGTCTCACTTGCAGAGGAACATTTTTCTATCCAAAGCTTTCCACGCATGACAAAATACTGTCCCTCTGTGGAGTGCTTCAAAAAGAGAGATCTTTTGGCTACCGCTCAATAACTGTTATTCCATATAAACACACACACACACACACACACACACACACACACACACACACACACACACACACACACACACAGGGAGATCGAAATGCTGTTTCTCACAATCCCGAGGAATACAAAAAAATGTTTTAAATTATATACATTACATACATACATACACCTGTACACCCATATATATATATATATATATATATATATATATATATATATATATATATATATATATACAGGACTGTCTCAGAAAATTAGAATATTGTGATAAAGTTCTTTATTTTCTGTAATGCAATTAAAAAAACAAAAATGTCATACATTCTGGATTCATTACAAATCAACTGAAATATTGCAAGCCTTTTATTATTTTAATATTGCTGATTATGGCATACAGCTTAAGAAAACTCAAATATCCTATCTCTAAATATTAGAATATCATGAAAAAGTATACTAGTAGGGTGTTCAACGAATCACTTGAATCGTCTAATTAACTCGAAACACCTGCAAGGGTTTCCTGAGCCTTGAAAAACACTGGTTCAGTAAACTAAATCACAAGTATGGGGAAGACTGCTGATCTGACTGCTGTCCAGAGGACCGTCATTGACACCCTCCATCAGGAGGGTAAGACACAAAAAGAAATTTCTCAAAGAGCAAGCTGTTCACAGAGTGCAGTTTCAAAGCACATCCACAAAAAGTCTGTTGGAAGGGGGAAATGTGGCAGGAAACGCTGCACAACCAAGAGAGATGACCGCAGCCTTAACAGCATTGTGAAGAAGAGTTGCTTCCAGAATTTGGGGGAGCTTCAAAGACAGTGGACTGAAGCTGGAGTCCAGGTATCAAAAGTCACTGTTCACAGACGTGTCCGGGAAATGGGCTACAATAGCCGTATTCCCATGGTCAAGCCACTTCTGAACTCAAGACAACGGAAGAGGCGTCTGACTTGGGCTAAGGAAAAGAAGCACTGGACAGTTGCACAGTGGTCCAAAGTCCTCTTTTCAGACGAAAGCAAGTTTTGTATTTCATTTGGAAGTCAAGGCGCCAGAGTCTGGAGAAAGGCTGGAGAGGAGCAAAATCCAAGTTGCTTGAAATCCAGTGTGAAGTTCCCACAGTCAGCGATGGTTTGGGGAGCCATGTCAGCTGCTGGTGTTGGTCCACTGTGTTTCATCAAGCCCAGAGTAAATGCAGCTGTGTACCAAGAGATTTTAGAGCACTACATGCTTCCGTCTGCTGAAAAGCTCTATGGAGATGAGGAATTCATTTTCCAGCATGATCTGGCACCTGCCCACAGTGCCAAAACCACCAGTAACTGGTGTACTGACCATGGCATTACTGTCCTCGATTGGCCTGCAAATTCCCCTGACCTGAACCCCATAGAGAATATGTGGGGTATTGTGAAGAAGAAGCTGAAAGACACCAGACCCAACAATGCTAATGAGCTAAAGGCCGCTATTGAAGCATCCTGGGCATCCATAACACCTCAGCAATGCCACAGGCTGATTGCCTCCATGCCACGCCGCATTGATGCAGTAATCCGTGCAAAAGGATTCCCAACCAAGTACTGAGTGCATTAATGGACATTTTCAAATGTTTGATTGTGTTTTGCTGTTATAAATCTTTTTTTTTTTACTTGGTCTGAGGAACTATTCTAATTTTTTGAGATAGGATTTTTGAGTTTTCTTAAGCTGTATGCCATAATCAGCAATATTAAAATAATAAAAGGCTTGCAATATTTCAGTTGATTTGTAATGAATCCAGAATGTATGACATTTTTGTTTTTTTAATTGCATTACAGAAAATAAAGAACTTTATCACAATATTCTAATTTTCTGAGACAGTCCTGTATATATATATATACACACACATCTATAATCAAACATAGACACATACAAATACACACATTAAGAGGCATAAATAAAAGGCACAACAGTCAATATATAAAAAAAGATTATATTATATTCACACATTCCTTTTTCTTTTGACATATGTGTTATTTAATTGGTGTGTTTAGTATATTTTGTTCTTAAAGTTTGCCATCATGATTGAATTTGAGCTAATGTTTGTGATTTGTAACTTTATTTAGGTATAAGCCTGTTTGATTTATGCCTCTTCCTGCACCATTTATCATTTGTTTTACTTTATGTTTGTGTATTTTTAAACTGTGCAAAACAATACAATATGATATTATGACAATATGATATGGTATTCCAATAAAATTCAGAAGAAGGTGAAAAAAACAGACAGACAGACAGACAGACACACGCACAAACACACACACACACACACACACACACACACAGACAGACAGACAGACAGACGGACCGACACACACAGACACACAGACAGGCAGACAGACAGACAGACACACACACACAGATAGACAGACAGACAGACACACACTCACACACACACATACACACACATACACAGACAGACAGGTGAATCCTGATACCTGTGTGTCACCTGAGCAGCTGCACACTGTGGTGTTGTGTTGAAGTGCACAGTGCTCTCTGGTTCAACTGGACGCTTGTTGGGCTGCAGCAGGACTCTTCTATCTACTGAGAGCTATGGAGAACTTTTGGATATATCAAGTAGAAAAGCTTGAGGAGGAACAGGCCAAGCAGGAGCAGACTGAGCACCCTGCTGGAGACGAGGTGTGTTTTTGAAGAGTTTGGGATGGATTGTCCGTTGGCTTGATGAAGTGATGGTTATCTAGACTAGAGCAGATCGTCTGCAGAAGGTTCTGATGTGTTACTGTATAAGAGCATACTACAGAAGCTGAACGTTGTGTCCGTTTGTAATGTTTCCAACTTGTCATTGTTTATATTCTGAGCTGAGGTGAATGATTTCAGTGAAATAATACCTCACTGTCATTAAAGAAAAGGTTCTGCTTTGAGAATTTATCTCCAGCAAAAGTACAAAACAGAAAAAAAACCTCCTCCACGTGATGAAATGGAAGTAGTGTCCGTGACGTCACCCATAGCATTCTGCAGAGTTGCCGAGAAGCCCTTAGTAGGCGGAGTCGGCCACTAACGTCTCGACAGTGACGTCAGAGTAACTCCCGCCTGCTCCAAATAAGGGCAAAGAGGCGGAGCCGAGGCGGTACCTGCTGCCATGGCTGCCACCGAGCTGGAAGTTGGTTATGGCTAGAAAGGATCCGTCTAGTGTAAATATGACGTCACGTTCTCGTTGTAACTCTCGTTGTAATCGGAGCGGCTCGGAAACACATCTACAGCAGTAACATGATGCAACATACACATTAATGCAGCAGCAATATTAATAGAGAAACATCAGACATAATAGTAAAATACTGCAAGGGAACATTTTATTGCTTTTAAAATTATTATTTAAAATTATTTATTTTATAGAGTTTTACACAAGACGGATCCTTTCTAGCCATAACCCTGGAATTTCCAGAGCTAGCTCAGGCTAAGAAGCTAAGCTAAAGGAAACCTTTATACAAAAATACATTAAAAGTTATATGTTAGGTGTGTAGGGTTACTGACTGCTTTAACAAGCAAAACATAGAACTTAAATTAGTGATGCAATACTGAAATGTAAAAATGTGACGGTCAAAAAACATAGGTGTTTTAATGCCATATTCACTTAATAAAGCATGAACAACTTTTACAAATATTTCTGTCTGTGTTGGTAAATCTACGTTGCACATTTCCTGCTGAAATAAATTTATACCAAGTTACTGCGTGGCACTTTGTTTTTGATAAAACAGTGTAGTTCCACTATATACAGTATACGTTACATTGTAGTATGGGCGTAATTTCCACTGGGGACAGGGGGGACATGTCCCCCCCACTTTTCAAAATCCTGTTTGTGTCCCCCCCACTTTTCAAATGTGTTTATTGTTATTTTTTTACTCAAGCGCTCATCGTTACGGAGGAGCGTCTGTGTGTGTGTGGCACGAGCGCTTAGATTGTAAACTTTAGTCCAAGTTATCTCAGTGGGTCTCAAACGGTTTGGTCATCTATGTAAACAAATATTTCCATCTATTTTTTCTTTTTAAAGACTGATTTTAAATGCCATTTTCTTAATGTCTTTCATTTTTTGTAAAGCACTTTGAATTGCCTTGTGTTGAAAAGTGCTATATAAATTAACTTGCCTTGCCTTGCCTTGCCTTGCCTTGCCTTGCCTTGCATTGCCTATTTAATATAGTTGTTCAAAAATAAGTTAAGAAATCATTCCATTGTCCAGTAAAAAAAAAAAAAAACACAGTTTAAAAGGGGAGTGATTAGTCAAATATGCATAAATAAAAATAAAGAATGCAGACTAGGTAAGATAGGAGAGAGGAGTATATCAAATATTGTTATTGGTTGTGAGCATATTCTAATTGTTTTTGGAATATTGAAATATATACAGTTCTGTTTCATATGAATGTTCCGAGCTGTATCCATAAATCTCTTAATTTGTGCACCAGATTGATGCCTTTTATCTTCAATTTAAAGAAACAAATCTTCCCGGGGTGCATGCCCCCGGACCCCCCTAGAGGGTGTGAGGTCATCACAAATAAAACAGGTTCACATGGAAAGGACACTAGATAAGTTTCTGCACTCATTATATACACTACACATTTTTCTTGGATTCTTTAACAGCATAGTCCCTATATATATTTGTAGAAAGGCAGGAAATAGAATTAAATCGAGAACAATGTTTCATTGTGGAGGACCCCCTGTTTTGTGTCCCCCCCACTTCTCAAACCAAAGTTACACCCTTGCATTGTAGTGCCGAGAGAAGGGAATCAGAGTCGGTGCATCGAAGGTGCAAAGTTGGCTTTATTGAACAGCAGAAAAACACATGTTGTCCGGTTGCAGTCCGGGAAGAGAAGGGAAGAAGAGAAAGGAGGGTACACAGGAGGTGCAGCTAATACTACAGCGGGCTGCAGGCGAACCAAGTCCGCGTTTCACTGCATTCCTTGATCTCCAGTTATAACGCCGGACTCCGGAGCTAACGGAGCCGCAGGGGGATAGCTCCGGCGGCGGACTCCGGTGGCCGACTCCGGTGGCCACCACTGGGATAATTGGGTCCCCTTTTAACATTTGCTCCCGTTTAGCATTATGGGCATGCCCGGCGCCGTGGGAGGGCCGGGCCCTCCGATTTGACATTCCTGCCCTCCCCCAATAAACACGTTTTTTTATTATTTATAAAAATTAAAAATATATATATTTTATTTTTTTAATTATAAATAAACTGTGAACTTTTATGCTACGATGTATGTGATGTCAGATACTGTAGTAACTAAAACAAATAAATGCATGTGTCTGTTCTGATTTGTGATTCGTCCACATTTAGACCAATCACAGCGTCACACTCTGCCGCCTATTCTGGATTTGTTTATTGTGCATTCTGTAGACTCCCATTGCTGTTTGAATTACAAAATGGACATCAGAAATTGGCTTAAAAGGTCAAAGGATTTATTAAAACGAAATAGCGATTCAAGAACTGCAGCCGATGGTGCTGCTGGCGACCCGGCACCTGCCGTTGCAGCAGCACGCCTTAATGTCACAAGCTTGACCTCGGCAAACCCTGGGGCTGAGTTAGCGAGCCCTGACTCATCAAGGCGGCCGCCACCAACGCTGTCCTCCGAGGCACAGCTCCTTGTGCCATCACCACCTGCGTTGCACACCCTATACCACACCCGCCAGCATCCTCCTCCTCCTCCTCCTCCGTGTCGGTGCCTCCACGACAGACGCTACCTTGCAGCACATCAACAGGTACTATTGGGCCAGCAACCGCTCAAAGACCAACAGCCCCAGGTGATCTTTGGGTTAATAAACCCAACCAGTTGAAACTGGATCGTTATCCAGGGAGATTATTTTCAGGAAAGAAGCTCACTTTTGCCACTGCATGGTACAACAACAGACCATGGCTTGAATATTCGTTAAAAACAGACGCAGCCTTTTGTTTCCCCTGTAGACAAAGTAAATACGTCTTCATCTGATGCGGCTTTTACTGTCAAAGGTTTTTGCGACTGGAAACACGCATTACAGACTGATAAAGGACTGATAAGGCATGCCGCATCAAAAGAACACATTTCATGTGAGAGTTTGTGGAGAGAGAGACAGATACGCGAGGAAACAAATAAGGAAATGAGTACTTTGGTGCAGATCAGCTGGCACGGAACCGTTATTACGTGTCAGCTGTCGTTGATATTATAGCTTTTTTAGCTGTCAACCAACTCTGAGGTGACCACGAGTCACTCCACAGCATGTCCGAGTCAGGCAGTGGGCACTTCCTATCGCTGTTTGAGTATACGCTGCACAAAGATGCAGAGTTGGCCAAAATAATGTTCTAAGTTAGCTCGGCTGAGCGAAAGGATGCACCTTCAGTGCATAGGAAAATAAACCACGGGCTAAACAGTTAATCGTCTCTACTATTTATTTCCGAGTGCAACTATGAGGAAACTGCCACCCTCAACCAGTGTGCCTTGCTCGTGATTTACCAGTGTTTGTGCTGCCACGCACACAATGTTTCAAAAGTGGTTTCTATGGATTTGCGATAAGTGTGCGTCTTTACGCAATGCTGTTGGCCTTACTGTTTGATATATATTGTGCCGCAGGCCCGCAGCACATGACGGTTTTGTGTGCCCTCCCATGAAAATCATATGTCCTCCCTTTAGATTTGTTCTGGCGCCGGGTCTGATTATGGGCGTTATAGCCATAGACTATACAAATCTTACCCAAGGCTGAATCATAAACTAAACTGTATATATATATATCAAGTACAGTAACTACAACTAGCTAACGTTGTAGCATAGCATTGTGTTCCAATTAACATAAAAATGACTTTTGCAAAGTTTTGAGGAATTCCATTGAGATTTAGGGGTGCCACCTAAGACATGAACTTTTGTGAAATTTCGAAAAATTTGCAATTTTTAGTCTAATTGCCAAAAGATTGACCTGGAAATGTTGAGTACAGTGAACTTTTATACAGTAACATGTTCTATAGGGTTATCAAAGTAAAAGTTGTTTCTTTGCCCTTTGGGCAACTTGGGCATTTCTCAGATTCTCCATTCATTTGTCCTATAGACAAAATTAATGGAGATCAATGGGACATGTTCACGTTACCCTGAGTTTTGTGCAGCAGTGATGGATGTCGGACACACATATAAAGTTTAATTGACTTTATTGTTAAACACAAGGGGCGATACTGACACACTTAAAAGAACAAACCCTAACTAAACTTCAAACTTAATTGCTCAGTCTGTGCAAGAGTCCGCTCCACTGAGCAACATCACCAGGGAGAAAGAGAGAGGAAATGGAACCTGAACTCTCTCAGACGTGTGAACAAGGTAACCTCTGGCGACCGTGATGTCTCCACCTTCAGGTCTGTAAAAACCTGGTTCAGGAGGGCCTCACCAATGTGGTGCCGGCACCCAGACCAAAGCAGTGGTCGGCCCAGTGAGAGCTGTATGGCAATGCAGGCTGAGATGGCCGGTGTTTGACGCAATGGTGTCAAATGCCATGTTGACAACCTGGTCAGCGCAGCATTAGTCCTGCAGCAACTTGCATGTCAACCGGGCAATGATCACTCCACATGCCTCATTGGTCTGCTTCTTATACGCCGGGACACCAAGCAGTTTCAGCCGCTCTGCATCTCCAACCACCACTGTATGACGCTCCTCCCCTTCACCTTGAGCTGCAGCTTTTTGTCCAATACACCAAATGTGGCCACTGTCAGTCTTCATGCTGGCCAAGAAAGCTATGTCTTCTGGGTTATCAATCAGCTTTTCAACATTTGGAGGCCACAGCGGAAATGTGGCATCAAGTCTGTACTCCATTTTTTCCAATTGTTTCGCTGTAGTCTCACTGGAGCGCTTGGCCTGGGAGATTTTCCGCAGCTTGTTGTTAGCATTGACTAAGTCTACCATCTTGTGGCAGGCACGCTTGTCGCTCACCATTGGGATGTTGGCTTTCTTGTAAAATGGCCGCACCTGCTCCAGGACACCCTTGGTTGCCTCGAACTGCGACAACGCTCCGTTTGCACCAGGTTTCTTGGCAAGCGTGCAGCGTAAGATCTGACGACCAGTTGGCAGTTTGGCGCCGGTGATGATGCCATCCTCACTGGTGATGCTGGGGCCAGACCAAAGACCAGGCTGCGACTGCTAGTCTGGTAGGGAACAGTTGGCAGCAACTTAGGAGAGCTGGATTCTGGGGTGGGTTGTGTTGTGCAGTGCCTGGGAATGAAAAGGAAACAAGCTCAAGGATAGTGTTTAAAATCATATCTTAGCATACTTGATATCACTCAATTATGATAAACCATGCTGTATTTTAGCTGTACATCGTCCAACTTCATCATTACAATGATAACTTACTCTTACATCACTACCAGAGTAGCTAGCTGTGCTTGCAAATATACCTATGTTTAAAATGTTAATTTAATACAAGGATAGAGTTTAAAATCATGTCTTGGCATACTTAATATCACTCAATTATGATAGACCATGCTTGCATAAGCCTCAAATTTTAGCTGTACATAGTCTAACTTCAACATAACTTACCGTTACTACCAGAGTAGGTAGCTGTGCTCGCAAATATACTTGTATTTAAAATGTTAATTTCCTGTAACAACTACAATGCTACTCTCAATAAACATGAGACATCAATACTCTGAATATGACATTGTCCAGTCTAGAATAGCTGCTACTGTTGATGTTAAGCTTAATAGCTTAGCTAACAAAGATAGCTAACTGTGGTTAGCAAACTATTGCTAGCTAACGTTAGCTAGATGTAATGAGCACCAAATACCTATAAATATGACTTAAGTATACAAAGACACAACTCCAGATATGACAGTAATATGTAATAATACATACCCAACACAAAAACAGAAAGATCACCTCATTTTTCTTGAACTGCAGTCTTTTTTACCTCAGATCTCCATGGTGCCCATTGAGCACTGTTTACCACTTTATCCAACAAAAACAGATGTGTGGTGGCACCCCTAAACCATCATGTATTGGAAAAATATTTTGCCTGGGTTGTTTCTACATATATTGGAACACTTTCAGCACCCAGCCATATCAAAATTCAAGAATTGTGTTTTTTGATGCACCCGTACCTGTCCATCAAAGTGACCACGCCCTAATTTATGCAAAAACGTTAAGACCTAATATAAATAAAAGGGTCGCGTTATAAAACAATTCACTCACCAATTCATAATAATGAAGATAGAATCTAACTATATCCCGAATAATTTGTATTGCATCCAGACTCATAATTGGGTCTACACCAGTAGGCCAAAGGTCTGAGCTGGGCTGCATAGAAGTTTTCCCAAAGATTTGGTAAAGCCATTCCTCTTTACTTTTAGGCAACTGAAGTGTTGTAAATCGTATTCTTGTTTTTGTACCATTCCAATCAAATCTAGAAATCATCCTGTCCCAGGTTATGAATTTGTTTTGGGGAACATCAATTGGAAGAGACTGAAAAAAACACAGCAGCCTAGTTAGGATATTCATTTTTAACCGTTTGTATTCTGGCACTGAAGTCTAAAGGGAGGGTGGACCACCTTTCTACATATTTTCAGATATTGTCATCAATTTTGTTATAATTGGCTTCAAACAGGTTGGAAAATGTTTTGGTTATAGTTAGACCAAGATAGGTCATTGTTTTGGAATTCCATTTTAAGTTATATGCATGTCTAATTTGTTGGGATGGGGAATAATGAAATTAGAGAATTTACATTTTTGTTACGTTCACTTTATACCCTGAATAGTAACCATATTTGTCGAGTAGGTTCATCAGGTTTGGGAAACATACATCTGGTTGCTATAAAAAACAGTATAAAGAAAAACTATAACATCATCCGCAAAAAGCCCAATGATATGATCTTCCCCCCCTATATTGACACCCTGCAGATCTTCACTCTGCCTTATTGCTTGCGCCAATGGTTCAACAAATAAAGCAAAGAGAGTATGAGAGAGACAGCAACCCTGTCTAGAGCCTCTCTCCGGCTGAATCCTATTGGACAGACTCCCATTTACTTTGATCCTAGCCGTAGGTTCATGATAAATAGTCTTAACACCGAATTGCATTTTCATTTAAACCAAACCTCCTTAGTACTTCATATAAAAAAGACCAACTGACACTGTCAAATGCTTTTTCTGCATCCAGACTAACCAGAACCATACTTGTGCCCTTTTTATTCAAGGTGGTTTTTTTTGGGCAAAAAAACACCTTGCTCGGTACCGTTGGGGGGGTACCCGAGCAGCACCCTGCCAAGGCAGTAAACCTAGCGGAAACACTGAATGGCATTAAAACGAGAAAAAACGCGGCTGAATCGGTTAATCCATAGGTTGATAATGTTTCTGTTTAATAATTGTTTTTAATTTATAATCCATAATTACATTTTTATGTAAAAATCGGAGAGTAAAAGTTAGCTGCTAATGGTAGCCACCAGAGTTATCGCAGCTTCCATTTTTGGCTATGCGTCAGTCTCACACACACACATTACCAAATAAGGAGTATGTGGGAGTTCCCCTCGATTCCACTGGTTCTGACGGTTAGAAAGAGATGTCAATCAGCAAAATCGAGCAAGGGGGGCCAGAGATATATGCCAAATCCACCCAAATGACCCCAGAAGTGTTTTTTTTTGTGCTAAATCTCTCTCACTTGTTTTGAATCAATCTTGATACAGGGTACTTATAATATGTTGTAGTTTGGATTCCTAAAGCTTTTAGTCTACCATCCCATCATTCAAGGGTGTTTTTCACTATAAGTAATTGTTTTTTTTTGGACGGACACAATAATTTACAGATGTAGCACTTAATTTCAGACAGTTTGAAACGCGAGGGCCGTGATTGGTACGTGATCTGCCCTCGCTCAAGGGAAAACCTCCAGCTTGACTTGAGACCGCCCCCGTGATAAATAAATGTAATTATAATGAAGCCAGCTGCAATGGATCATTGATCCACCAGGGGGTGCAGTGGGGTTCCACACTGGAGCTCATGTGAAATAAAGTCAGATACTGTACAGTACGCTGGATGTACAGCGGAACTTAATGTTGTTTAGTCTAACAAAACGAACGGGAGGAAATGCAGCCCGGCTCTCGATTTTTAATCCTAATTTAATCATCATCTTCACCATGATCATTTATGTTTATGTTTGCCGAATTGACATGAAATCACTGAGAAATATGAATATACTGTATTCAACTTCATTAAAACGTTATTAACGTGCCTAAACTCAGTAATTATACGATCATGTTCTGATAATGATGACGCAATAGCCCCGCCTCTCCCCACCTCTGTTGCTCACCCCCGCGTCAAAGTAAACTGCACACTGAATTCAGATTATTTATCTTTCTCTCGATATGGACATAAACGCGAGTGAAGTCTAATCTGACAGGACGGAGACACGCAGCTCTGCTCACCTGCAGCTCCTCCCGCTGTGATGCAGCGGGGAACGGAGTAAAACACAAACTTCAGTCAGATCATCGCCCTTAGCTATTTTAATTACCTCTCGAACTAAACTAGTTATAAATATGTTTATTTTTACTGTTGGCCAGGTCACTCATTACTGGATCAGCTGCTGCATGAGACAGAAAATGACGCTGTCCGAAGAGAGGGAGGAAAAAGAGAGGCTCCGTGTATTTTATTATTATATAGAGTCGTTATTCATTTGTTTTAAAGCTCAATAAATAACAAAGAAGACCTTTGACCGGCACTTTTTATAATTTTGTCCGGAAGATTTAAACTTTAATACACGTTGACCTCTGCCCCATGGATGTATAATAGAGAACCGCAGTGACGCGTCGTAAAACCCGGAAGTAATTTAGCATTTTTAGCACTTCCGGTTCCTTCCTCAAAAAGCAATGCATTTTTTCCATAGGGTTTTGGAAAATAGCTCGAAATAAGGTCTGTGGTTGACACAAATTTAAGAGATAAATCACGTTTTGTTCTACGACATTAAATACATCAGCAGTGACCCCACTGGGGATTTTTGAAGAGTTTACGTGTCTGAAAAACGATGGTTGTTACCGAATGGCTGAATAGGACTACAGAAATTGTCGAGGCCGTTGTACGTCATTACGCCGAACACGTAAACACTCCCGCTAAGTTTGTTTTCCCCTGTGTTCTGCTTGAAAGCAAGTACCTGCCTATCTTTAGTATCTGTATATCTATATCTGACCATTAGAATCTGTATTTTTGAAAATGTAGTTTTTAACACCGTAGTTTTACAAATTATAGAATAATTAATTACCAGTGTTTTCCAATTTTACTCGGCAGTTCGTTTCGTTAGCTAACGTTAGCTAAAGCTAGCGCTACTAGTTAGCTACGCAATGGTTTGTTGCTTTGCTCCGGGTTGCAGCCACAGGTCTTCGCATGAAACGTGCTTGTTCTATCGTTTCCCGGCCAATGTTTTCCAAAGGAAAGTCTGGATTCGTACCATGAGGTAAGCTGACGTTACATTTTTGTCCATGTCACGGTGAAATGTAAATAAGGGGTAGTGACTGTATCGCCGTTTTAGAGATGGCGCTGCTGAAAAGAACGCAACATAAGTAAAGATAATGAATACATCCGATTAAAACCTGTGTGGCTTATATGATAAGTCTAATTAGCACAAGCAGCATAACGTTTCACCATGTAACTAAAGATTGTAGTCAGGGAAATCAGTTTGACATATTGAACTAATAACAAATCACCTCTGGCTTGCAGAGAACTCTCTGCTCCATAGCTTCTCTTGGACGTAAAATCACATGTACATTTTACATTTATATTCAATTTAATATTCCATCCCTCACATACTTTTGTATATATAGTAACTTATATTTAGTTTTTCTTGTTATGCTGCTGCAACACAAACATTTCCCAAATTGGGATCAATACAGTAATATCTTATCTTAATAAATTAAGAAATATAACTATTATAATTAGTGTAGCAGCTGACACCTATTTTCAATATGGATTAATCTACCATTTATTTCTTTAGTTCAATTTTCATCTATAAAAATGTCAAAATAGGGAAAATGTTCACGAGACTTATCAAAGTGCAAGGTTATATCTTTAGATGTTTTGTTTTAGCCTATGTACTGTATGTCTTAATGCTCTTACAGTATATGTGACGGTGTGACTTCCATGAAATTATATTTTATATCTTCCCAACAGACGAGCTGACAGAAAACCTAACACTCTAACAACCACAACATTGCAAAGGCGAGTAAATGTAAATTAAAAACAATTCACAATTTTTTTATTTCTTCTTCCTTGCAGTGAGTTGAGGCTGACCTTGCACTTGGTGCCAGTAAGGATGTTCCTCACGCAGGCTGAATGTTTCTCCTTCCTTACTGACACAGAAGCCCTTGATTTGCAATGCTTCACTAATTATCATTTCCCTGGCTCCGTAGGGACACTTTACCTCCAGCACAGCGGAAGACCCTACCAGACCATCTGGAGATGCCCCCAACAATCCTGATTGGGAGAGCCACAAATCTGACTCATGGACCTGCATCTGAGTTGCAGTGGTGAATGCCCTGACTCCCTCACATTCATTCATAGTCCCCCACTGTACAGACAAAACACCATCAAGGGCCTGTTGTTGCCCTAGCACCCTGGCAATAAAGGAAGCAGTCACACGCTTTGACCTCAGGACAGCTCCAAAGTTGCTGGCAGTCAACCTTCCTTTCCTGAACAAATGCTAGTTTGGGTTGGTTCGCTGACCAGTGGTAGCCACCTGAATTGCCCTCTGTTGCTCTTCAGACAATGCCATGCTTGCCACAATTGCCTCAGGTCCCTGATGCCCAACAGATTTGATAATTTCAGGAACAGTAAGTGTTTCCAAGCTGTAGTGTTCCTCTTCTGGCTCGGGGGAGAGAAGCCAAGAAATTCCTGAAAACCTGCCCCCGAGTCTGTCCCTCAGCCAGTCACGATCTTCGGAGGTGGGCTCTCTTGTCAGCGGGTTAAATTAGTTATTGGTTTCAACATTCACATTAAAACAGTTACTAAATCAGCTTACTATCACCTAAAGAACATATCTAGGATTAAAAGACTAATGTCACAGCAGGATTTGGAAAAACGTGTCCATGCTTTTATCTTCAGTAGACTGGACTACTGCAATGGTGTCTTCACAGGTCTCACTAAATAATCTATTAGAAAGCTGCAGCTGATTCAGAACACCGCTGCTCGAGTCCTCACTAACACTAAGAAAGTGGATCACATCGCTCCAGTTCTGAAGTTTTTACACTGGCTTCCTTTGTGTCAAAGAATAGATTTCAAAATACTGCTGCTGTTTATAAAGCACTGAATGGTTTAGGACCAAAATGCATTTCTGACCTGCTAAATTATGAATTATCCAGATCTCTCAGGTCTTCAGGGACTGGTCAGCTTTCTGTCCCCAGAGTCAGAACTAAACATGGTAAAGCAGCGTACAGTTATTATGCTCCAAATATCTGGAACAAACTCCCAGAAACCTGCAGGTCCGCTGCAACTCTTACTACTTTTAAATCCAGGCTGAAGACTTTTCTTTTCTTCGCTGCTTTTAATTGAACTATTCATATCTTAGACTGCACTGTAACTTTTATCCATGTATTTTTTCTTTTAATGTTTATTTTATTAGCTTTTCTTTTTAATGACTGATTTTAAATGCCATTTTCTTAATGTCTTTCATTTTTTGTAAAGCACTTTGAATTGCCTTGTGTTGAAAAGTGCTATATAAATAAACTTGCCTTGCCTAATAAAGATTTCATGTGACACATACAATTGATTTGTTGATGGGAATTAATGTGAATAAATTAACTCTAGGTTAACGGTACTCTTGCTATCACTACTCACCGACACTATAAACCTTGTCCCTCATGCTAGCCCTGACAACACCGGTAAGCACACCTTCATCTAGGCTGCACTGTAACGTGTCCTGACTTGTAGTGGTTCTCTCCTCTATCTACATTCTTCTTGTCATCTTTGTAAAACGATATCAGACTGGTAATTGACACAGCCATGACTTCTACTGTAGTTAAATTCAGTGTGGCTAAAATGAAAAGCTTTGTTAAAATATGCAAGCACGCGAAATTCAAATTCAGCTTTATTGTCAAATATTCTACATGTGTTATACATCCAGAAATATCGAAATATCCTTTCCCACAGTGTGAAATGTATACATAAAACAAAACAAAAAGGGCCAAGATAAACGTGGTATACATAAAAAAAAACGGGCCTAGATAATCGGGGTATACAGTTCAAAATGTCAATATATTTAAAGTGTTCAAAGTGCAGTTTCAGTGCAAGTCAGTTGAAATGATCTTAAGTTGGCATGACGTTGAAGTTGTGCGACCCTGCTGCTGTACTGGCTTGTAGTTCGTTTATAGCATAACGTTAGCATTTCGCTTTTGGCGACTAGATTTATGATTCAAAAATTATAAAAGTAGGGTTGACATGTGGAGATTATCCGGCTGAACAAAACGTGATCCCTCTCTTAAATGTGTGTCAACCACAGACCTTATTTCGAGCTATTTTCCAAAATCCTATGGAGAATTTGCATTGGTTTTTCGCAAAGGAACCGGAAGAAGTTTACTTCCGGGTTTTACGACGCGTCACTGCGGTTCTCTATAGAGAGGCGAAGTCACGCCCATCTACTTCCGGTCCATGGGACCCCGGAAGCGAAAGATTATACATTGAATTCAATGGAGAGAGAAAACGTATCTTTTGATCCCGTTTGAATTTTGCCACGAACTACACATATGATGTTTGTCAATCTTAAACAATCATTTCCATGTCAAAAAAGTCACATTTTGTCGTAAAACTGTTGAAATATAAGACTATGAAAAATACGCGACAACAAAGACTACAAATCCCAAATCCCATTCTGGGTCGCGTACTGTATGTGATGTCACAGGCGATAATGCTCCAAGTGGTTGCGACTCGTAATTAAAGCGAAGAAGAAGATTTCATAACTGATTTATTCCCTCCAATAAATATAAGAGATTGCTCAAATAAATTCACTTTTACAAGATGCCTGTGTGCTTTGTACCATGTTGTAATCACAAAAGTGATCATACCACTTTGCTCGTTCTATCGCTTCCCGTCTGGTGAAAGGACCAGGAGTCGATGGATCAGACATATCAGGTAATATCATAGGTAATATATATGTCGTGCATGGAACATAGTCAAGTTAGCTACCTAACTAGTAGCGACGAGTAGCGAGCACGTTAGTTAGCATTACATTACTTAGCCTTGTCATTTTTAGTAGCCTTACCATGAAGTTATTATTTTATTACATGAAGTACACCAAAATGTTAAACAGTAAGAGTAGTCATCATGGTAAGTATTTCGTGAAACATTTGAAGAGTAGCCTACTGCGCCCTCCACCGGGTGCTAAGGAAGCAGTTCAGGGAGAGTCGAAGGAAGGCAGGCAGGCAGGCAGCTTTGCATGACGTTCTTCTGGACGTGTTTCATTGTGATGATAGTGAGAGTGAGTCAATCTGAAAGACAGGAAAGACAGTAGTTGAGTGATTACTGAGAGAAAATTATTCAAAGAGATAATTATTCAGTGTTGTTACTTTAAAATGTTGTTACTGACCTTTTTCTCTTTTATTTTCTTTACCTCACCTGTAACTGCTGAGACCCTGAGGAACATGCACACTGACCTGCTCTGGCAACCTGATTTCCACTGTACGTAATAGTATTTGGTTATGGTATATTATTTATATAAATCAAAGGCACAATGCATCCCCCAGAGACACACATGTATTGAGTGTGATATTTTGCATAGGTCATGTGAAATCATCTTTACATACTAGAAAACTGTAGGAGCGGCAACTTGTTTTGAAAATAGAATTTTTAATATCCGATAATAAAGTTGATCTGTGTTCTCTATTCTTCTCTCTTCCCAGCTCCATCCATCCCCATTCTCTGTTCCTGCAGGTCCTGCTTGCTAATCAATGCTTTATTTTTTTACACAACTGCAAATAAAGTCAATGTATTGTATGACATGAAGTTGTGCTTCATTCTGAGTCAATAATAAATTCATTCTGCCTTCAACTGCAAAATGATTGTGGACTGCACCGACATCCATGTAGCTGCCCCCCAGTAAGATGAACCAAGCAAAGCTGACACTCAACATACAGCTGTGCTCTTAAGTTGACATGAAGAATTTGTGAAATATTGGTAATTATTTGGAAAAAATGACTGACGATGCAGAAAACTTTTTTAATTTAGGAACAGTGGTCAGCTGAAGCATTTATCACTACATATGTGTCACACTTAAAAGGCCAAACACACTGGCCAAACACACCTTGTTGACAACTCCCCAGTTGACAGCCATGACTCCGTCTAAATTGTACCCCCCAAGCACCCTCTTCATGAGGGACACGCATGGAGTGGATGAAAGTACCGACCTCAGCACAGCACCAAAATTGCTGGCTGTCAACCTGCCCTGCCTGTGTAACTGCCACTGAGGATTTGTCCGCTGTCCTACGGTGGCTGTCTGGATGGCAGCTTGCTGGTCTCTGCTCAGTCGCATTGAGGCAAGAATTGCCTCAAGCCCCCGACCCCCATGCTCCTTCACCAGCTCCGGCACGTTGAAAATGGCCTGATGTTGAGGCTGCAGCTCTGGCTCAGGTGACAAAAGCAATGCCATGCCACGCTGCGCCCCTCAGTGCAGACCTGAACCAGTCTACTTCCTCAGTGGCGATGTCTCTGGCCAGTGGGTTGTATGTCTCCTCTTGCTGTTGGTAGAGTTGAGACACCGGCTGGACTACTTTTGAAGTGCCAGGCTTCCTCTACTGGCACTCAACTTCTGTGGAGCTGATCTTCCACATGGCAAATATTGCCAATGCTGCAGCGTGGCTGCATTTGTACATCCCCCGTGCTCAACCACAGACAGCGCTCTGCATCGCGCCATCGTCTCCCATGCAGATCTGTAAAAATAAAGTAAGTACCATGTTTGTTAACATGCTATAATAGATTTAATGAGCAATACAAGGATGGTCCAGATCTGGGGGTGGGAGGGTTTATTTTTCCATAGTTTTGTCCTCTTGTCTGATTGTTGTTATTGTTAGTTTTTTCTGAATTTTTTGTAATTTGTGTTGTATTGGTTGTGATTGTTCATTGTATTTTTTTAAATGTGTATTACATTTTTGAAAAACATTTGATCAACAAAAAAGGATTTGGTCAGGATCTAGACTCAGTGTGTAGTTTATGAATTAATCAATGCTCTCTACATTAGGAAAACACATACCAGTGTACCAGAGGGAGTCACACACAGCTGTGCCTAGATAACCAAACAAATTGACAAGATAACCAAAATCCTTGAATCAACTGTACACACAGCAAATAAACTCAAATGACACAACGAGATGTAAAAAGGAGATCATATAGTCGATATAAAACTGGCCGCTTCAATCTGAAGAGCAACTAAAACAAAACACGGGAGTGTACCTTGTTCTTGTGAACACTAATGTTATCCACAGCATACACACCCGTATACAGTACACCCGTTCTAGGTTCTGATTGGCTCTCTAGGTTGGCATTCTAGCTTCTGACTGGCTGTCCAGGTTGTCAATCACAGCCGTGGGCATATTATACTAGTCGACTCGTAACATCGCTAAACTTTTTTTCTTGACGGTTTTCTCAGTCAACTAATGCTATTGATAACAGTAACATAAATTAACACAGCCCTGCACACTGCAGTCATTATATGCCGGGTATGTGGTTCATCATCTTCTTTTTCATTCTCCTCCTTATTGACTGACATTAACGTTAAACATTGCACTCATGTTACTCACCGAAACCTTGTAAAGCCGGTCCCGCATGCTGGCTCTTACAGAACCGACTAACTCCCCTTTCGTGTATGTTCAGCTCTCAACGTGCCCAGACTTGTAGTGATTTTCACCTCGTTTTATACTTTTATTCTCATTCTGAAAGAATCAGGTGAAATGTGCCAACGTGACGGCCATCTTTGTGTTGGTGACGCATATTGTGCGGGACCAGATACCTGTAGTTCACTGAGCGCCTTAACACAAAAAAATTTGTTACTTCACAGTTTTACGACACATTTTAATTTTTTTGACTTGCAAAATGTTCTTTTAAATTGACAAACATCATATGTGTCATTCGTGGCACAATTCAAACGGGATCAAAAGATACGTTTTCTCTCCATTGAATTCAATGTATAATTTTCCGCTTCCGGGGTCCCATGAGCTCCCCCGGAAAGGGAGGGACTTCGCCTCCCTTTAAGAACTGGATACAGCGTGGGAGGCGGGGCCTCATTCATTCCTATGAGAGTTGCTTGGCGCATGATGATAAAATGGCCCAATTTTTGAGAGAGCGAAACGTCACAGATTACCAGGCATGCCTGAGAAGTACCCGTATGTGCGCTCATAGCGCATGCGCAACTTTAACCAAAATGCAAAGAATGATTGCACTGTATATGTATATTCATATATATATATATATATATATATATATATATATATATATATATATATATATATATATATATATATATATATATACAGTGCAATAAGCTTCTTAGTGCAATAAGTAGCTACAATAATCTAACGTCGGTAATATTAACTTTATTTAATACAACATTTACGGTACAAGATGTAATCATACAGCCCATGTAGTATAATATTTTACAAATGATGAATTACAGCAAACATGCCCAATATATCCATTATTACAGCTCCGTGGGATGGCAGTGAGACGATATGGGTCCGTTGTTATTGAGCATCCATGGGTAAAGATAAACGCATGTAGTGCTGAACCTGCTGAACACGTAACATGAACGTGCCGGGCGGCGCGGTCCCGTGGATTAGATGCGCGTTCATACTGCAGAGGGATATGACTCTCAGAATAACGTTATTAGCACATTTTTACAACTTGAGGAACGAATGTTTTAAAATGTTTTGGTTTTTTTAATTGTTTTTTATTAGGGCTATACAAGTGTTCATACTGGGTGGTTTATTTAGTTTAAAAACAATTATCCAACGATTTACAGACCATTCTTTCCCCATGGGAAAAATGAGAAAAAGTGTTTCCGGGCCCAGCAACCTAAAGGAAGTGTAGTACCGCCGTTTGGCCACGACGAATATTCTACTCAGAGTCCGGCGCAGTTCCTGGGGGCTTGCTCGGCCCCCACCGCAGAGAATAAACAGAAGGGTAACCATGACAACCATGCTTCTTCGTTAATTTTATGCCACTGGTCCGTGGTCAGGCCTGGGAACCGACGGGAGACACTGGACTCAAGTGTCTGCCTCACATTGAGGGGAAGGGGCATTTCCCCTTTGCTCCCGCTCCAGTTTGTGATTCTGACCATGTTCTCATAGGTTTCAAATGGCAACATGGCCATGAACATATCCCGCTATTAGAATGCAATTTTTAAAAACATAGGGTGCTACATAACACACTTTCAGGAAAAGTCACGGACTGGGAGACTTTAATATTTTATTGAAAAAAGTTACATTGCACACACACCACATCACACAAATTGACCCGATTGGCGGTTCTAGTGTTAAATAAACTCACTAATTAATGAAACCAGTTCAATACGCATTATTCTTATCATTCTTTATGAGCGCAGAAAGTCTTAAAATCAGACGGCAGGCAGTTACAGGTGTGTGTGTTCGTGTGTGCCCATCCCCCCATGTGAATCACACGTAGCTCTGATCACCTATGATAAATGGGCCACACCTAATCGCTGGCTATTCAGCCACAGAGCTCCCTCAATGCAAATCAAACTGTAGACGGTGTGAAAGCAGTGAGGCCTGTGAAGACACCATTGCAGTAGTCGAGTCTACTGAAGATACAAGTTTAAAATCAGACCTGTTTTTTCAATGAAATCTGACGGCAGGCAGTTAGCTGTGATCACCTATAAGGCTTGAAGTTACTTCAGATGCTGAAATATTTTTATTTTTCAAGTATAAACATACAGTATACAACAGATATACAAGCATACAAATTATAACATCACATTTATATTATTAATTTTACAAATAGGACAGAGGGTGCAGCACAAACAGTATGAAACAAATAAGAGAGCTTTCTGAACATCAGCAGGAGAGGACTCTTTCAAGACACTAGTACATACTGAAATGAACATTAAATGTCCTCTTAAAATGCAAGTTTCTTCGTGACACTTCCAACATAAATGGAATTCTCACTAACCTAAAACATTTTATTTTTTAAAAAACATGTCACTGTAGAGACACAAAATACTTGAACATACAAATGAACAACACCAAATTGAGCTCACTTTCTACACTCTTTTATGATCTAACTCCTACCTAGTTTGTTTTTGAGTCCATGTATTTTGGCAGAGGCTTGGTCTGGCTGTATCTTCATAACAACCCTCTGGATAAACTCAAATGAATATTTCATTTCCAGAGTATACTGAAGATTGAAGCAATACATTAGTCCAAGAAGCATCGCAAAGCCACATCTTTCAGGTTGTGGAGCACAATTGTCTCCTCGACCACAACTGCCACATTGAAGATCTGCTGAGGAAAGGCATCCCATTCACCTTCGTAGCCTATGAGTAGACCAACTTGCATCCCCTTCATGGCTTCCTCGAGAGTGTCTCCATGAGTCTTAAAAAAGGAGAAATAAAAGTGAGCTCAGTCTACTACAAGTACTTTTTCTCTACAAAGCTAATTAAGAAGCTTCTGCTATAAACATAGAAGCTAAAATCTACAGTTCAAAGTGTAAAAGTTCAATGTGATGGAACATCATTTCAACTGCCTCTCTTTTCACAGTTTGAGCTTTATATTTATTTATATTATTTACAGGGTTCCTGCAGGTTTCGGCAACTAAAATGTAAGACTTTTTAAGACCTTTTTAAGACAACTTTGAATAGAATTTAAGACCTATTTCACTGCAAGAAAGTATGAAGGAAAATTGCTATGAAAGAAGAAATACGTCCCATAATTACTTACAAAGTAAATGTATTCATGTTCAACATAAGAACGATGACTGATCATAACAGCATAACAGTACAGAACTGTGTTAGCGTGTTAGACAAAAAGTGTGTGTGTGTGTCTCTGTGTGCTTGTGTGTGTGTTCGGGCTGTGCAATTAATCGTATTTTAATCGCAACTACGATTTTGGCCTGCCACAATTACAAATACAACATAATCGAAAAAAAACAATTATTTAGCTTTGCTAGGTTGTGACAATGACAACATATTTGATCTAATTAATGAGTCTAATTTATATTTATTTATCATATTTATATATGTTTAGTAGCTTGTGGAAGTGCGTTCCAAAAATATTTCTTGATCTTGTTTATTGGAATTTATTATTTTGATATTATTTATTTAAATATATCATTTATTTCATTAATTTTTGTATTGCTTTTTCAGTTGAATTATACGTTCAGGGTAATCAACAGTTAAAAAGAAAATGTTCAAATTATTATTTGTTTTAAAGTTCAATAAATGGATGTTTTCAAAGTCAATGAATAATCGTATTTAATAATTGTGATATCAATTATTGACCAAAAATAATTGTGATTTTGATTTTTGCCATAATCGAGCAGCCCTAGTGTGTGCGTGTGTGCGTGTGTCTGTGTGTGTGTGTGTGTGTGTGTGTGTGTGTGTGTGTGTGTGTGTGTGTGTGTGTGTGTGTGTGTGAGAGAGTAACAAGAGCTATATTCAGAGCTCTGCTGCCTTGGCTACAATCTTTCATCATTGCTGTTGTATGATTGGTGTATAACTACGGTATTTAGCGTCTACAGCACCTCCGCTTTTAGGGTTGACGTAGACCCAAACATCGCCCGGAGGTCCCCCGGTGTTGTTGCGGGAGCTGCTGCACTAGCTAACGCTAAACTAGCTAACGCTACATTAGCAAAACAAACGTTGATTTATTTTGCAAAAGGTGCAGCGGGCTTCAAACACGTTCCCCTCCACTGGTTTCAACCAAGCACTAAATTAGATGTTTCCGAAACCAAATACGGTTGAATTTACACTTCCCCATATTTATTTGTAAGTAGATTCGAAAAGACATGAGTTTCTGACTGCCGCTAGCTAAAGCTTGGTTGCTAGGTTACTAGCTGGGTGTTCTCCGATAAGGGGCCGGGGGAAACAAAGTTAGTGATTACTGGTTCCATGTTGATTTATTTCAATACAAATTGTTGGGGGGAACTGAAAGGCTCTTACCGTACTGGTTACTTTGCAGCCCGGACATTTTCCCCAAAACACATTTTAGACGCGATCGCAACACAGAAGGACCTTTCAAATCCGATCATTTTTAAGACTGTCTAAATCATATTTAAGACCTTTCTTATTTTTTTGGTCCTATTTAAGACCTTTTTAAGGCCTTAAATTCAGATTATCAAATTTAAGACTTTTTAAGACCCCGCGGGAACCCTGTATTTAATAGTTACGCTTTCTTGCGGTTTTTGTTTATATTAAAATGTATCATTCTTTATTGCAATTATTTTAGTTAAATTAAGGTATTTGTAAACATTACTTTTGAAGGAAACTTTGGGCACAGGGTGATTTGGGTTGATTTTTGTTAAAATGTACAATTACATAAAGTAATTCAAAACAGTTATGATCTTACATCACACATCCTGATGACATTTTCCTGATTTTCGCCAGACATGTAGTGTGATAGTCCCAAGAGAGCAGCAGCCCTCCTCCTCTCATTTGTGTCCTGCAGGACAACAAATGCAGTGGGATATAAACATTTGTAGCAAACAAATGGTGGCTAAATGATGGTCATCAGCATCTCCACTTACATCTTTCTCAAGGCAGTCCAAAAGGCCTTTTAGTGCCGGCTTCTTTCCAGTCCTGGATGCACCTTTGTATACCTCCAGCAATGCCAGGCCATCAAGTCCATCCAGAAACGATGAAAGCAGGTCCGTAGTGACAATTCTCTGGAACTCTGCCTGAATCTGAGGAGACACAGACATACAGTATAGAAAATATTCTACCAACAGTCTGCAACTCTGCATGTTGCCTTCTCATTGTAACTGGAAAACCTGCACAACTTACAAGTCCACTTCATCCAGTTGCAGTAAAACGGAAATCTTTGAAAATCTGTCTGTAATAGAGAACACACATTTAGGTACATTATGAAGCAGGCCTTAATAAAGTAATAAGAACTGAGAACATGACAAAGAATAAGATGCACACAATTACAACAGTCACGTTGCCCATAAACTACAAGCCTTGGCTTTCACAATTATAATATTATCCCTGAATTCATATGATAAAGACTTAAACAGTACTTCATTTAAATAAATAAACAACTTGAAATGTTCATCTTTGATTGATGAGGCATATTCAATCTAATAAATTCATGGGATGCATGTAATAATAACAGGGAAAGGTTAGTTTGCATCCACATAGAGCATTTTTGTGTCTACGTGCATGCCAAATATATCAATGAAAAAAATATTATTTGTTTTAACCAAACTTAAAATAAATTGTACAATGGTTGTAATTGTTGATTATTTGCTTGCAGTTATTTTCCATAGACTATTCAGTGGATTATTATTGTTTTTTTAGTAATAACTTGACTACCTCTGAAAGCAGAAGTTTAGGAAAAATTATTGTTCATGTATAAATATTATTTATTTTATTATAATATAAATATCTAACAATTACAACCATTGCACATCTTATTTATTATTGTGGGTGAACAGTAACCTTTCCCTGTGTTATAATTACATACATCCCATTAATTTATTAGATTAAATAACAATAATCTCATCAATCAAAGATCAACATTTTTAAGTGCCTTGAGCACCGACTGTTCCCGCTGCTAGAAACGGCTGATATTAAGACACTTCAGTGCGCAAGTCACAGAACGAAATGCATTGTGGGACATGTAGTTTATGGGCACCATAGTTCAATAAAATAAAATAAATATATTCCTTTCTTTTCTATAAAATATTTTCTAAAAAGCAGAAATACAAATGTGTCTCCATTTCAAGAGTGGAACATAGCATTTGTACACAATATAAATGCTATTTCTGAACACAGTTAGCCTTTTACTCGTTCAATGGTGCGAGGCACCCCCTCTGTATCTGGGCAGGTTTAGCGTGAGCTGAACCAGAAAAACGTTGCAAGGATAGAATCACTTTAACACTTGCTCGGCCTTAACAAAAAACAATCTTCAAGTCCCCTATACTTATCCACAAATGACATCCATTTCAAAGCCATGGCGGGGGCTAACAAGCTACAATTCTTAGCCGAACAGAGAGCCGGGACACGGCTAATTACTGGCAGGAACACACACAACCTCACCGAAACACGTTAATTTAGCTTAAATATTTAGCCGAACAGAGCCGGGACACGGCTAATTACTGGAACGAACAAACAAAACCTCTCTAAATTAAGCTACAAATATAGGCAGTTACCATTTAAACCTTTTAAAAATCCATAAGCGTCATACATAAGAGTAAGAATACTTGAAACTTATTTATTTAATAAAAGTTTAGATAATCATAATCCTGTAAAGTTAGCTTGGTTAACCGACATTTTCATAACACTGCCCTGAAATAAGATCTCTTTTATAAACATTCAAACACCAGTTAGGTGTGGATTTAACTCCATTTAGCTAGTTTTCGTTTTGCCTTAAACCAGGGATGGCAAACATACGGCCCGCGGGCCAGATCCGGCCCGGGAAGCATTTCAGCTTGGCCCACGGAGCTGAAGGACTTTGCTAAGTAGGCTGTGAGAGGAGGAAAAAAAACTGCTATTTTGAATCCTTCCACTAGTGGGCGCACTACCGCACCGGTACCAGTGAGAGCGCAGCCAGACTGTAAAACAAGTGATGAGTAAGAGTAGTGAATGCAGTCAATAACCTCTGACACCCTCATCCCCAAATGTCTCTGTCAAAAAAGAGAAAAGTGGACACGGAGTGCCGAGTTTTCCAAGAAAAATGGACTGCATCCTATTTTTTTACAGAGGTAAATGGAAAACCTGTATGCTTGGTGTGTTCGCAGCAAGTTGCTGTGCTCAAAGAATATAATATTCGCCGCCATTATGAGACTCACCATGGAGAGAAATACGACTGCTTGCAAGGACAACGGAGAAAAGAAAAGATAAATGACCTGCTATCAGGTCTAAAGAAACAACAGGCCATTTTTACCCGGAGCCGAGATATAAGTGACGCAGCAGTGAAAGCCAGCTATCTCATCGCTAACGAAATAGCATCAGCCTCAAAGCCATACTCTGAGGGTGAGTTTGTGAAAACATGCATGCTGAAGGCTGCAGAAATGGTGTGCCCTGAGAAGCGACAGGCTTTTGCCAACATTAGTCTAACGAGGAATACAGTGAAGGATAGGATTGCCGATCTTTCAGCAGATTTGGATAGCCAGAAAAAAACAAAAGTCAAGTCATTCGTAGCATTTTCAGTTGCAATCGATGAGAGCACTGACATTACAGATGTTGCTCAACTGGCCATATTCATTCGTGGTGTTGATGAGACTTTGACGGTCACCGAAGAGTTCCTTGAGTTGGTTCCTATGACAGACACCACTAAAGCGGATGACATTTTTAGCGCTCTCGTTGAAGCACTGGACAGGGTTGGAGTGGACTGGACCCGTGCTGTCAGTCTGGCTACAGACGGCGCGCCATCAATGATTGGGAAAAAAGCAGGTGTTGCAACGAAATTCAGGGAGAAAGTACAAGCAGCAAATGGAGGAGATCGTTTTTGGACATTCCACTGTATTTTGCACCAGGAGGCATTGTGTTGCAAGTCGTTAAAAATGGATCACGTCATGAAAGTGGTTGTTCAAACGGTTAATTTCATCCGAGCCAGAGGGCTGAATCACCGTCAGTTCGACAGCCTCCTCAGTGATAAAGACATCACCTGTAGCCTACCATATCACACTGAAGTAAGGTGGTTGAGCCGAGGTGCCGTGCTGAAGCGTTTTTCTGATCTACGCGAGGAAATTGGACAGTTCATGGAGAAAAAGGGTAAGCCAGTGCATGAATTAAAAAACCCAGAATGGCTGCAGGACCTTGCATTTATGGTGGATATTTCAGAGCACTTGAATAATCTGAACATAACGATGCAAGGTCGCAAAAAAGTTGTCACAGAATATTATGACAGCATAAGCGCATTTAAGTTGAAGCTGGCTTTGTGGGAGACACAGCTGTCAAGTGGTGACTCTGCTCATTTCCCTCATCTAAGAAATGTGCATACGACCGGAGTTACTTCTGACATGAGACGGTACAAAGACAAAATTACGGAATTGCTGCGGGAGTTTGAGCGGCGGTTTCAGGTCTTTGGTGAGCTTGAGACAGAGTTTGCAGTTTTTCGCTCGCCATTTGCAGTTAAGGCTGCTGATCTGCCCGTCGACATACAACTTGAGATAATCGACTTACAATGTGATCAGGATTTAAAGGACAAATTTGCCTCGTCGGACTTGTCCACATTTTATCGGTATCTTTTGCCAGGATACCCCAAATTGACAGCCCTGGCAGCAACGGTTTTGAGCATGTTTGGGACCACCTACCTTTGTGAACAGGTTTTCTCTGTAATGAACATTACTAAAACAAAGCTGCGCTCAAGACTCACACACAAGTGCCTGAATGAAATAATTAAATTGGCTGCTAGTCAGGATTTTAAGCCTGATATTGATGCCCTTGTGAGGGCTAAAAGATGTCAAGTTTCAGGAGCAAATTAATCAGTTCTGTGACCTCAGTTCTGTGAAAATAAGAACCTACTGAAATATTTGAAAATGTTATATTATTCTGTCACTGAACATTGTGTATTATAATGTCAATCAGCAGCTTCAATAGGCAAAAAAAAGTTTGATTTGATGTGACACTGTGGCTGCACTGCCAATATAAAAATTCTATATTTTCAAGGCAAGGGAGGTAACTCAAACTCCTCACTTAATAGCTCCCACGTTTTTATTTGCATTTTGTGGTGAGTCAGTTCAGGTGGAAACTGTGATCTGTTGTAAAGAACATGTGTGTAGCTCTTGAAATTGCACTTGTTTGTCTTAATACAGTACATTTCAGTTTGTTCATAACGTTTTGCGTCTCATTACATGTGGACATTTTCCGAATACTTGTAGCTACTTATTTGACTTAAACAGAAATATTGTCGTTATGTAGGGCCTGTGGGTTATTATGCTATGATGTTACTGGTCCGGCCCACTTTAGATCAAAGTGGGCAGTATGTGGCCCCTTAACTGAAATGAGTTTGCCACCCCTGCCTTAAACCATTAAATATGCAACCACTCACCTAACTTTGCCTGTCCGTCAGTGGTTCATCAGCCGAAATCACTGTCATATCGCTTCACGAAAACGTATTCATCCGCCGCTTAGCTTTTCGTAGTCATCAATCTGTCCGGTGGAAGTTCTTCTTTTGATAATGGCGAATCAAACTCTGTGGTTCACTTGCTGTATATCGTAAAAAAAAAAAAAAACTCATGTCCCTGTTAAATGCATTCAATTAATGAAAACAACTATGAGACCGGGACTATTTTCACCGGGCAGGAATATGTCGACACTACTGCCATGTTAAGAGGCCATGGAAAGTTTCAGAACATTATTACACATCACAACTCACTGTTTAGTCAAATTGACTTCATAGGATTTAGAGCTCATTGAACTGGCTACAGAGCTGAGTTGAAATAATAACAACTTATGAAATTAAGTAGAAATTGCATAAATTGATATGTTAAGTGAAAGTAACTTAAAGACAAAAGTTTCAATAACTTAATGATCAAATCCTTTTTTACAACGGCTCCATAATATAACTGGCAAAAATGTAAGAATTTCATGCATCGGTCTACAGTGGGAAAATGGTTTAATCTGTTGGAATAGAGTATAAATATCAAATATCACTAGTTTTCTTCTAAATGAAATGCTGACATTACAAAATGCATGGTTTAATGTAATGTAAACATTTACATTATTATTATGATTATTTAATATATAAAGACTATATTTTCAAATGCTCTTCAAAGCATTTTCCGTCAACTACGAAAGTCAACATCATTTCTGTATTTGTGAATGAAGCGCCATCTCCTGGTTAAAACCTGAAATTGAAAATCTGGCAACGCCCTCTTGGAAAATAGTGGGAGGGCTTAACATTCCTCTATACTGGTTTTAGGCAGGTCGTAGGCAGGAAGCTGTAAACTGGAGTCTGAAATTAAGTGCTACATCTGTATGTTTTTTTACTGTGTTCAATTTGAATTTACTTTAAAATAAAAACATCTATATTGATTATGAAACTTCTACATCCAACTCACAGGTGTAACCTTGCTTTGAGAAAAAAGATTATTAATTTAACCATTTTAGAAGGGAAGATATGGTCATTTGTTCTGGGAATGTCCTTTTCGAGCCTGAGACCTGAAAAACAGGCTCGGTGTTCAACAGGTTAAGAAAGTTTCTTATTGTGCTTTCATCAGCTAATGGTGGATTAGAGTAGAGTGTCTTATAGTACTCTTCAAATATTCTTTCTATCTCATCTGGCTCATACAATAGTTGATTAATTTGTGGGTCCCTTGTCCTATGAATTGTATTAGAGGCTTGCTGTTTGCGCAGGCGTCTGGCCAGGAGTCTAGCTGCTTTTGAGCCTGATTCATAATAAGACTGCTTTAAAAACCTTGCCTTTTTTCTATTTCTCCTCTGAGGATCTCATTTATCTCCCCCCTTGTTTCCTTAATTTGTTGTAATGTTGATTGATCCCCTGTACTCTTATATTTTGTCTCCATTTCTCTAAACTTTTCTATTTTTTATGTGGCTAGCCAGGCCTTTTTTTGTGATGCTGTTAGGGCGATCAGCTATCCACGGAGAACAGCCTTCAAAGCATCCCACAGTATCACAGGGTCCACATCCCCATTATCATTCTCCTCTATATATATTTGTATCTCTTCCCTTAACTGTTCCATGATCGCCTTATTATTCAAAACACCCATATTGAGCCTCCACACTGTATTCTTTTGTCTACTATTCAGATTTATTGACAAGCTAATCTGCCACCCCGATTTTACACTCTGAATAGTGTGTATAATCCCGTTCTAGGGGGTGAAGTTCCCTCCAATTATCAATTAGTCCCATTTCCTGCACTGACGCATTAACAAACTTGGTCAGGTGCTTCTTGCTATTTTTGTGGCTTGTAGTGTCTATGGTATGATTCAGGACCACATTAAAATCCCCTCCACATATCAAAATACCCTCAGTCTCTAATGCAATGACGTGAAACAGATTTCTTTAAATACATTTGTTACTCTCTGGGGGGGCATATACATTGACCAATGTCACCACTGTATTTTCAAGTTTTCCTTTCACTAATACATATCGCCCCTCTTTGTCCCTAACTTCTTTATGGAGTTCAAATTGAACTGCATTTGAAATAAGGATAGCCACTCCCCTCTTCTGGCTAGGTTTGTAAGAACTATATAATGTATTTTTATAACAAAAGCGTTTTAATTTTTCATGCTCCTGTTGAGGCAGATGGGTTTCTTGTAAAAATAATACTTGGGCCTTTCATTTTTTCATTTTAGCCAGGACCTTGCTCCTTTTAAATGGATTATTCATCCCATTTACATTAAGTGACACACATTTGTATTATTGTACGGCATTTAAATTACCCAATCCTTTGCATTCACAAAACTCCAGAGAACTGAAAACTACACAGACCTGAACATCTGGCCCACATGTAGTGAACGTAGAACGTAAAAAGAAAAACGTAGACTTCCAAGGTAGGGTGATTCTTCGCCACCCTAAGTCCCCGTTGGCAGGAAGAGGGGAGAGCCTCCTACTGGAAGGCCCCTCACTAGAGGTGAAACACACAATCTCACGCATCCTAGTAGTCCAACGGCATCCGATAGCACTTATATAATCCAAATGAAGTCGTGACAAATATATACTGTGAATATATATATATTCGGGCTGTCAAGTTAACGCGTTAATAACGCGTTAACGCAAAAAAAGATTAACGGCGCTAATTATTTTAACGCGATTAACGCATGTGTATTTTTTTTCCTCGGCCGCCCCGTAGTTTCAGAGCGCATCGAGTTTAAAATACCATCTACAAGCTGATGCTGACAGCCCCACTCCTGCCGCCCGCTTGTGGCAGACCACACTTCCACGCTCACCGGCACGCACCGACTGGCCATCGTGAGGACCGGGAGGGTGTGTGTATGTGTGGCGCGGGCAAGCAAGAGAGAGACCTTACTTGTATTGTTGTTGTTAGCATCTGGTGCTAGCTAGCTGCGCTAACGGATATAAGGAGCTGTTTTAATGAAAACAGAGGAGCGACATTTCGCCACAACTGCGCCTAGCACTTGACTTTATGCAGGTAACCAGACAGTGGGACATTGTACGAAAAGTCAGCACACTCAGCACGGATAGTGCGCGCAACATGATTGCAGTGTCCAGGCAGCTCCCGTTCGAGCATATGCCTTGAGTTGCACATAGCTCCAACAATCCAACACACACACACACACACACACACACACACACACACACACACACACACACACACACACACACACACACACACACACACACACACACACACACACACACACACACACACACACACACACACACACACACACACACACACACACACACACACACACACACACACACGCACACACACACACACACACACACACACCATTTGTATTGTATTATTGTATGAGAGAGGTTCCAGGTTGAATTAAGGCAAATATTTGTAATGTTCAGAGGTTGTTGTGTTTAATATTCATGATAATATTTGTCATTGTTCAAATGATAATAAACATTAGCATAAAGCATATTTGTCCACTCATATGTTGATAAGAGTATTAAAAACTTGAAAAATATTCCTCTAAGGTACATTTAGAACAGATGAAAAATGTGCGATTAATCGCGATTAACTATGGACAATCATGCGAATAATCGCGATTAAATATCGCACAAAACTAGGGCCACCAGGGTGGGTGGAGGGGGTCAGGAGGACGGTTTTGGGCTGACAACCCAGGAGCACAGCGGAGGACCCAGAAGGGATCTCGGGCGGACGGTCCGGGGGCAAGGCAGAGACCTTGGAGGGGGTCTCGGGCGGACGACCCGGGGGCAAGGCAGAGTCCATGGAGCGGGTCTCGGGCGGATGGCCCGGGGGCAAGGCAGAGTTCATGGAGGGGCGAAGGCCACAGCGGGCGAACTCAGGGGGCCGAGCATGAGGGCAAAGGCAGCGGCAGGAAGAGTCAGGGGGCCGGGCCCGAGGGCGAAGGCAGCGGCAGGAGGAGTCAGGGGGCCGGGCCCGAGGGCGAAGACCACGGCACTCAGGGGGCCGGGCTTGAGGGCGAAGACCAGACAGCTCCGGAGGCCGGAGCCGGTGGGTCAGGCTTCGGCAGGATCCTAGGGTTGGCAGGACCCCCGGCAGAAGAGTAGTCGGCGGGGCCTCTAATGGCACAGGACACAGGGTTGGCAGGAACCCCAGCAGAGGAGCAGTCAGTGGGACCCCCAACGGGACAGGACATAGGGTTGGAAGGACCCCCGGCAGAAGAGTAGTCGGCGGTACCCCCAACGGGACAGGACATGGAATTGGCAGGACCACCAGCGGAACCTCCAACGACACTTCAGTAGGGACTTGAGTTGGGACTTGAGTAGGAACTTGAGTAGGGACTGGAGAGGGAACTCGAGAGATGACTTGAGAGGGAACTCGAGAGGGAACTTGAGAGGGGACTAGAGAGGAAACTGGAGAGGGAACTTGTGAGGGGACTAGGGAAGTGACTAGATAAGGGACTAGAGAAGGGACTAGAGAAGGGACTAAAGAAGGGCCTTGGGAAGGGTCTAGAGGAGGAACTAGAGAGGGGACTAGAGAAGGGACTAGGGAAGGGACCAGAGGAGGGACTGGAAAGGGGTCTAGAGAAGGGACTAGAGAAGGGACTAGAGAAGGGACTAGAGGAGGGACCAGAGGAGGGACTGGAGAGGGGTCTAGAGAAGGGGCTAGAGAAGGGACTAAAGAAGGGACTTGTGAAGGGACTAGAGGAGGGACTAGAGAGGTGACTAGGGAAGGGGCTAGAGTAGGGACTAGGGAAGGGACTAGAGGAGGGACTGGATAGGGAACTAGAGAGGGGACTAGAGGAGGGACTAGAGAAGGGACTAGAGGAGGGACTAGAGGAGGGACTAAAGGAGGGACTAGAGGAGGGACTTGAGAAGGGACTAGAGAAGGGACTAGAGGAGGGACCAGGGCTGCTGGGGCCGGAACCAGGGCCGGAACCATGGCTTCTGGGGCCGGAACCATGGCTGCTGGGGCTAGGACCGGAGCCGGAACCATGGCTGCCGGTGCTGGAATCTTGGCCTTGCGTTTCCTTCCATGCTGCCTTGAAGCCTTGTGGAGGCTCAGAGGTCCTCCAAAAGCCAGACGAGACCCAGCGAAAGGGTTATTGAAAGGAGCCTTGTTGGGAACTGTGGCCGGCAGGGGGCTAGCATGCCAGGGGCTAGCAGGCCGGGAAAGAGGTTTGACCTCAAAGCTACCGAAAAAGTCCTCCACCCACTCAGGAAGTAACTCCTTTAACCAGGGCCTTGAGGTTACTTCTTGGCGTGCCGTTGAGATAATTGACTGCCTCTCTTCACTACTGGGGGCATATCGACAGTCGTTTTTAAAGCACATTAGGTTGTACGTCACCTCGTACAGGCTGTCTGCTGGGTCCATCTTTTGGTTGGTTGGTTCTGTTACGGTGAATGAAGCAGGCAGGACCCAAATGCAGAAAAAACTGAAAATACCTTTATTTCAAGGATATGGCACACGGACAATCAGAACACTCCCCGGTGAACACAGTCACAGACCAACGACGAACCAACAATGACAGACAGAAAAAACAGAACTTAAATACACACAGGACTAATCAAGGAAACAAGAGACAGGTGAGGAGGGAGGAGACAACACAGGGGCACCAGGTGAACACAATCAAGAAAAACAGGTAGGAAGGAACAGGTAGGAGGGAACACACACAGACAGGAAACCAAAGACAGATCTAAACAAGAAAAAACACAACGCAGACAGAAAACCAAAGACAGATCTAGACAAGACAAAACACAACACAGACAGATCGTGACACTCGGTCCCATCTGCACTCCTCTCTGCGACGTGCTGCCATGTCTTGGTCTGGTGGAGACGCTCCATCTCCAGGTACAGCTCTGAAGCGTTGCGGTCTGGTATCTCCACGGAGAAACCTCTCCTCTTCAGCTCCTGCGCTGCATCTGTCGCACTGTTGTATGTGCGTGTTCCCGAGTCCCAGTGAATGCGCATCCAGTCGAGAGGTGTCTGGAAACGCATATTTTTCTCCTTAATGACCTTCTTTATCCCCACGTACGCCTTGCGCTTCAGGACGACCTCCGTTGCATAGTCGTGATCGAACGATAGACGTCGCCCTTCCATCAGTATCTTCTTTTCCCAGGCCTTTTTCAGTACCCTTTCTTTGGTGGTAAACTCCAGAAAGTTCACCACTATGGACCTTGGCGTGCATTATTTTGAGGTTTCCGGTGAGCGTGTTGTATCTGTAGGTTGGTGTCCGGTAAAGCGAGTTCAGTTTTCAAAAGTTGATCCACAAAGTCAGACATGGAGTTACCTTCCTTCTCTTCGGGTACTCCATAAATACGCATATTATTTCTCCTGGATCGACCTTCCAAATCCACCAGTTTCCCCTGCATGGCTCTCTGTTCTTTCATTGATTTAATCAACGCATCTGACATAGCCATGTTTACTGTCTCCGCCTCATCGATTTGTTCTTCTGCCTGGGTTAGCGCGGAGTTCGCAAATTTCCTGCTTCATATCTTGGAGTTCAGATTTCATGTCTCCCTTGATTTCTTCTTTAAGTTTGTTTAAGTCCACTTTATGCTCAGCCCTGAAATCGCGTATTTCCTGGAGCACTGATGTCTGGTGTCTGCCGAGTCCTGTTGTGAGCTAACGGAGCTAATAGAAAACCGCAGTGACGCGTCGTAAAACCCGGAAGTAAACTTCTTCCGGTTCCTTCGTGAAAAACCAATGCAAATTCTCCATAGGATTTTGGAAAATAACTCGAAATAAGGTCTGTGGTTGACACACATTTAAGAGAGGGATCACGTTTTGTTCAGCCGGATAATCTCCACATGTCAACCCTACTTTTATAATTTTTGAATCATAAATCTAGTCGCCAAAAGCGAAATGCTAACGTTATGCTATAAACGAACTACAAGCCAGTACAGCAGCAGGGTCGCACGACTTCAACGTCACGCCAACTTAAGATCGTTTCAACTGACTTGCACTGAAACTGCACTTTGAACACTTTAAATATATTAACATTTTAAACTGTATACCCCGGTTATCTAGGCCCGTTTTGTTTAATGTATACCACATTTATCTTGGCCCTTTTTGTTTTATGTATACATGTCACACTGTGGGAAACGATATTTCGATATTTCTGGATGTATAACACATGTAGAATTTTTGAGAATAAAGCTGAATTTGACTTTCACCTGCTTGCATATTTTAACAAAGCTTTTCATTTTAGCCACACTGAATTGAATTAGAAGTCATGGCTGTGTCAATTACCAGTCTGATATCGTTTTACAAAGATGACAAGAAGAGTGTAGATAGAGGAGAGAACCACTACAAGTCAGGACACGTTACAGTGTAGCCTAGATGAAGGTGTGCTTACCGGTGTTGTCAGGGCTAGCATAAGGGACAAGGTTTATAGGTGAGTAGTGATAGCAAGAGTACCGTTAACCTAGAGTTAATTTATTCACATTAATTCCCATCAACATTGTATGTGTCACATGAAATCTTTATTAGGCAAGGCAAGGCAAGTTTATTTATATAGCACTTTTCAACACAAGGCAATTCAAAGTGCTTTACAAAAAATGAAAGACATTAAGAAAATGGCATTTAAATTCAGTCATTAAAAAGAAAAGCTAATAAAATAAACATTAAAAGAAAAAATACATGGATAAAAGTTACAGTGCAGTCTAAGATATGAATAGTTCAATTAAAAGCAGCGACAAAAAGAAAAGTCTTCAGCCTGGATTTAAAAGTAGTAAGAGTTGCAGCGGACCTGCAGGTTTCTGGGAGTTTGTTCCAGATATTTGGAGCATAATAACTGTACGCTGCTTTACCATGTTTAGTTCTGACTCTGGGGACAGAAAGCTGACCAGTCCCTGAAGACCTGAGAGATCTGGATGGTTCATCATTTAGCAGGAGGTCAGAAATGCATTTTGGTCCTAAACCATTCAGTGCTTTATAAACAGCAGCAGTATTTTGAAATCTATTCTTTGACACACAGGAAGCCAGTGTAAAGACTTCAGAAGTGGAGTGATGTGATCCTCTTTCTTAGTGTTGGTAAGGACTCGAGCAGCGGTGTTCTGAATTAGCTGCAGCTTTCTAATAGATTTTTTAGTGAGACCTGTGAAGACACCATTGCAGTAGTCCAGTCTACTGAAGATAAATGCATGGACACGTTTTTCCAAACCCTGCTGTGACATTAGTCTTTTAATCCTAGATATGTTCTTTAGGTGATAGTAAGCTGATTTAGTAACTGTTTTAATGTGACTGTTGAAACCAATAACTAATTTAACCCGCTGACAAGAGAGCCCACCTCCGAAGATCGTGACTGGCTGAGGGACAGACTCGGGGGCAGGTTCTCAGGAATTTCTTGGCTTCTCTCCCCCGAGCCAGAAGAGGAACACTACAGCTTGGAAACACTTACTGTTCCTGAAATTATCAAATCTGTTGGGCATCGGGGACCTGAGGCAATTGTGGCAAGCATGGCATTCTCTGAAGAGCAACAGAGGGCAATTCAGGTGACTACCACTGGTCAGCGAACCAACCCAAACTGGCATTTGTTCAGGAAAGGAAGGTTGACTGCCAGCAACTTTGGAGCTGTCCTGAGGTCAAAGCGTGTGACTGCTTCCTTTATTGCCAGGGTGCTAGGGCAACAACAGGCCCTTGATGGTGTTTTGTCTGTACAGTGGGGGACTATGAATGAATGTGAGGGCGTCAGGGCATTCACCACTGCAACTCAGATGCAGGTCCATGAGTCAGATTTGTGGCTCTCCCTATCAGGATTGTTGGGGACATCTCCAGATGGTCTGGTAGGGTCTTCCGCTGTGCTGGAGGTCAAGTGTCCCTACGGAGCCAGGGAAATGACAATTATTGAAGCATTGCAAATCAAGGGCTTCTGTGTCAGTAAGGAAGGAGAAACATTCAGCCTGCGTGAGGAACATCCTTACTGGCACCAAGTGCAAGGTCAGCTTCACCTCACTGCAAGGAAGAAGAAATAAAAAAATGGTGAATTGTTTTTAATTTACATTTACTCGCCTTTGCAATGTTGTGGTTGTTAGAGTGTTAGGTTTCCTGTCAGCTCGTCTGTTGGGAAGATATAAAATATTAGTTTCATGGAAGTCACACCGTCACATATACTGTAAGAGCATTAAGACATACAGTACATAGGCTAAAACAAAACATCTAAAGATATAACCTTGCACTTTGATAAGTCTCGTGAACATTTTCACTATTTTGACATTTTTATAGATGAAAATTGAACTAAAGAAATAAATGGTAGATTAATCCATATTGAAAATAGGTGTCAGCTGCTACAATAATTATAATAATTATATTTCTTAATTAATTAAGATAAGATATTACTGTATTGATCCCAATTTGGGAAATGTTTGTGTTGCAGCAGCATAACAAGAAAAACTAAATATAAGTTATTATATATACAAAAGTATGTGAGGGATGGAATATTAAATTGAATATAAATGTAAAATGTACATGTGATTTTACGTCCAAGAGAAGCTATGGAGCAGAGAGTTCTCTGCCAGCCAGAGGTGATTTGTTATTAGTTCAATATGTCAAACTGATTTCCCTGACTACAATCTTTAGTTAGCTGCTTGTACTAATAAGACTTATCATATAAGCCACACAGGTTTTAATAGGATGTATTCATTATCTTTACTTATGTTGCGGTCTTTTCAGCAGCGCCATCTCTATAACGGCGATACAGTCACTACCCATTATTTACATTTCACCGTGACATGGACAAAAATGTAACGTCAGCTTACCTCATGGCACGAATCCAGACTCTCCTTTGGAAAACAATGGCCGGGAAACGATAGAACAAGCACGTTTCATGCGAACACCTGTGGCTGCAACCCGGAGCAAAGCAACAAACCATTGCGTAGCTAACTAGTAGCGCTAGCTTTAGCTAACGTTAGCCAACGAAACGAACTGGCGAGTAAAATTGGAAAACACTGGTAATTAATTATTCTATAATTTGTAAAACTACGGTGTTAAAAACGACAATTTCAAAAATACAGATTCTAATGGTCAGATATAGATATACAGATACTAAAGATAGGCAGGTACTTGATTTCAAGCAGAACACAGGGGAAAACAAACTTAGCTGGAGTGTTTACGTGTTCGGCGTAATGACGTACAACGGCCTCGACAATTTCTGTAGTGCTATTCAGCCATTCGGTAACAACCATCGTTTTTCAGACACGTAAACTCTTCAAAAATCCCCAGTGGGGTCACTGCTGATGTATTTAATGTCGTAGAACAAAACGTGATTTACCTCTTAAATTTGTGTCAACCACAGACCTTATTTCGAGCTATTTTCCAAAACCCTATGGAAAAAATGCATTGCTTTTTGAGTAAGGAACCGGAAGTGCTAAAAATGCTAACTTATTTCCGGGTTTTACGACGCGTCACTGCGGTTCTTGTTGGGGCAGAATCTCTGCTCCGCACCGTTCCTATATGAGCGGGTTCTCAAAAGAAGGAAAAATTCAAAGCAGCCAGGATAAGGGTTAAACAATAATCTGCTTTAATGGTGCAAACATACAAATACATCACCGAATCACGAAGCACTCTGCAGAGTAGTCCGGGCTCAGGTTCTACCACCGTATGAGACACGTCTCAGGAACGGCAAGTCAAAAACAAGAGCGCCAATCTTCAAAATCATCACAACATTTATACACAGAGTTCACTTCTGAGCGAGCTAGACAGTGAGTTGGCAGTGTTCCATTGGTCGGTTTCCCTTCCGGGCGGGATCCCAGGTAGTAAGCCAGTTTGTTGATTCCATGTTGCTTCTGTGCGCGTGTGTGTGTGTGTGTGTGTTTCTGTCCCTCTGCCCTCAGGCAGATCCCCCAATCAATGATTTGGAGTCATGACAGAGGACTCTTTGACAGGACACATACTCATTCCCCCTAAACATCTTCAACACACAAATATCGTATCATGTATCTTTAACAGAAGTTAATTGTTCTTGTGGCTTAATGGCTTCCCTGAACTTCCCTTCACCCCAAAGTCAGCTAACTAGGAATGAATACATTTTATTGATAAGCTCAAAAGGACCTTTATCTCATTTACTGCTGGGTGACCCAAGTCTCAAGGCCTGCAGGATGTGTAGGAGATAAACATTAATTCTACAAGACTTTAACTGCCTTATATCTGAAAATGTATCCGGGAATTCCCCTGTTAATTGCAAGGACTATTGATAATCAACAGAGAGCCTAGGGGCCTCTTCTTGGTATCTGCTAGGCAGAAGTCACTCAATGCAGAAATCACAAGTTTAACACACATTCTATATAAGGTGACATTAAAATGAATATACCAGATTGAACTTTCCTGCCATAACACGTTACTTTAATCCTTCAAATAATTCAAATAATACTTCAATTCCCCCTTATGGTCTCGCCCCACGAGACCAACTCACATAAGACATTTGAAACACAGCTACTGTCATTCCTTGCCACTGTGTCTGCTCCCCAACAGTATACCTTTGTGAACAGAACACAACTTTCAATGTCAGTGAAGGAACTATCAGAGTGCGAACCTGAGTGCCAGAAAGCAGCATCCTTGCGTGTTGTTGAATCCTCAGGGCCCCCCCCCCCCCTCAGCGGAAAACGCCAACAAGGGCAGCTGATAGGGAGGGGGAGATGCGGCCTTTCCTTCAAAGGTGGAACTGATTAATCTGATCAGAGAGAAGTAGACTCCTCTGCTGCCTCGAGAAGTCCCCCAGCCCGCTGACGCCAGCTTCCGAGTCGTCTGCTGTCGGGATGTCCGCGAGGTCCTTCTCCTCCAGTCCGCTGATGACAGCTTCCGAGTCGTCTGCTGTAGGGATGTCCTCGTTGATGATAGCCAGGTCCATCCTGATGTCCTCCATGGTCCTAGCCGGTGATTTCCTCGCCGCACACTGGCTCCAGTACTACCAGATGTCCCCCTTTGCTCCTCGGCGGACGGCATGAGATGTCCTCTGGGTCACTCTGTAGAGGCCAGAGAACCTGGGGTTGACTCACGTAGGCCTGACGAACTCCGCTGTGTCGGCCTCCTGCTCCTCGGGTCCCCCTTTTGGCGTCAGCAACCTGTGTGGAGAAATCTGATACCCACCCCTCAAGTCTACGCTCAGGGCTTCTGGGCCCTCAGGTGTTTGACCCACCACTGGTAGGCCGCTTCAGAATTCTAATTAGACCCTCCAGAAAAACGCGGGCCAAAATCCTTAATTATGCGGGCTAAAATCATTGATTATGCGGGCTAAAATCCTTGATTATGCGATAAAAATGTGGGGTTTTTATGTGATTTTATGCGGGGAAATTGCGGGAAGTTGCGTAATATGCGGAAAGTTGCGAAATATGCGGAAAGTTGCGAAATATGCGAACAGTTGTGAAATATGCGGGAAGCGGAAAAAAGGTGATTATTCTCCCGCACCCTGTTACTAGGCTACTACTGAATGAAAGGGAGGACTTTTAAAGAGTTGCTATGATAAAAAAGCATACTAGAAGCAAGCTACATCACAGAACACACACACACACACACACACACACACACACACACACACACACACACACACACACACACACACACACACACACACACACACACACACACACACACACACACACACACACACACACACACACACACCTCCTCCTCCTCCTCATTCTGTTTTCATTTACTCGTTCGTTATCTGACCAGCTTCAATCTTGTAGGCTACTCACCTCGTTTCTTGCAACCCTCGAAAGGGTTTTGGAGGTTGAAGCCTCTGTGAGCGTGAGTTGCTTGGCTTTCTTGTCCGCAGCAGAAACCATTTTTGAATGTTTGAGCGAATCGAAGTGGGTATTCACAGTCGATTTCCTTTTATGCTCCAACACACAGTTGCACGGGGTACAGAACAGTTTCCCCCCACTTTCGTGCAAGACATTGGGGTACTGCTTTGCCCGGTCTTTAGCTGAAATGTTCGTGGGTAAAGGTGATGGATTCGATTTGTTCATCTTGGTGTGTGAATTCCACACCTTCACACGACGGTGTTTGCCTTCTGTGATGCGCGGGCTGATGACGTTGCGTCATAATCACTACTCGTCAAGACGAGTTAACTTTTTTATTTTTTTTCTCAACTTTGTGTGGAAAAATGCGGGGATTATGCGGCCTTTTGATAAATATGCGGACTTTTAAAAATCTGCTGCATTTTGCTGATTATGCAGGAAATTCTGCGATCGCAGAATCGCGTTTTTCTGGAGGGTCTATCTAATACTTGGCCTGTGTCAACAAAATAAACCCCAACATCTTCAGGTTAACTAAATAACATATCTCAATAGCTCTGAATTTCTGACAAGCATCTGTGTTATTATAAATGAAATCCTTGAGATCCTATTTAAAATCTAAATATAATATGAACTGCTAATGTCTCTGATAAAGAAACACAATAATGTTATGGATTAAAAACAACTAAAAATCATGATACTGACAAAGTGAATGATTTCCTGGTGAGACTGCTTCTACCTGTCACTGCTTAGATATTATCAAGCTGAAAAAATGAATACAGAAATCCAACATACTGTCGTCAAATGTCTTTCTATTATGAATTTAAATTAAATGTACATCCCAATAATAATCTAAACAGTCTATGGCTTTTACTTCTTTACCAGGCTAGTTACAAGATGTTGTCTAAATTAAATTCTATCTCATTACATTACTATGTTTTAACTTAGCTGTAATATGTTCTTTCTAGATTTCAAACCTCAGTTACTTTAATACCTGTTGAAATATTACAAAGTTGTTTTCATTATCACAGTTCACTTTCTCATTCTCATTCTGGAATTACCTCTCTCAGTAGCCCCTTGGCCACTGATTCTGCATCTGTGTTACCTGTTATAACCAGTGCTTGAATTGGGCCGGTACTCACCGGTACGCAGTACCGGCACTTCTGATTTTTACCCATGTGGTAACGGCACTTCTTACTGAGTACCGGCAAGGTGGCGGTACTCAGTAAAATGCCGGTACTCAGCCGCCGGCAATATACGTATATATTGTAAACGCAACGCAGCGCAAATGTGGGTCTGACTCTGCCTCACAGAGGGTGACTGGCTGTCTACATGACGTGGCCTGCCGACATTGCCACTTTCATACAGATCATACTAATGCCTTCGATTGGTCTCTGTGTGTCATTCAAGCTCGGGAGGGTGTGTGTTGGTGTATGTGTGGCGCGAGCGAGCGAGAAAGCACGCGCACCGGTTACGTGTATTGTTGTTAGCATCTGGTGCTAGCTAGCTGCGCTAACGGATATAAGGAGCTGTTTCAACAACAAGGTGGAGGGAGAGTCCTTTGCTGTCAGACTGAGAGGCTGATAACTACAGCTCTGGTGAGGTAAATTACTCTCTGATTCTTTAGATAGTTAACTTAGTTTAAGTTATCTCAGTGGGTCTCAAACGGTTCGGTCACCATTTATGTAAACACATATTTCCATTTGAGGGGCTAGTGATTAGTAAAATATGCATGAAAAATACAAACAAAATGTTAACTAGGTGAAAAAAGGTAAGATAAACTTGTTGAGAGCCAAAACTAGTCTTTGCTGTTGCCTCAAAGAGGAGCAGGGGGGAGAGGAGGGAGACAGGAGAGGCCGATTCAGGAGCCCAGACATACTCACAACTATAAATGAACCAAAAACAAATAAATAAACAAGTTTCAATGTTTTTTCATATTGGATATTGTATGTTATTGGTTATGGCCATGTACTTATGATTTTATGATTATTTAAATGTATACATTTTTGTTTCATATGGGTGTAGTCTCTTTATTTCCCCCTCAAAATGCACCAGATTGATGCATTTAACTCCAACATTCAAAAACAAATCTTACCGGGGGAGCATGCCCCCGGACCCCCCTATAGGATTTGAGTCCCGGCCCCACTGTTCCCAAATAGCTTTGCAATTTTTTTTAAATAGTAACCCATCTCCATATGTTTCTTTTTGGGTAGTAGATTTAAACTAGAGGGCTATCACTTTGTGCAGCAACGCTATTGACAAATAAATCCAGCAAAATGGCACAAAAAACCGGTAGTGGCCTCAGGGACGAGGAGTCATTTAACCAGCCAGTAGGAGTCAAGCTTTACTTTCTTTTATATCCATAAAGAAAAAGTAAATCTGTTTACAGTTGTTTCATTATGGATGTTGAGAGGTATCCATATATCTCTTCATTTTGCTCTCAAAGTGCACCAGATTGATGCATCTAACTTCAATATTTAAAAAAAAAATGTTCCCGGGGGAGCATGCCCCCGGACCCCCCTAGACTAGAGGGTGTCAGGTCCACTCCCCACTTATAAAAATAGCACTTTAGCACTGCACCCCCTCTAATCTCAGATGCACCCTGAGTCATTTTGTTTTAGTACAGTGAGCCTTTCTAAAATATACAGTAAAGAGACAAACCCACCAGCATTATAGGATATACTATGACTTTGTGCCAAATACTTGTTGCTGATTTAGAGTACTGGCACCTTTTTTATTCCAATTCAAGCACTGGTTATAACTCAATCAATATTAGAAACATGTCAACATTTTTTAGGAAACCTCTCGTTTCCCTTGGAGCTCCAGAATAATGTGTTAGTCTAAAAACATGCTTGGTTAGTTATTGTTTTAGAATCATGCAGTTACACTGATCACATGCCGGCATTCCATTCACACTCACACTGTCAGTCAGGGTCAAAGGTCATTTGGTCTCAGTCTTTTGGCCATGTGTCGTGCTCTGCAGAGACTTTAATATTCTACTAGCTGGAGTTGTACGAGTGACATCATTGTGTTGATGTCAACCAATGCAACAAAGTTTTTCTCGTGTTCGCATCACCATTTTCTTCAGATGTTTAACAAACAAATTATCAATACACTTTATTAATATACCGCCCCTAGGAAACCCAATACCTGACAAATGTTCATGCAAGGCATTCTTAAGTGAACCTGCAGAAAACGGCCTTTTGAATTAATATTCCAAATTAATCAATAATAATAATAATCAATTTTATCAATTTGTTTACCCTTAGAAGTGAACATACCTCATAATGTTACATCAGGATGCTAAACTAAGTTTTAGCCAAATCAATCATTATTACTGTTTCAGATCTAACTGGAGGTTGAACAAACAAAACCTTTTTTTGTTTACATCATGCAAACCACTAACATATTTTCCAATTTCAGCATCAGCCTTGTTACTCTAAAATTACATCCTAAATAGGAATATTAGGAATGAAACACATATTTAATCTTCAGAAATGTTCTTAACAAATGGAGAGTAATGCCATCTTTCTATCTAGTGAATAGCCAACATATTAAAAAAATGTCAGATATACAAAAATAAGCCTAAATACTCTTTTACTATCAAAGTCTAAAGCTAGACCTAAGCTGAACAGTTTTGGTAATGGACAATTTAATTTAGAAACAAAACAAAATTGGACCTGTGTTCTTATGTGTTCTTCAAAATACATGAGTAAATACCTTGTGAAGTATTCACAATATAACTAATCCTCTCTAGGATATGAAATCCATTCATCTTTAACCAGATACTATTTCCCTATTTATTTTTAGTTCATGATAATAATGGTATAACGTCCACACGTTTACCCATAGCTAGTCACTATGTCAAGATTATCATGTGTGACAAAATAATCAGATGTCTTGTTTGCCAAACAAGGATATTAAACTTTATTCTTTTCAGCATTCCAGACCATCATTAAACAATCAGCCTCCCTTCCTAAACGCTGAAGCATATCGTTCTACACCACCTTCTGATAAACTCTTGCACAGTTATGCTGTAAAATCATTGCATGATTTCTTCAGAGTCTGAACAGACTGAGACCAGCCTGTCTCTTGATCTTGTCATATTGAGAACAGTCAATGATTCATTGTCCTCTTCAGCTGTAATCAGTGGCAGGGCCCCCAAAACGCTAGAACCGGCCCTGGTCAGTGGGCTCCAAGGAAACTCTCTCTGGCATTGGGATGTCCTGAGGGGGAAGGAACCTCTGGATCAATGTGATACAATCAGCAGACACACGTTGTCCTCTGTACAGCAGAAATCCCCCAAAACTGCAGTACCTCTTCACACCACTGTTGCCTTGACAACGAGGCACAAGCAAACTGTCAATACCTCCTCTGAGATGCGTTCTTTGCACAGTTCTTCTGTTTCTGTAATGAGCAACTTTTCACCAACACACTGATTCAGAGTACAACCCAAAGGTGGCGCACAACTATCCAATGCTGCTGTAATCACAGCAAATCAGCTACTGAGAAAAACTCAATGTAAATCTCTCCCCCAGCGGGTGACAAAATAAAACAGCTGAGTGTCTATATGGTCAGGAATGCTGAAACATGTGAATGTTAAACCCATTAATGGTAACAGTCTTCCTATTCTTCATTACTTCAGTTCTCAGTTAATAGGCAAAACAAAAAACTTTTCTTAACCACTATAGATTCATCTTTAATCTTCTTGCTTATTCTATTATTTTCAAATTGTTTATCTAAGTTGTGTGTTACAAGCATGGTTAGATTTGTAACAGAATACAAAACTAACTGTATCCAGTGCTATATATTTAAAACAAGTAATCTGACTACAGTTAATGAATATATTTTTGGAACACTTAAAGGAATTATTACAAAATGTAATCTTCATTATTACTAAAGCTGAAACCTAAATAAATCATCACGGAACATTTTTCTGTCCTTATTACTTAATTGTTTCAATAAAAACTAAAAGCATTGTGAAAACTCCCATTTTTGAGAAAATCTCTCAACACTCTTATTCCATCTAAGCACGAATGTTTATGACAAACTCGTCCTATTAATCCCAAACGGTCTTTAATGGTATCAATTCTGAACTTTCTTAATATTAATTGTAAATGCAACGTATGTTCTCCCCAGAACAAAGATAGGATAGTTGCAGCTGAAACTGGTTAATAGCAATTTTCTGTTAACCTAGATAAGCCTGTTGTTCTCATATCTAGTAAATATATTCTTATCTTATGTTACTCATAAAACAATATGACATTTTCCAGAATAGTAGTAACTCTATATAACCTGTACTCTCTCTACTCTTTCAAACCGTCTCATTTCTCCTGTCTTTCTGTCTCACTGCGCCCTGCAGCTGCCTCCGCTCCAGCCCCTCACAAATCACCCCTTTGTGAAACTGTGTGAGATGGCTGGAGCAAAACCTCGTGCAGGACCTCTGTCATGCTTAAACATGAACAGATTCCCTCTGACTGACAAATTTACAAAAACCTTCTTTTTACTGTCTACTTCTTCTTCATAAACTAAAAAACACCATTGTGGTGAATCGTTTACGTTTTCCGTTTCCTATCTACTTTAAACAACCATCAACTGAGAGTAACTGTATATGATAATAACTCCTAAATAAACTCACAATATATATATTTCTTCCAATGAGTTCGTTATTTCATGTCTAACAAATGTTCCTCTTTCCATGTCGTATTCTAGATGGAAAAATCCACCTATCATATTTAATTTGAATAAAACCTTAACTTTAATGTACTTCATATACTCAGTAAATCTCTTTTTACTTTCCCCTAAGGTTACTGTATGTAATATAATTTTCCTTGAAGTATAATTAAGTACAATCTTTAGTTAATGACAAATACCATGAAATTCACAACGCAATGCAACGGTATCAATCAGTTCTCAAAGACTATGTTTAAATAGCAGCAAATCATTGTTTCTTATTTATTTCAATATATCTACCACTTCAAATCACACCTTGATCTGTTAATTTTCTATGTATTTCACTCCAACTTCAGATCACTAGAGAAAAAAGCAAGCAGACACACTCCGGGCTGCTGCTGCTGCTCTCGAGAGGAAAAAGGGGGGCTTCCTTCAACAATTAACACTTCTGCTATCCTTTTATTCAATTGTTCTGCTTGAACCCACTGTTCTCGTAAGCTCTTAACTCACGCTCCTCTCGTTCAAATTCTCCCTTCATTATGACTTCGTATCTATTCATCTGACTTACTGTCTTTGTTACCAGTACATATTCACAGACTTCGTATCTATTGATCTGACTTACTGTCTTTGTTACCAGTAAATATTCACAGACTTCGTATCTATTGATCTGACTTACTGTCTTTGTTACCAGTAAATATTCACAGAAAAAATACCCCGTACAGTCTATTCAGCTTTTATTGTCCGATGTTTATTCCAACAAGTTTAGCGAGTCTCTCAGCGCGCTTCAACACCGTCTTTCAACGATGTGACGCTGACATGGAGTCGTAACCCAGGCTTACAGAACTCTTTATCGTGACGTTTGGCTTTATAGATTCAACCCCCACAGAACAAAGGATTAATGAGGTCCGGTCACTTCAAAATTGCTTTTTCAAGGTTGCGTTACTCTCCTTTGGATTTAATTATAACTCAACTTCGATTCCTATGAACCTAAGAATTATTATTCAGATTTGTTCCGGATGCCGTCTGAAAACGGGCACTGAACATCTCCCAACGAGTCTTCAGCCGTCTCCTTTCTGAAAAAAGTACGGGGCCTTTCACCTTCGTCTTACATACCTCGTTGATTCACTTTTATGTTATATAACTTTCCTACCTATCTAAAATATGTATTTGTATATTCCATCGCAACAACTATGACACCGGAATATGTCTCTGACAACTCTAAAATTTAGTTTAGCCAATTACAGACCTTCGATAGAAACAGGCTTGTCTGCTCACCTTTCAATTGTAGGATCCTCGTTTTAGTTGTCAGAGATTATTCTAGGCCTCTTCTCCGGACCATTCGTCCGCTGGCTGCTGATTTTCCTCTCAAAAACCCTACTCATGACGTCACCACGTCATGACGTCATCACGTCGGGGAAACACCATTTGTTGGGGCAGAATCTCTGCTCCGCGCCGTTCCTATATGAGCGGGTTCTCAAAAGAAGGAAAAATTCAAAGCAGCCAGGATAAGGGTTAAACAATAATCTGCTTTAATGGTGCAAACATACAAATACATCACCGAATCACGAAGCACTCTGCAGAGTAGTCCGGGCTCAGGTTCTACCACCGTGTGAGACATGTCTCAGGAACGGCAAGTCAAAAACAAGAGCGCCAATCTTCAAAATCATCACAACATTTATACACAGAGTTAACTTCTGAGCGAGCTAGACAGTGAGTTGGCAGTGTTCCATTGGTCGGTTTCCCTTCTGGGCGGGATCCCAGGTAGTAAGTCAGTTTGTTGATTCCATGTTGCTTCTGTGCGCGTGTGTGTGTGTGTTTCTGTCCCTCTGCCCTCAGGCAGATCCCCCAATCAATGATTTTGAGTCATGACAGAGGACTCTTGGACAGGACACATACTCATTCCCCCTAAACATCTTCAACACACAAACATCGTATCATGTATCTTTAACAGAAGTTAATTGTTCTTGTGGCTTAATGGCTTCCCTGAACTTCCCTTCACCCCAAAGTCAGCTTACTAGGAATGAATACATTTTATTGATAAGCTCAAAAGGACCTTTATCTCATTTACTGCTGGGTGACCCAAGTCTCAAGGCCTGCAGGATGTGTAGGAGATAAACATTAATTCTACAAGACTTTAACTGCCTTATATCTGAAAATGTATCCGGGAATTCCCCTGTTAATTGCAAGGACTATTGATAATTAACAGAGAGACCCTAGGGGCCTCTTCTTGTTATCTGCTAGGCAGAAGTCACTCAATGCAGAAATCACAAGTTTAACACACATTCTATATAAGGTGACATTAAAATGAATATACCAGATTGAACATTCCTGCCATAACACGTTACTTTAATACCTCAAATAATTCAAATAATACTTCATTCTCTATGGAGCTTTGAGCGTCTTCCATATCCGGTGAATTCTGTCTTTTTAGTTTGTCACCTTTCTTTGACTTCTAGTTCTCTTTCCCCCTCTCATTCCAATAAAAATTACATTGATTTGTATATTAATTACCGAGTTAAGGGGGTTGGTTTCCAATCACTCGCCTTACTCACCGGAAGTCCCCAAAAGCTTTCCAATGAGGCGCCCATATGCGCCATGAAGGTTTTTAATTTGAAGAGGCCCTATTGTGCTTTTTCAGGTCTTCCCTCTCCTGTAGTGTGTTATTTAGGTTTCTGTGTATGTAAATGGTCTGCAAAGGCTAAAATCCCTGTGTTTCTTCCCCCCCCCCCCCCCCCCCACTGCCTGAAACGCCTGCCTCCTTTGATTGGACTCCTTTGTTTACTTCCAGAACAAAGTGACATCACTACACTAAAAAAACTGAAGCATTCACTTTAATTAAATGTATTATGTCAACAAAATAATATTAAGTTGAACCTAATATTTTTTTTATTTAAAGTGGACCTATCATGCTATATTTGAAATATATATTGCTGGGCCATACCTATACAAAACATGTCTGTGAAGTTTTTTTTCAAAATACCAAACAGTTCACCCATACTGCTCAAACACCTCTTTTGCAGCCCTGTTAGAGAAACACAGATCTTGGATCCTTAGCTTGAAAAAAAAAAGAGGAGGAGGCGGAGCTAATGCCTGATCAGAATTCTACCGTAGGTAAAGTTAAATTCGGTTGTGAATGAGATTCGCCATCCTGTTTAAACCACGTCAAGGATTATTTCTGAAATAGTATGGAGCTTAAATGCTTTTTCTCTTGCGGGTTTATCACAAGGTGAGTTCTTTTTTATTTTATTTCCTGCTTTTTAAACACATGGTACAGGTTAACTTTGAGTGTTAGCGAGGCTTGCTAATGTAAACAAAGACGTCCAAAACACGTCAGGCTTGTTTCTGATAGCAACTTTCTGTGGGTCCGCTGCCGATTTGACGTCAGTTCGGATGGAATCTGTATCCGCTCGTTGTACGCCCGTTTTTAAAAGATTTGGGTATGATTATATTCAACATATCCATTGTGTACCTTACAATAATTACAATTCTTATGGCAATATTCAAATATTGGAACCTGAATGGGATGTGAGCAACACAAGAGATAATGTTTGATTAATAACACCTCAGTGACAAAATCAAGCTTTGATGACACCAGGACAGTTCAAACTTTTTCAAACTAAATCAGTTATTATAATTTTTTCGTTATAACAATTCAAATAATTGTCTTCCTGAGATAGAGCTCCTGAAACAATGTAACAAGATAAACTATATTGTTTGATGATCTGTCACATACATTCAAAACAGTTATTATGCTGACTTACATATATATTATATATTATATATATTATACTGCTTAGAAAACCAAGGTGGTGCAGTGCAAGTGAAATGTTCTGTAATGCATGAGTCAACACGTTCCATGCTCTTTTGAGAAATCTGATGTACAAATTCATCTGTCGATTGAATGCTTCTCATAACTCTGTCATTATGCTACTGTCAAATCCGTGTCTCAGTGCTGTACGATACCAGTCACCTCTGTGGAAACATTGGAATAACTGCCTTTTTTAATTTTAATTTTTGAGTGTTGTATGTCTTTTAATAATGGACCAAGAGTCTCTTTAAATAAAGCTGATTATTACATGCCACAGCCCCAGAAACCTGGAGTCATCAATATATAATACACAATATTAAAAATCAGTTCATAGTCATCAGAACATTAGCAGTGAATTAACTTTTTTAAATGTTTGAGTTAAAACAACCCATTTTCTTTCATAAGCTTGTAATGTTTGGTCTTACAGTGTGCAGCACAGGCAGTATGAGAAAAATAAAGAGCTTTTTGAACATTAAACCATGGAGACATGTCACAGAGGAACTAAATACTGATATACACCTGAAAATAAGCAGGATATGTCCCCTTTATCTTACTGTTGCATTGTGCTTTTTGCCACCCCCCCTCCAGTCTCCAGGCTCAGACTCGCCCTCTCCTCCAGGAGCAGAGTCCTCCAGCAGACTCCTGCTGCAGGACGACGGCTTCCAATCTTCTCCCTCCAGTAAAGAGGTGTTAACCCATTATTACATATTGTCTAATTCTCACTTTTGTATATCAAGTTGTATTAATGTTTGATTGATTCATTCTCCTCTCCTTTTAATATAGACCAAGAGAAGCCTTGCATCTTTCCCCACATATGTGGAAGGTGAGTGCTTCATCTCTGTTGCAAACAGTGGAGTGAGAGTTGGAGGAAATCTGAAAAAGATGCTACGTTAGTTATTGTAATTTATCTCAGTGATTTTTGTCACTATGTTTATTGAGGATATTAAGCTGGGATACCTAAGCCACAAATGAGGTCAAAATGGCTGCAGTTCCTCCAGTGATTGAGACATGCCAAAAACAAACATGAATAAACTGAATTTGAAGTAACCAAAGTACAGTACTATTAACAAAAAAGTATGGAAGAAAATAAAACAATCATCACGGTAAAATATGGAAGACTTGCAGTCAATTTAACATGCCATCAGTGGAGTAAAGTAACTAATAAGTAAAATGTTGAGGGACATTTTATGCTACTTTGTCATTCTAATCCACTACAGTTCAGAGGTAAATGGTGTACTTTCACTCCAGTACATTTATTTAATAGCTTTAGTTACTACAGATCTGGATTAATGATGTGAAATATAATCAAGTGTTAAATCAGACTTTAGTTCCACCCAGGGGCGGCGCCAGGGGGGAGCTAGGGGGTGCTGAAGCACCCCCCAGGATTGCCTAAGCACCCCCTAAGCACCCCCAAGAAATATATGTTTTTATTTTTTTTCGATCTTTTAAAAATATTTTTTAATTAAATTAAATTAGAAAGATTATTGATTACATCAATGCAAATGTGAAACAAACAAATGTTTGACTAAAAACATAAAGCCAACACAGGTGATAAGGCCAATGGCCAGCACCCATTAGATTTTTGACCTACCCATAGGCTAAATTACTTTGTGACACTTGAGTGACTTCCTGTTAGCTGGAGTGCCAAATTATTTGCTAACAGCAAAGTGACAAATGGATCGTTTTTTAGTCCTTAAACGTCCATGTGTGGACACTCAATCAAAACCACCTGAAAGCAAGAGGGATTCTGCACATAATAGGCCTCGTGAGTACAAGTAGCTTACTTCTGGCTCTCTGTGTTTCATTCAAGCTCTGCTTTGTGTGTGTGTGGCACGAGCCATTTTGTGTGCGTGCGCGAGCACCGGTGGGTCTCTACAGGAGATTGTTGTGGTTAGCATCTGTTGCTAGCTAGCCAAGCTAACGGATATAAGGAGCTTTTTCAACAACAAAGTGGAGGGAGAACTCTCTTCTGTCAGACTGAGAGTCTCAGATAACCTCAGCTCAGGTGAAGTAAAGGACTCATTGTTTAGATAGTTAACTTTAGTCTAGTTATCTCAGTGGGTCTCAAACGTTTTGTTTTAAAAGGGGAGTGATTTGTAAAATATCTATAAAGAAATAGTAAATCTGTTTACAGTTCTGTTTCATATGTATGTTGAGAGATGTATCCATAGATCTCTTCATTTTGCTCTCAAAGTGCACCAGATTGATGCTTTTAACTTCAATATTTAAAAAAAAAAATTTCGGGACCATTTCAAAATGCAAGATGGGGGGGGGGGGAGGTGCTAGTGCAGGGGTGTCAAACTCATTTTCACCGAGGGCCACATCAGCATAATCGTTGCCCTCAAAGGGCCAGATGTAACTTATAAATGTAACTAAATGCAATGTAAAATAAATGTAACTACTCCTTAATGTTAAATAAATCTGAATTTATTACTTATTCAAGTTACAAATATTACATATATATTTGCATAGATGTAAAAAATATGTTTGCTTGTTGCTCTGTTATTATAACATAAATCCTTTTAATTTGTCAGGTTATGAAACCCATATTACTCCATCAATCAACGATCAAACTATCCAAGTGAATAAAGAAAAATAACATCAAACACAAGTTATGACATTAACTTTGTTCAAAACTTGAAATAACAAATAACTGTAAAACCAACAATTGTGAGCTGCTAAGAACATGTGTGACAGATGTAGCATTTTACAAAAACAAATGGCTGCACACAGCCTTGCAGGGGGCATACATCCAACTCATGAGAGATGGTTTGATTACAGTAAACATTTGTTTGCATAAACACATAAAACCTGCAAACACTAAATACATTGCTACACATATAAAGTAGTATATGTAATAAACTCAAAATAACAAAATAAGGGTTGTCTCAGCAGAGGCGCGGGAAGGTATTTTGAGTGGGGGTGCTGAGGTGCTGGACTCCAGTGAACACTATTACGGGCACTATAGAGCACGCACAAAAAAACTCCCCACACGCAAACACACAGTAAACCCGCGACTGTTACAATGAAGGCTCGCTAATCAGCTCACTGCATATAGGCAGGGGTAAAGTGCTATTTTTTACGAGTGGGGAGCGGACCTCACCTCCTCTAGGGGGGTCCGGGGGGATGCTCCCCCGGGAAGATTTTTTTTAAATATCGAAGTTAAAAGCATCAATCTGGTGCACTTTGAGAGCAACATTAAGAGATCTATGGATACATCTCTCAACACCCAGATGAAACACAACTGTAAGCAGATGTTCTTTTTCTTTATGGATATTTTACAAATCACTCCCCTTTCAAACTGTATTCTTGTTTTACTGCCATAGAGTATTTCATAATTGTTTTTCCTTTATTCTCTTATTTTTTTTATAACTATAATGATCATATGAAGGTGTGCCGCGGAAATAATCTTTTGAATACATTTTGACCAAACTGTTTGAGACCCACTGAGATAACTTAGACTAAAGTTAACTATCTAAACACTCAGAGAGTCCTTTAGCTCACCTGAGCCTCTCAGGCTGAGAGGAGAGCTCTCCTCCAGCTTGTTGTGGAACAAACAGCTCCGTATGTCCGTTAGTGCAGCTAGCTAACCAGATGCTAACAACACGGTCCCTGCTGCTGGCACCGGTCCCTCTCTCTCTCCCCCTCTCTCACACACAATAAATGCGCTATTTCCGCACACACACAGAGCCGCGAGCTTGAATGACACAAGCACACTTTTATTTCCATGCAACTCTCTAATTGGTCTGGTGTCTTGCCTCTGTTGCATTCACTGAACACGGGAAATTACAGTCCTGCCGTCCTTTCTAGTATCTTGATGAGGTTCACGTAAAGCACGGTTAATGTGTTATATTTATTGAGGTAGAATTGTCCGGGGCTACTGAAAAAACATTCGGGGCGGGCCAAAATATTATTTTACCAATAATGTGGAATTGATTGGCTACATATTACACAGATTATGCACAGCGGGAGCAGCAATAACCGTCAAATAATAATTCAGACAGGGGAGCTCCGCACCCCCTGCCTGCCGCTAGGGGGTGCTGCAGCGCCCTCAGCACCCCCCTTCCCGCGCCCATGTGTCTCAGTCCACAACTATATTGGTCAAGTTTTTAGGTTAGTTTTTGATGAGGAGATGCTGCCTGTCCTTGAACACACCATGTGGATCCCCTCTCCACCATCCTCATCCATTGATCATGTTCTGTAAATAACAAACACAAAACAAAATGCAAACACAATCATTACATTGCACATAGTTTAACTATTGTTCTTCTTGGTTGAATTGCATTTTATTATATATTATTAGGTTTTTTCAAATGCTTACCAATGTGTTTTCTGACCAGATGTCAGTCTGACACCGTTTTTCCGTGGCCAGTGTGTCAATGTCTGGTTTTAGGTCCTGTGCTGTAGCAATCTGTAGAACAGCGTGGAGGTTGTCGTCAGTGATGCGTGATCTGTGCTTGTTTTTGTTTAGATTCATTATTGAAAACATCTGTTCGCACAGATAGGTGCTCCCAAACATAGACAGAACACGGGCAGCATGAAGTCGAAGCTGTGGCATGAAAGCAGGGGGCAGTAGACGGTAAAAGTCCTGGATTGTAACATCCTGGAACTTTGCTCTCAGGCCACTATCGCTTTGAAGCTCTATTAACTCCATCTGAAGTTGTTGGGGTGCAGTGCACACGTCGGTGGTGAAAGGACTAGCAAAGATGGCAAATCCAGAGTGCTGTGCTCTGAAGTCAGAGAAGCGCCGATCAAACTCATTCATCAACAGGCTCAGTTTGGTAGCTAACTGAGCACATGAGAAAGTACCGGGACATGAGGCTGAGATGCTCTGAGAAACAGGAAAGTGGGCAAGATTGTCCTGTTTCACTTGGCACATCCATAGGTCAAGTTTACGCTGGAAAGCCGTGATTGTGTCGGACATCTGCGTGATGACTTGTTTGCGTCCCTGCAGCTTCTGATTCAGTTGGGCGAGATGTTCGGTTATGTCACACAACATAGCAAAGTCACACAGCCAGTTTGGATCTGACAGTTCAGACAAGGGTTTTCCTTTACTCTGCATGAAAAGAGCAATGTCTTCCCTAAGCTCAAAAAATCGTTTGAGGACTTTGCTCCTACTCAGCCACCTTACTTCTGTACTGTACGGCACGTCTCCGTGCTCCGAGCCCATCTCCTGCAAGAACAGCTGGAACTGACGATGATTCAGGCCACGCGCCCGAATGAAGTTCACTGTCTTCATGACCGTGGTCACTATATCATCCATCCCCAGCACCTTCCCGCACAAAGCTTCTTGATGGATAATGCAATGATACGTTATCAGAGGCGTGTGACAGTTACTTTCTTGCATTTTCTCCTTCATTAGTCCAACCAAGCCCACTTTTCTTCCACACATTGCAGGTGCACCGTCTGTAGTTAATCCCACCAAGTTTTCCCAGGGCAATGCGTTTTTACTGACGGACTTCTCCACCGCATCAAAAATGTCCCGTCCCGTTGTGGTCCCATGCATGGCAGCCACATCCAACAGCTCCTCAGTGACAGAGAGGTCCGACTTCACGCCTCTAATAAAAATAGATAGCTGCGCTGTATCCGTGTTGTCTGTGCTTTCATCAACAGCTAATGAAAAAGCTATGTAGCTGCGTGTCTCTTCGGCCAGCTGTGTTGCCAGGTTTCCTGCTAGTTCCTTAACTCGGTCCGCGATGGTGTTTCTTGATAAACTGACATTTTTAAAAGTCTGTATCTGGTCGGGACACACCTGCTCACAGACCTTCAGCATGCACTGCTTCAAAAACGCTCCCTCTGAAAAAGACTTTGAAGCGCGGGCGATTTCTTCAGCCACAACAAAGCTAGCTTTCACTGCCGCGTTGTTTTTGGTTGTGGCTTTCGCGAACACATTCTGCTGCGATCGCAGTTTGCCTTTTAATTCTTGGGCAATTTGTTGTTTTTCTTGATGGCTACATTTGGCATACTTACCTCCGTGTTCGGTCTCAAAATGCCGACGTAGATTGTACTCTTTGACAACCGCAACCGCCTCATAACACAAAAGACATACCGGTTTTTCTCCTTGAAGCACAAACATGTATTCGCCTTCCCATCTTTCTTGAAACACCCTTCCATCTGCATCAATTTTTCTCTTCCTGGACATTTTGGGATCATTATTTGTATTTCTCAATTCCACTTGTTGGGAAAATCGCATCGATGTGGAAACACTGCAGTCTAGTGGCGGGATGCCGTCACTTCGCGGTTAACATAATCGGCATGTATTGTGGGAAATGTAGTTTTTGGTCACTGCACGCATTTGACTTATTTATTTTTAGACAATCAGACCTATTAAGCTCTCGCGGGCCACATAAAATGATCTGGCGGGCCACATTTGGCCCGCGGGCCTTGAGTTTGACACGTCTGTGCTAGTGGATCGCCGGAGCTGTTAGATTAACATTAACATGCTTATATTGTAGTTCTAAGTGCACTGCCTTGCGGCCTTTAGCACCATCCTTGATGGAGCATATGTGTGGGCAGGCAAGGAGTGAGCAGAGAGTAGAGTAGTTGTCGATTTTTGTTTTGTTTTCTGTGACTATCTGCCTCACCCTGTCAGACTTTCAGTTGCGCGCGCTACTAAAGAGACGTGTTACCATGGAAACCAAACAATGGTGTAGCTGTATTAAAGTCCGAGTGGAAACAGTCCTGAGTAAATCTGATTTTGTCAGAAATCGGGAGAAATGTGGGAGAAATATGACCCCAGGAGGAAACCGGGAGAGGGCAATGAAATCGGGAGTCTCCCGCGAAAATCGGGAGGGTTAACAAGTATGAGTTGCAGTAGAAAATTCAACTGTAGCGCTGGTGCATTAATGGGAAACCCTTAAAGTTTGAGCACCCTCTATGAAACGTCAAGCTACCCCACAGCACCCCCTAGAGAAAATCTCTGGCGCCGCCACTGGTTCCACCTGGAGTAAATTCACAAGCTACCCTGCAGTATACAAAATCATTCAAACTATCTGCACCTTTACCAGCTTTGAGAACACTTTAATGATCAATCATTATAAAACATATCATATATATTATTCTGAAGTGGACCAATCTGCACAATGACTACTTTAAGGGTGTTATGCTGTTGCTATTATTATTACGTTTGTACTTTTACTTGAGTAACATTTTGATTGCAGGACTTTTACTAGTGACAGAGTAAATCCTACACTCTGGTACTTTTACTTTTACTTAAGTACAAGATCTGAGTACTTCCACCTCTGCACACCATCAACAGTGATGGTAATTGCTGGGTTCACAGAGGTTTTAGTTGTCACAGGCACAACGACATGGCAAACCTACACTGTGACTGTTTAGTTTGTACTCTGGTGAGTTATTGACCTGCACTGCTGATCTAAGCCCGCTGGAAACGCTGTGTTAGCATTTCCTTAACGCTAGGGTCTTCAGGAGCCAATAGAGATTTAGAGGGGAGAGACAGGTGAGGAAGGGGGGGGGGTGGGGGGATGAGGAAAGGTAGACACACACACACGCTATTAAGAAATTGCACTACTACAACAATGCTAGAGGACATAGAGGCTATCAAAAGGGCTGCTGGTCTGGTTGTATCCGTCATGCAAAGTATGATTGTACACATATTCAAAAAGCGATATATTGGTAGATGATAAGGAGAGGACTCAATGTCAATTCAGTTTAAAAAGATTACATTTTATATTAAAAAATGTGATTGATGAACTCTGACGTGATAGATGAACTCTGACGATTGCTACAGTAATAGGAATCAAGTATGATTTTGAGAAATGGCTTCTTATTTTTGAGGTGAAACATAGTGTTTCAGAGGGAGATTCAACCATTCACCCCCCCCCCCCCCCCCCCTTTTTAGTCCCAGGCCCATGTGATCCAGAGGACCTGATCGATGGGATCATCTTCGCAGCCAACTACCTGGGCTCCACCCAGCTGCTGTCGGATAAGACACCATCCAAGAACATCCGCATGATGCAGGCACAGGAGGCGGTCAGCCGGATCAAGGTGAACACACACACACACACACACACACACACACACACACACACACACACACACACACACACACACACACACACACACACACTCCTGTAGTTTATGCCCACAAAGGTCTTTACTTTATGTTTGCCAGGCACAGTCAAGTCTCTTATGTGTAGAGAACAGTCAAACTGTTGCATTTTAGTTTTTGTAACAGTTAAATAAACGATATTACCTAAGTATGACTTGTTTTGTAGTCTGTGCCATAATTAAATAGATTATTCAGTCTGAGGACCACCAGCAGGAACGTGACTTTTTGCTCCTCAGGATAGTTTCTGAGGAAAGATGTTTCACTCTGTAATACCACAGTTGACTGTATCTCCAACAACTGCAATGGAGTGAGGCATCTTTCCTTTAGCTACATATAGCTACAAAAAAAACCATGCTCATTTAACTGCAGTTAAATTACTGTTCTTAGATGTTATGAGACTTTGAGAAATCACATCATTTTCTAGAGTTTATTTGATTAAACTGGTGTCTATTTGGAGAGGAGCCGATGATAAACATGAAGGTTTTACATGAGTTTAGGTGCAGGAAATGTTGTGACTTTTAGACATATGTGACCTGCTCTATCGAAATCATTCGCATTGACCCAAAGACACATTTTGAGTTGTATACACTGCTGGAAAGAGGAGATTCCTAGCTTTCTAATGATATCAGGATTGTTTTTGTACTCCAAATATTAAGCGAAATATTTCACATTATATAATGACTGTCACCGAGTCATCATTTTGAGAAAAAAGCCTTCAAAGTTTTCTCTTCTCTGGAATCCATCGATCTGATTGATTATTAGTGGAGCAAATGACCAAAATACTACGGAGGGAAGATATTTTCGTTTGGATTACTGGTCTGGGAGAAGCTCGCGAGTGTGTGTGTGTGTATACGTGTGTGTGTGTTAGTGTAATTTTGCATTTGTGTGTATTGTGTTTGTTTCCCGGGGAAAACCCTCACGAGAAACACCGGCTGTTGTTATGCCTGCTGTGACGTCAAGTTACTCCGTTCTCCGCTTGTAATTATGCCGTTACAAGCTTCAAAGTTGTATTTATCATCTGAATTTGACTAAACAAGTTTAATATTCTGAAAGTCAAGACTTTGTTTAATTGAAATCAGATGAAAACAAACTGTAACGGACCCTGCCGTGTTATTTATGATTACTCTACGCTTACATTCATAATGTCAGCCGGAGGGAGGGGGGGCGGCGCTGCGGAACAGCAGATTGCCTGTCATCTTCCCTTTACAAGCTTAAAGAATGTATTTATCGTGTGAGTTTGGAAATAAAAGTTTCATATTCTGAAAGCCAAGACTTTGTTTGTTTAAAATCCAACAAAACACCCGAACCCCGAAAAAATAGTTTTTTACGCAAATCCACGTTTATTTTGAAATGAGCCGTTGCGACTTCCGACTGATTTTGATAGAGCGAGTCACATATTGGAAATGTTTATCTGACTTAACAGGCACATACAGCGGAGTATAATCCGCTTAGCACTGGATATTAGTTCTATGACTTTGTTTGATTTGGCAAGGCATTTAAAGAAAAACAAAGGACCAAGAACAGAGCCCTGGGGTACTCCATATTTCACATCCGAAAACATTTGTATCATATTATTAAGGGCAACCCACTGTGTTCTTTCATATAAGATATACTTTAATAATATAATTGACTGAGACACGACTCTTTCCAGTTCTTTTAAAAACTACATTTCAATGTTATCATAGTTTCCTGATTGATGATAGTGCTTTATACATAAGGGCAGAGGTAAGATTAGAAGCACATTTCCGAGTAGCAACAAAATCCAAAACAGCAAAGAAGGAAAATCACCCTCTCAGTGTCACTCAACATGTGCACTGTTTCTTCATGTTGTGTTGCATTATTGTTCCCCTCTTGTAGGACATCAGCTTATTTCCAACAAGTCCTAAACTAAAATATGGTTTACTCTACTCACACCGATCACTATAAAGTCCAAATAAAGACATCTGATCATTTGAATTGTATATTCAAATCGGTATAGAAAAGAACCATTCAATCATTATACTCTTTGTACAGCTTTTCACTCTTAGAGAATGTAAAGCTGAAATGTGTGGTCATGTACTGCAGTACAAAACCTCTCAGTCTGTTCTGGAGCCAAAACAACAGAGACACCTGCTGGTGGAGAAAGGGTTATGCAAGACACCAGGCTGCTACTGTAATGAGTGCATGCAGTGTCAGTATGAACAGAGAAAGAACCCTGACCAAAGTAGGGAGTGTGGACTGGTAGAGAGAGGTACAGTTCACCTCCTGGGCACTGTACAATGGATGCCTGCTTACTGCTCCTCGCACTACGATGGGTTAAATGCAGAGATAAAATGTCACTGTGTGAGCTGTGTTATGTGGGTGTTGAATAACGAGGGTTTGATTCAAATCCACCATTTCCATTTAAAATATACGCTTAATATCTCATCCAAAAATGTGTTACTGTTTTCTGCCTTTTCATATTCAGAACATTTGACAATACATCATCTATTTTCTGTATTAAAAGGTTTATAAATCTCCTTAAGATTACACAAAACCCTCAGTTCTGCCATTGGTGGGACTGATTTTGTGATGCTCCAATAACGCAGTTCCACAAATTCAAAGCAACCACCAAACACACCTGCTGAAAGAATGCCTGCCTCTGTGTGATCCTCTCAGTCCTCCTGTGCTCGCTCTAACCCTTCACTCTCCTCTCTGCTCTATTACATGCCTGGCAGACGGCCCAGAAATTAGCCCAGAACAAGAAGAAGGTGCAGTACTTACATCTCTTTTTCCTCTGCTTGGCTCTTTGTCTCTGTGTGTCTGTCACTCTCATGGATTGTTGTCCTTTTTCTGACTCCAGCCTCTGCTTTGTCCCTTCCTTCAATCTCCGTGCTGGCTTTGTGGTTGTGTTAAGTGTGCTTTCTATCTCTCCTGCTGATTCTGTAATTGTAATGCTACTATGTATGACCGTAAATAATAACCTACTACTTATGGTTTGCTAACCCACCTAGAGTCAAAATCCCAAGTAATCTCATTAGTTTGTCTCTGAGGCCTGAAATGTAAGAAAGCTATGCTGGTGGCTGCAATGGGGCTCTGCTGGGCCTTAAGCTCAGTGTCCAGCATCCTCATAATGACAATGATAGCATACTGATTTTTTAAAGGTTAATGTCAGCCCTGGTCATGATAAGAGAAGCAGCCCAGAGAGGCATTGTGAGTTTGACCTGATGATGATGATGATGATGATGATGATGATGATGATGATGATGATGATGATGATGATGATGATGATGATGATGATGATGATGATGAATGTCTGGCAGATTTCACAGCAATTCATCCAAAATGTGTTAAGATATTCTAGACAGAACCACAGTAGCAGACAGACAGCACCACTTTCCCTCCAGCCATGGTTAAAAGTCTGAATTTGAACCTTCTCAGTTCATCGTGTATTATCATATTAAAGGACCATGCTCTAATGCACTCAGGGCACATGAACCTGCCATGTGACTATGGGTAAAAGGAGTGTCCATGTTGAAATGTTTGTAAAATAGTCACACGGCATGCTGTATTAGTTTTACTATGAAATGATCTGTTGTAAAACACAAGTGCCCTTTATTTCAAGCATTTCTTGCTCACACTAAAACATGTACTTTTACTTATTTTTAACACACTGATAGATTAATGTCTTAATAGTGCACTGTCTTAATAGAGTACTTTCTTATCCAATTATTTTCTCCAGGGTGAAGTCTTTGAATTGATTGATTCTATACTCTTGCTTCTGTTGCCAAAAACAGTAATGATCTGAAACGTTAACTTTAATTAAATGTTTTATGTCAACAGGTTTCACATAACTGTATTAGGTTAATTGAAATCAATAATCCATCCATCCATCCATCTTCTCCCGCTTATCCGTGGTCAGGTCACGGGGGTAGCAGTTCCAGCAGAGAGCCCCAAACTTTATTTTCCGTGGCCACATCAACCAGCTCTGACTGGGGGATCCCAAGGCGCTCCCAGGCCAGCGAAGAGATATAGTCCCTCCACCTGGTCCTAGGTCTACCCCTTGGTCTCTTCCCAGCTGGACGTGCCTGGAACACCTCCCAAGGGAGGTGGCATCCTTACTAGGTGCCCGAACCACCTCAACTGGCTCCTTTCAACGCGAAGGAGGAGCGGTTCAACTCCGAGTCCCTCCCGGATGACCGAACTTCTCACCTTATCCCTAAGGGAGACACCAGCCACCATGCAGAGAAAACCCATCTCGGCCGCTTGTATCCGCAATCTCGTTCTTTCGGTCATGACCCATCCTTCATGCCCATAGGTGAGGGTAGGAATAAAAATGGCCCGGTAGACAGAGAGCTTTGCCTTCTGGCTCAGCTCTCTTTTCGTCACAACGGTGCGGTAAAGCGACTGCAGTACCGCTCCCGCTGCTCCGATTCTCCGGCCCATCTCACGCTCCATTGTTCCCTCACTCGAGAACAAGACCCCAAGATACTTGAACTCCTTCACTTGGGGTAAGGACTCATTCCCTACTTGGAGTGGACAGTCCATCGGTTTCCTGCTGAGAACCATGGCCTCAGATTTGGAGGTGCTGATCCTCATCCCAGCCGCTTCACACTCGGTTGCGAACCGATCCAGCGAGTGCTGAAGGTCGCAGACCGATGAAGCCATTAGAACCACATCATCTGCAAAAAGCACTGGTGCAATCCTTAGTCCACCGAACTGCAGACCCCCTCCCCCACGACTACGCCTCGAAATCCGATCCATGTATATTACAAACAGGATTGGTGACAAAGCGCAGCCCTGGCAGAGGCCAACCCTCACCGGAAATGGCTCCGACTTATTGCCAAGGACCCGGACACAGCTCTCGCTTTGGGAGTACAGAGATTGGATGGCCCTGAGTAGAGACCCCCTCACCCCATACTCCCGCAGCACCTCCCACAGTAACTCCCTGGGAACTCGGTCATACGCCTTCTCCAAGTCTACAAAACACATGTAGACCGGATAAGCGTACTCCCAGGCCCCCTCCAGGATCCTTGCGAGAGTAAAAAGCCAATCCGTCGTTCCACGATCAGGACGGAATCCGCATTGTTCCTCCTCAATCTGAGGTTCGACAATCGGCCTGACCCTCCTTTCGAGTACCTTAGAGTAAACTTTCCCGGGGAGGCTGAGTAGTGTGATGCCTCTGTAATTGGCACACACCCTCTGATCCCCCTTTTTGAAAAGGGGAACCACCACCCCGGTCTGCCACTCCTTCGGTACTGTTTCCGACTTCTATGATGTTGATGAGACGTGTCAACGATGACAGTCCCTCAACACCCAGAGCCTTCAGCATTTCTGGGTGGATCTCATCCACCCCCGGGGCTTTGCCACTGTGGAGTTGTTTGACAACCTCAGTGACCTCCCCCCGGGAGATTGGTGTTGATCCCCCGTCATACTTCAGCTCTGCCTCTAACATAGAGGGCGGAGTTGTCGGGTTCAGGAGTTCCTCAAAGTGTTCCTTCCAACGCCCTAACACTCCATCAGTTGAGGTCAACAACGTCCCATCCTTACCGTACACAGCTTGGATGGTTCCCTGCTTCCCCCTCCTGAGGTGTCGGACAGGTTTCCACAACAACTTTGGTGATGCCCGAAAGTCCTTTTCCATGTCTTCTCCGAACTTCTCCCACACCCGCTGCTTTGCCTTGGCCACGGCTGAGGCTGCTGCCCTTCGGGGCTGTCGGTACCTTGCAACTGCCCTCGGGAGTCCCCCAGGATAACAAATCCCTGAAGGCCTCCTTCTTCAGTCGGACGGCTTCCCTGACCACCGGTGTCCACCAGGAGGTTCGAGGGTTACCGCCCCTTGAGGCACCTAAGACCTTGAGACCACAGCTCCCCGCCGCGGCTTCGGCAATAGAGGATTTGAACACCGACCACTCTGGTTCAATGTCCCCAACCTCCACACAGGAATGCCCGAAAAGCTCCGCCGGAGGTGTGAGTTGAAGGCCTCCTGAACTTGGGCCTCCTCCAGACGTTTCCAGTTCACCCGAACTACACGTTTGGGCTTACCAGGTCTATCCAGAGGCTTCCCCCGCCACTCGACCCAACTCACCACCAGATGGTGATCAGTTGACAACTCCGCCCCTCTCTTTACCCGAGTGTCCAAAACATACGGCCTCAGGTCCGATGATACGATAACGAAGTCGATCATGGACCTTCTGCCTAGGGTGCTCTGGTACCACGTACACTTATGAGCATCCTTATGTTCAAACATGGTGTTTGTCAATCCATGACTAGCACAGAAGTCCAGTAACAAACCACCACTCCGGTTCAGATCAGGGGCGCCGTTCCTCCCAATCACTCCCCTCCAAGTGTCTCCATCATTGCCCACATGTGCGTTGAAGTCTTCCAGCAAGAATAAAGAGTCCCCTTCAGGAGCCCCATACAGGACTCTTTCCAGGGTCTCCAAGAAGGCCGTATACTCTGAACTGCTGTTTGGTGCATAAGCACACACAACAGTCAGAGTTTCCCCCCCCCATAACCCGCAGGCGTAGGGAGGCGAACCTCTCGTCCACTGGGGTAAACTCCAACAACGAAGCACCCAACCGGGGACTTGTGAGTATCCCCACACCCGCCCGGCACCTCACACCTTGAGCAACTCCAGAGAAGAATAGAGTCCTACCTCTATCCAGAAGTAAGGTTCCAGAGCCGACGCTGTGCGTAGAGGTGAGCCCAACCAGATCCAACTGGTAACGCTCCACCTCCCGCACAAGCTCCGGCTCCTTCCCTCCCAGAGAGGTGACGTTCCACGTCCCCAAAGCCAGCTTCTGTCGCCCGGATCTGGTCCATGGAGACCCTCTGCTTTCACTGCCACCCTTCTGGCAGCGCACCTGACCCCATCGCTGTTTCCCGTAGGTGGTGGGCCCGCGGGACGGAGAAGCGGAGGTGTTGCCCACGTTGCCTTTTCGGGCTGTGCCCGGCCGGGCTCCGTGGCAAGCCTGGTCACCAGACGCTCGCCGACGAGTCCTCCTTCTGGGCCTGGCTCCAGAATGGGACCCCGGGCTTCCTCCGGGCCGGGTATCCTCACTTCGTGTGTCGTCTTTCATGAGGTCTTGTGAACCAATCTTAGTCTGGCCCCTTGCCTGAGACCAATTTGCCATGGGAGACCCTACCAGGAACACAAGGTTCCAACACAGCCCCCAGGTTCATCAGGGCACACAAACCTCTCTACCACGGTAAGGTGCTGGTTCTTCAGAGGGGGAAATCAATAATATTAAGTTTAAATATTAATTATTAGGTTCAACTTAAAATTGTTGCTTTCAACTATCCTAATACAGTTATGTGAAATGTGTTGACATAATACATTTAAATAAAGCCAACATTTCAGCTTTTTCATTGCATGCTCTGATGGAATAACACGTTACTGACCTCTAACTTTAGATGTCTGTTCATTCAGGAACATCTGCTCATGAATGTTTCTGTCTATGTGTGTGTGTGTGTCTGTGTGTGTGTGTCTGTGTGTGTGTGTGTGTGTGTGTGTGTGTGTGTGTGTGTGTGTGTGTGTGTGTGTGTGTGTGTGTGTGTGTGTGTGTGTGTGTGTGTGTGTGTGTGTGTGTGTGTGTGTGTGTGTGTGTGTGTGTGTGTGTGTGTGTGTGTGTGTGTGTGTGTGTGTGTGTGTGTGTGTGTGTGTGTGTGTGTGTGTGTGTGTGTGTGTGTGTGTGTGTGTGTGTGTGTGTGTGTGTGTGTGTGTGTGTGTGTGTGTGTGTGTGTGTGTGTGTGTGTGTGTGTAGGCCCCTGAGGGAGAGCCTCAGCCCATGACGGAGGTGGATCTCTTTATTTCTACCCAGAGAATCAAAGTGCTCAACGCTGACTCTCAGGTACTCTAAGGTTTTTATAGCCTTCCATCGGCAGTAATATCACTGATGTTTAAATGTTTTTGTATCTGATTTGATCAGAATCTAGCCAATCCCATTGACCTTAAATTGATGGTTAATTTATTATTTGATTAACCATTAATGCTTCGTATTCATGTCCAGGTCATATAAATTAATACAGTTATTATGTCATATGAATTTGTGTAACTGGAAAGGTGTGAGAGAAATTTCATTTGAAATGTCAATAAGATCATAGAATAGAATAAAATAGTTTAATGTCATTATACATGTACAATGAGATAAATGCTTCTCCCTTTCAAGGGTGCCATCAAAACAAAAACAAAACATCACAACATAAGACAACAAAATACACGCAGCATACATACGTAGGAATAAGGGATAAAGGAATAAAGAATAAAGTGCAGTAATTATTTCCAGGAGTATAAAAATAAAATCTGTAATGTAATAAATAATAATAATAATAATAGTGTGTATTTATAATAATAATAATAGTAATGATATATATGTATATGTACAGAGTCACATTGATTCACATGTCAGGTGTTAAGAGCAATGATGGCTCTTGGGAAAAAACTGTCTTTGAGTCTGTTTGTTTTGGATTTGATACACATGTAGCGCCTGCCGGAGGGCAGCAGGTTGAACAGGTGAAAGCCGGGGTGTGAGATGTCCTCCTTGATAATGTTTTTGGCTCTACTGAGGCAGCGGGAGGTGTAAATGTCCATCAGGGAGGGGAGAGGGCAGCCGATGATCCTCTGTGCTGCTTTCACGACTCTCTGGAGCCTCATCCTGTCAGCCTCAGTGCAGCTGGCGTACCACACTGTGATGCAGTATGTCAGTAGGCTCTCGATGGTAGAGCGGTAGAAGGTCACCAGCTGCTTAGTGGCCAAGTTGTTCTTCCTGAGCACCCTCAGGAAGTGCAGACGCTGTTGGGCCTTCTTGATCATTCACTTGGTTAATAATTATAGGCCGTGAAACAGGTATTAAACTGCAATTTATGTCTTAAAAAGTTTTTTAAAAGTCTTAACAATTGATTCAAGATTGAGTACAATATTGGAGTGGTGCAGGAATGTGTCCTAAAAACCTAAAGCTCTACCACTTGTGAATGCTTGAAGCATGTACGGTGTACCTGTCTTAATACGGGGTTGCTAACATGTGGCTGAATGAGACAACTTGACATCTTCATGCTGAACATTAGCTGTGTTAAGTATTGCGGTGGTTATGCACAACCAGAGAACTGTGAGGAAGTTCTCTTTTAGCTTAAGGTTCAAAATCAAACGTTAAGCTAAAATGTTTTTCAGTGCTTTCTAGATTAGAAAACACTGAAAAACAGAAGAAAGATGAGTGAAAGAACTGTAAGATATGAAGCTGTTTTGAAGCATAGAGGAAACAACGTCTATTAGAGATCTTTAAAAAAGAAAATCAGAAATCAGTGGTGTTCAAATTTGAAGATTATAATGCTGAACAAAACGTGTAAGTATAGTAAACATGAAATCTTTCAAAATCCAATGGAACCCATTGCTTCTGACAAGGGAGCTCTTGTGACGCTAACTTCCGGGTTAGCATACAAAAATACTTAAACACTCTAAACAACCATCAATATGGACCTTTATACGTTTGTATAGCCATGTCCTTGAGTGGTTTCACTGAGACTGTTCTGGCTCTCTGACTTCCAGGAGACCATGATGGACCACCCTTTGAGGACCATCTCCTACATTGCTGACATTGGTAACATCGTGGTTCTGATGGCCCGGCGCAGGATGCCTCGACCCGACTCTCAGGCGAACGTGGAGGCCTCAGATCCAGGGCAAGAGAGCAAGCGGCAGTACAAGATGATATGCCATGTGTTTGAGTCCGAGGATGTGAGTCCAGCAGCAGAGTACTCTCATGTATTTGCTTGTATAAGTTGAGTTGACCATAACAGATTGTATACATGATGTAAAACCGTCTCACCCACAATCCTCTTCCCGTCTAGGCCCAGCTGATCGCCCAGTCCATTGGGCAGGCCTTCAGTGTGGCTTACCAGGAATTCTTACGGGCAAATGGTATTAACCCGGAGGACCTGAGTCAGAAGGAGTTCAGCGATCTGCTCAACACTCAGGACATGTACAATGATGACCTCATCCACTTCTCTAAGTCTGAGAACTGCAAAGACGTGAGTAGGGCTGTGTATCAAGCAAACACTTGAACTGCTGCCTCATCAGTCTTACATCACTTCCTTTACCAATGCCGCTGGTTCATAGTGCCCAGATCGGTCTACTATAACACTGAATGTGTTCTGGAACATAATCACAAAGAGGCTTGAGTGCAACAGAGGACATCGATAGTTGGAGTTCTTACTTTTCGTGGTTGTTAATAAAACGGACAAAATCTATTTCCCAAGTGTAGCAATCCAGCCACAGAACAGACATGACGAGAGATAAAGAGAGAGTTCTTCCCAAGTCTTAACTCATCAGGAATTCAGTCTATCAATAACCTTATTGATGAGGAGTCATATCTGCCTGTTTTACAGCCTCTCACCATAAGAGGTTTTGAGAGCAAAGTATATAAATAAATAAATGTCACCTAATTACTTTCTGTTACTTTTGGATACCTGCATATCAAATGCAATGCAAATAAGTACAAGAGAAATTAATTCTTACCTCTTTACCTTTATTTACAGGAAAAGCTGCCTGTCACTCAGCATATTCAGGCAGCAGCCTAAATACCAACACTGAAACACGTGAGCACATACTACAGTTTAAAAAAGCAGAAATAAAATCTGAGCTGACAGAAAATGCTCCGTTTTAGTTTAATACACACAGTTAAGCTCACACACACTATTCTATGAACATATAGGTTCATCTGCTGAATTAAAAACAGAACAAATGAAACAAAGAAAGTAAAAACCATAAAGCAGATTCAGGCAGTAGGCGTATAGATTCACACTTAAAGTATTAGCCTACAGAACAGTAGAGCTTACAGAGAAGAGAGAACATCTGATCCTTTACAACAAACACTATGCTCTTTTTAGGTGTTGTTAACATTGTAATCCTGCTCTAGTAATCCCTAATTATTAGAAATGTAACAGTAATCTGATTACATATTTTTTACGTAATTTTGAGGGAATACAGGTACCTTTTTTGTAATCTGATTACATAATGTAATTTATTACTCCCTAATCCTGAATAAAGTAACATCTTACACTAAACAATTTGATATTGCTGCATTATGATGTGGGCAAATGTTTTGCGGTGAATACTCATCATTTATTTCACTCTAACTTAAAATGGTTTTGCGGATATGTTTCCTCAGGTGTTCGTAGAGAAAGCAAAGGGGGAGATTCTGGGTGTGGTCATTGTGGAGAGTGGGTGGGGCTCCATCCTGCCCACTGTCATCCTCGCCAACATGATGCATGCTGGGCCGGCTGAAAGGTCTGGCAAACTGAACATAGGAGACCAGATCATGTCCCTCAATGGGACCAGTCTGGTGGGACTGCCACTGTCCACCTGCCAGAGCATCATCAAGGTATTTATGGCCCTTCTACACCTGCACTGGACCTCCAGCCTGGTTGTGTTTCCACAAAACACATTTTACTTAAAGGTCCCATGTCAAGGCCATTTCTACTGATCATAATTCCATTGTTGAGGTCTACTAGAATTGATTTATATTGTGCAATTTTCCAAAATCACATTGGTTTCTCATATAGCATCTCTGTATAGTATGTGTATTCACTCTCTGTCCTAAACGGCTTGTTGGAGCTCCTGCCCCCCCTCCCTGTGAGCCCAGTGTGCTCTGATTGGTTGGGACATTGCGTGGCTCGTTGCTGCTCGCCGCTGCAGCGAGCTGCTGCGAGCTGTTGCGAGCTGCTGCGAGGAGCGGGCAGGTTTCCGGGTCAGCGATACAGCAAGAACAAGCAAAACTCATCCTGAGGAAACACAAACACTCACAGCCGAAGTAAAAACAATAAGTGTGGCTTGATATTGAGTAAGAAAAAGGTTTATAACGCTGTGAGAATGGGTCTGCGGAGAGCATTTCTCCGCCATCCCAGCTCGTCTATTACCAGCGTTCAGGGAGCTCTATGCAAGTCAAGGGGACTCCCTGTTAGTTAGCCAAGGGATCCTGGTGTGTGAGGTTCTCCGTGGATTGGTCCATTTGGGCCAATCCGGTCATTTGTTGTTGATTTGGGTGTTCACACGTCACAGAACCCAGGAAGCAAACAATGGAAAATGAGAAATGGAAAATGAAAAATGGAAAATGAAAAATGGAAAATGAGAAATGGAAAATGAGAAATGTCCAACGAGGCGTTCTGGGGCAGCATAGACAGGTATTTTCTGTGTTAGAGTTTTACTCGCTACAGGGTGTACTTTGAGGGGTTTTGACTCTGCAGACCGTTTACATGCATAAAAACCTTCATAACACACAAGGGGACGGGTAATAACCAGAAAAGCATTACATAGGACCTTTAATGAATACACTACTTATTACTGAAGCTCATTAGGTTTAGTTGGATGCAGTTTTGGCTTTATTTAATAAAAAAAGTAGAGATACATTAAACGACATGCCATGGCAAAAAATGCAGTAAATTGCAAGCGAGAATATATATATATATATATATATATATATATATATATATATATATATATATATATATATATATAAATAGAGAAAATGTTTTGTGAAATGGGGGCACTGCAAAGCTATCATCGACCAATTTCCTTTGAAATATGAATAGACAATTTTGACTCATAATATCCCCCTGCCAAACACAATGCAATTGTTTACTGCGTCAAGTGCTGAGAGTGATTGTTAAATAAATAATAATTGAATACTAATGCTGATAAAAGATAGATTCAAACTTTTCAAGTGTTATCAAAGACCTCAAGTTGTTGCCTGGCAACGACTTTGTCCAGATATTTAGTAATTAAGGAGAAATTCACATTTTGAGAAAGAGAAAAAACACGTTCAGACTTTTTTGTCCCAAGCAGTGAAATCTTTTTATTCTGCTGTGAGGTTTGGCACTTTAACATGAGGGTCTGTGGAAATATATTTGGTTCCGTCCTGTGAACTGCAGCTTCTGTCTTTCTTTTCTGCTGCTGGGATCTGATCTGTGTTTGCAGTGATGTGAACCCTGTGATGTTTCGCTGATACCATGTGCATTTCTTTATGTAGGGTCTGAAGAACCAGTCTGGGATCAAGCTGAACATCGTCAGATGTCCCCCAGTGACCACTGTGCTCATCAGACGACCAGACCTGCGTTACCAGCTGGGGTTCAGCGTCCAGAACGGCATTGTGGGTGATAATGTGTCTGTATTCTGTTAAATCACTTTTTTATTTGCGATCAAAATTAACTCATCTGTCGATAACCAGATCTGCAGCCTTATGCGTGGGGGCATCGCTGAGAGGGGCGGGGTCAGAGTGGGACACCGCATCATCGAGATCAACAGCCAGAGCGTGGTGGCCACGCCCCATGAGAAGATCGTCCACATCCTGTCCAACGCTGTGGGAGAGGTGAGACGTCCCTCTGCATTCTGACATCACCAACACTGAGCTATAGATCCTCTACCAGACTTATTCAAGAACATAGTTACACTCAGAGGTGGAGGATGTACTCAGTTGTTGTACTTATATGTCAAAGTAGCAATACTACAGTATAGGAATACCGAAATACTCTGTTACAAGTAAGTAACCTGCATTCAAAATGTTACTCAAGCAATAGTACAAAACCATTAGCATTAAACATGACTTACCAATGTAAAAATACTCTCTATGCAGAGGTCAGAAAGATATATCATGTTTTTGGATTATATTTACTGATGAATTATTGTGTTTGTTGCAGCTGGTGAGTGGGAGCTAAGTAAATGACTGTATACTGCAGGGTAGCTTGTGAACTTATTTCAGGTGTAACTAAAGTCTTATGTATGTGTTGATTATGTTTCATATCATTAATCCAAATCTGCAAAGGAACTAAAGTAATTAAAAAATATGGAGTTGTGTGAAAATTATGGTATTTTTTTCTTAATTGTAGTGGCCTGGAAGTATAAAATATGAGAAAATAGAAATAATCAAGTAGAGTAAAAGTGTCAAAATAGTCATTAATTTCATGACTTGAGTACATTTACACCACTGGTAACCAAAGCGCTTCTGCCTCCTAACACTTGAAAGAACTAAGGGTTAAAAATATCACATGACTTCGGCATGGCCATATGATTATGAGAGTTATTAGCAGGGAGTGACAGAGCTGGGTTGCTGAGCAGAAGCATCAGATGTCTCCGGACGGGCTGCATCTCGCTGTGTGCTCGGTTATAAACAGCAGCAGCAGCTACATGACACCCAAAGGTGAATGCCAGTGCACCAAGTGTAAGCAGCACAACACTTATTTGCGAGCTTTAAATCACCAGCCTGACCTCCCAGTGTAGAGTTCATACGTTTTATTTAAAGGGGCCATATTCTTCTCACTTTCAGGTTCATATCAGTATGTAGTGTCTCTAGTGGGACATGTCTCCACGCTTTAATGTTCAAAAAGCTCTTTATTTTTCTCATACTGCCTGTGCTGCAGCACCTCTTTTCACCCTCTGTCTGAAACCAGAGCCCAGTCTGCTTTGATTGGTTAGCTGGTCAGCTCTGTTGTGATTAGTCAACTGCATGTCCCGCCCTTTAGCCTATCACGTACAACGTGTTGGAGCGCTAGCCAATAGAAGTGTTTCATAGTGAATCCAATGGAGGAGTTGGAGGGAACACAGGGATTTTAGCCTTTGCAGACCATTGCACAAAAACCTATATAACACACTTCAGGAGAGGGAGATCCGCCAAAAAGCAGAATAAGGCCTCTTAAATTGTGCTTAGTATGACACAATTAGTTTCACTGTGACTGTGTTTTTTCTTAAACTTGGGGATGTCTGGGATGGCAATGACTGCTACCCTTTGGCACTTGACATTCAAAGGCATTTACCTTCAATAAGTCCATCAATGAAATGCTTTGCTCTGTTTTTGACTGTCTCAGATCCACATGAAGACAATGCCTGCAGCCATGTACCGCCTGCTGACCGCCCAGGAGCAGCCTGTTTACATCTAAGAAGACTGAGCTCTGACCTCACACACCTCTAACCCCCCCCCCCCCCCCCCCCCCCCCCTTGCTATTTCTGCGCCTAGTAGTGCCCCGCAATCCTCAACACATTTCACACTTTCAAACTTGGGAGCAGTTCATCAGTGCATCTCTAATGTTCAGTTTAGGCAACTTTGTTCAGTTTTGGCAACGCATTGTTTAATCAGAACAATTAGAACTTCTCACACACTATAAACCTTATATTTAATGAGCAATCTGCACATCTAACCCTGACTGTCCTTTCTGCCATGCTGCTATTTCATGTATTTATACACGTAGTTCCTCCACCTAATTATTGATGTGTTTTTTTATTCAGTTTTCATGTTTTAGCTACATTTCATGGGACCAAGCTGGAGCCTGCTACTGTAACTCAGTGTGAACCATGCTGACAGATGAGTGTGAGCACACACTTCCCCTTGGCACATTCCATATGTCCGCTGCTTTGGAAGAGCTGACGCTGCACATTTCCAACAGATACGTTTCTTACTCCATTGTCACGGTCAGTTTTGGCTGATCATTTATTACATTTTTGTATCCTCTGTACAGAGCACAAGCTGTAGCTCCGTCAGGTTGGTGAAATTAAGCCTTTATAATTTGGCCTCTATAGAAATTGGATTTATTCATTGCTGGTTTGATAATGTAGTAATAGGTAATGGAGTGTGCTCGGGACTACATCATGCCATTGTATGTGGATGCACAAAGCACTCAACTGCATGATGTACTGTACATGTGTATAGTCTGTTTCCTTAACATTGTACAGGGTTTACTGATCTCTGTACACAGGACACTGCTCGTAGTGCATACAAGCCACTTTAAATGATCTAGCTATAGGCGAGTATGGCACCAACAAACAAAGGCTGGCCCCTAATTATAATTCGGCAGCTCAACAACAGTCATGGCATCATGTCACTGACTTTCGCTTTCTCTTGCTAAAAACAGTCTTATTCAGTGAATCATTCATCTGGCTTCTACTTGCTTTTTTTTTCTTTTGTTAACTACTGCTTATGAAACTTGGCTGCAGTTTTCACATTAAAAGTCTACATTTTATGGTTTTATTCCCTTTAAGCCACCAGTTTTTAGCCAAGGTTTTAAATGTTAACTGTGGGTTCAGGAGGTGTTTCGTGTAAGTGGCAGCAGCTGAAAGTTTCAATCCCAAAGATCTCTCTCTGTGTTTGCAGCTGGGTTTTGTAGATTTCACTTCCCACGAGATCCTGCAAATACCCAGTTTGTAATACTGCAAATATATGCATTTTGCAACACATTTATCAGGGTTTAGTCTGCATTGACAGAACATTAAAAGAGGAGCAGATAAGAACATATTAAGGCTTCTTAACAAAATATGATGATGAAATATAAGACTGATAACTAAAAATACAATCCTCCTTCAGGAAAGGCCTGATTCATTTGAGGGAGAGAATGGCCTCCAACAGTACAATAGAGAATGCACAATGACAAGCAAAATGCTGCCTTTATTCAATTGGAAATAAGAAACAGTGAATTGTTTTTGTTAATACGCTTTCCATTAATATAATTATGAATAATGTCAGGGAGACATTTATCAGCAAAGACATCCCATATACAGCTTTCTATATGTAGCACTATTTAATCACCCAATTTGTGTTATTTCTATTATGAGTTTAACTGTGTAACGTGACATTTTCTATTTGCTTTTAAATGTGGTGAAGGACAAAATTAAGACATGTTTAAGGGGAAGAAAGAGTGGGAAGGAGGGGGGAGACATATTATCAGGATTATTAGCATATTTTGAGTTATGAATACCTATAACCCAGCAGAGTACAGATCCCTGAAGTATTAACGGCAAAGAGATGCGTAGTATTATGGCATGCGGCAGTTTCTCTCACGTTCCTGAATACAGACTTTCTGTTCCTGCACTGCAGACTTTTCACGACTCATACTCTTATCCAAAGTGCAATGTTTTATTTTGTTAACTTGAAATATGATTATTTTCATTACCTTTTTCTTATTTAAATGTTCTCTGATAATTTGATACTTTTATGTTGTATTCAGGGTTCGAGTTATGTGGGAGCCAATGGGAGCTGAGCTCCCATAAGGAGGGGTCTGAGCTCCCACGGACGCAGTGAAATCATACATATATGGGGGTCACTAATACATTAGCAACAACCATTATTTTAATCACAAATAATGCATGTGTCAATGTAATGAGTATTATTGACGTTAACGAGGTAAATAGGCTAAAAGAAAAACATGTTTTCCAAAAGAACTACGCATCTCTTGAATGACAGTATGCCTGCGCTGCACCGCCAAGGTGCGCAATAAATGATTGCGCAATCTATGCCTTTGAGCGTGCTGCGCGAGCCGAGATGATGTGTGTGTGCGTAGTTGAACCTATTCATATTTAAGTTTGTAGCAAGTAGAGGGCTGCTGCTGCTGCGTGTGTGCGTGCGTGCGTGTGTGCGTGCTAGTTTTAAAGACCCCCATAGAGATCAGTTTATAACTCGAACCCTGGTTGTATTAATACACAAAATGAGAATGTACATTAGCATTTTTTTCAAATGTAAGTGGTGCCTCTTAAATGAATCAACTGGTGTTTTATCCCATTCGATTTTAAATCACTGGAAATCAGTGTCCGCCTCCTAAAACTAGAATTTAAAAACAAAGGTTCAGCTGTGGAACGTGGCATATAGATAACAGGTTAGGTATAGACATACCAGCATGTTGTCTTCAAAATGCTGTGGATGATCTGCTTTCCAATTTTAAGTAATTTTGTATAGTAAAGGTGCTGATATCACATGAGACAAGGTAAAGGCCCAGATACACCGGCCAGTCAGCTGAGAAGTCCCCGACGCAGACACCGACTGTTGCGTCGTCGGACTCTCCTGCGTATTTGCCGACTTCGCGCACTGGAACACATCGCAAATCCGAGCCAAGCACGTATGAACTGCGCATGCGTGAGTGGCAATAACTCTCCTTACCAGCAGGTGGCGGTAGTGTGCATTCATCATTCAAAAGAGGCAACAACCGGAACAACCGGAAAACAGAGAAGAAGAACAGACTCCGTGATATAAACAAACAACAAATAGCGTTTTTCTTTCCATTTTCACTCTCGTCCATTGAAAACATGAACGAACAGGAGCTCTATAAACCGATGAGGTGAAATAGCTGTCCGTGTGTGTTCCATCTTCCATTTTAAATCATTTGTTTACCTCCCTCACTTCCGTTAACGCTTCTCATGCACTGATTCGCTAGCTGAACAGCCAATCAGTGTTATCCCTTTGTCCGACTTCCGGTGGTGTTCCCGAAGCCGATTCAACAAGAAAAGGCGTCAGGTCGGCAGAAAAGACCCGACGGTGCGGCGCACACCACTCCGAATAGGGCGTGTCCACGCTCATGTTCGGCCCGACTCCCATTTACTGCCGATTTCGGGCCGGTGTATCTGGGCCTTAAGGGACTAAAGTGAGGAGGTCTTTGCTGCTGGTCTTCTGGGTAAAATATTTTACTCTTCAGTGATTAGAAGGATTTGTGTTACAACTGAAACAGATATATCACCTTTAAAACGGCTTTACTGACAGAAGACGGTTCCAGGAGGTAATAAACCAACAGGATAATGAACCTTAAATATAAGTGAATCTCAGTCTGCAACTCACATACAGTAGCAGATTCAAAAAACGTTTATTTTTTCACAATGCCTTCTATGCCATTTATTTAACACGATGATTGTTATTGGCTATTAATGTTCATGTTGCTCAGGTTCTGCACATGTATTATAATCACAACATATTTAGTGTCAAAAGACTAAGCTTTACAAATTATTTTAAAGGGGAAAATAAATGGTTCATGTTATTGCAGCCTCTTACAATGTTGCAGAGCCATTGTGCTCCATTTAAAACTAACTCAATTCAAAAAGGAAATAACGTGTAAGATGTAATTTGTATTTATTTATAAGATACAAATCAAATTTCTGAATTCATTTAAATTGAATTCTCTCTTTTTCAAGTGTTCCTTTAAACAGAACACATCCCCGTGACTGCAATAAGACTGTCCTTTAAAATGTAGCACTGTTGTTGTCTCTCTCCAGTTCAAATTGAGTTTTTACGAGGAGGGAGAGGGGTGGGTGGGTGTGGACTAATGATGGACTCTAAGGTTTACTAAGGATTGCGGGTTAGTCATTGAGGTTAAAACTAATGTTCCGAGTGATAAACAACTCGGAAACAAGAACTTTTTAAAGGCCAGTTCGGACTTTCAATCTTTTCGATCTTGTTAGTGTAGACTTTTTTCCTCCACATCCTAAAGCGCTATTAACTCAAAACCTACTCCTCTGCATCTCTGGGAATGTACCTGACTACACCAGCCCAACTGTCTTGCTTTGAACAGCTTTATTTCCACTGTTGGACGACAATGTTTACATCCCTCTTGAGTTTAAGGCTCAACCACATGTACCCCACTGTATATTCGAACTTTAAAACCCACTGCTTATTCCATATGTATGACCTCATTGATGAAGCTCATCTTGGCCTTACTACTACTACTGGACTCTTTATGAAGATAAAACGGACCCTGAAGAGGAATAGGGGCAAGGGCAGCCATTTCTGGACTTACAGAGAATACGCTGTACTGTTCTTACTTCTAGTGTGTGTGTGTAGTGTGATTTAAACCAATGTACTCCAAACAAAAACCAGCTGGATAGGCCTATATAAAATACAGATATAAAGTAAATATATAGAAAACTATGTAAAGGTATATACTTCTAATGGTTTTGTTTGTTTGGCCTAAAGGCAAGCTTCATTAGAGAGCAATGTGAACGGAATGTACAAACTGATTATGTTAAAAGACATAAAGCTAGAGCACAAGATAATGTAAGGTGTGAGTGATATTTTCCCTCCATGGACTGTTAGGCGAGTGTGACACGATGTAGCTAACAGAGGAAACAAGCACTTGAAGCTAGCACAGGCAGCAGGGTTGGCTAACAAGTATTTTTAAGTGCACTCATTTTGAATGTAACTGAAACATTAACTCTCAATGTGTCGGAAGATTAAAAAAATATATACATATAAGGAAAATACAATTTCTTTAAAGCAGCAGCAATGTTTTATTTATTTGCTAGCTTTTTTTTGTGATGTTCTAGCTAATGGAGCTACATTCCTGTACCAGAGCCAGAATGTTTGTAACAGTATTTACAACAATAAATGACTTGCAGAAGCACTTTGGCTCGGATTGGAATATCATTTAGCACTGCATGAACATATGTATGAGTATTTTATTCGATTCTGAGTTGTAAAAAATGTAATTCTTACTTGAGCATTTTGGTGTGATGCTTCCCTCAACAGGTCTTGTGAATATAGTCTGATCATGGGAACCTCTATAGCTGTACATTGATGGAAAAAAATATATTGTTTCAAAGTCACAAAATAGTTCTTTAGAAATTAATATCTGTTTAAGCTTTAGGAAACGTTTCGATTATGCTGCTTATTTACCATAGTTCATCCAAAACTGACCTCCAACCCCTCAACAAAGCATACAATCTCTGTAAATTTGCTCTGTAAGCAGTCAATCGACTGCTTTGGTTAAGGCTGAAATGCAATAAAACTGTAGCTGTATATGAGTCCTCAAGCACCATTATCAGATCAAAATGTGGATCAATACTTTTGTTTATAACCATAACTTGAGAAGCAAGCAAGAAAGATGAAGAGACCATGGGCAACTGCAAAAGAGAAGTATTCACATGAACTGTTTCGCCATTATGTGTGCATGTAAGCTGAAAGAGAAAAGTGGCACAATGTCTGCGGATGTGTAATCATTTGTTGATTGTAAATGTAGTTTATTGTAATAATTATCTATCAGAGCGTTCTAAATTGACAGAGGAATCAGAGTTATACTTCCAGCATCCAGCACCATCATTTCACATGACTCACATAGATGGGGAAGAACTCCAGGCTGTTTTAAAAATGGCATCTGAGAAATATGGGTGCAGAGATGTAATGTACAAGAATACTTTTCAGTGGGGAAGAAATGAGCAGCAGCAGCGGAGATAGGCCGGGCACAATGCATGAAGAACTTCCTCCTCACTCGTACAAAGATGTGCTCAAGGCCTTCTTCTGAAATGTTCCATGATTCAGGCTCCTTCTGTTTCTGTGGTCGTGGCTTCAACCATAGTCCCTGCAATAGCCGGAGACATAGCTAGAAGCAGCAGGGTCCTCCTCGGCACAGAGTCATTTAGCTCCTGTTGTAGTACCCTGCTGAAACCTGTATCAAAGGGATTGTGTTGCAAGCTAACGAAAAATGATTGCACGATTAACTGAATACGAGGCAACACAAAGTGATTCAGAAAGAAAAAACAATTGCAACATGATCTCTTAGGGACTTTATAGAATCAGGACAGTGTTAATAACGTTTAATATACAATGATCTCTATGTGCACATGTTCATAAAAGGCATGACAACAGCTGAAATGTCCAGTCAGTGAAAGGCACATACAGGAATAACACAACACCCTGGCCCTCTGTGTGCTTATAGAAGGTGTACTGTACTGAGGGTACTGACAAAGCAGGTTTCCTTTATTGGCTGAAGTGCCGTGTCTCGGTCAGCTCAAACTGAGGGAGACTACTGAACGTGGCCTGACCTCCATCATAATCCCGCTGTGCACTGAGTACCTAGCTTTACAGCTTGCCCTTGTGGTGTGCCAGAAACTTCACATTTACCATTCAGAAAAGGTGGGCAATGTCCTCAGAACTCCTCTCCCCACAGTTTGAACCACGAGTGAAGATGGGAAACCCCTCCCAATCAAGAATCTGCTTCAAAGATTAACACAGCAGTGCACTCCAGTGACATGTAGAATGTGAGAAACAGTATGAGAGCTAAATTAATCAACCAACATTTGTATTTCCAATCTGCAATGTTCTAATTTAGCTTGCCAATAAATAACATGGAAAGAAACAGTCATTTTAAACACGCTTATCTTTGTCATCGTAAGCTTCACATGCGTTCCCACACTTCAATGTTTTAAACGTTTTGGAACGTAGTCAATGAATTGCACTGGAACTGCCACAGTTAAGTTAACTGGGACAGAGGGTCCCTGGTCTATAGCCAGAGGATCCCTGGTCTATAGCCTTTTATAATTATAGTACTGTATATAATTAAGTATTAAAATAGTTTTATAATTATTATTATTATTAGCAAGATCTTTGAGCTGTTGTCACCACTTTGTTCTATTTTCTAATATATGTAAAAAAAATCAAAATGTACATGTTTTTGTTTAAATTCTGAAATATTAGTAAATATTAGTAGAATATCTGAAATATTTAGCCCATTGCACCTGACCATTAGAAGACAACATACTATACTGTATGGTGAACAACATAGCTGTATGAGTTGAGAGGAACAAATGCTAAATTATAACAATGTTAAAACCTTAAAGCATACACAACTTTGAATGCTAAAGTACAGTAGAGCAAAGCAATTTAAAAAAAGATTAAAATGCTCGCACGCACACGCACGCACACACACACACACACACACACACACACACACACACACACACACACACACACACTTGCAGATCCTCCTCAGTGGTTATACTACAACAGTTTTCTCTCAAAGTTTAGCAACAGATTAAGCAGCATCTAGCTGTGTTTCCACATATTTGAATACATTTGGTTTTCCCCTTTAGAGAACCGTCTCTCTGCAGACTCCGATCAGACTGTGGGGGCGCTCAGGGTGCTCCAGGCGGGACCCTGCCCTGGACCCTGCCCTGGACCCTGCCCTGGACCCAACTCTTCTGCTTCCTCGATGTTCTGCAGACTCTATCGCCTCACAGGTGAAGGAGCTCAGGTCGCCGCAGCTCTGCAGGTGCAGCAGACCGGCCCTTCTCCTGGGGGGGCGAGGGAACGTCTGGGAGTGGCTGCCTGCTGCCTGCTGGGAAGGTTTGGGCTGCCCGGGACCCATCTCTGAGTCTGTGAACACCTGAAGGCAAACAGAGAATATACAGAGATCTACAACAGCTCAAACTACATCCTCCTAAATTATCCAACATTTAAATCAAGTCCTTTTTAAAACAGTTTGAACACACACTGAACATTAAAAAGAGGATTTTATTCAGGACATCCAGGTTATAGTCAGGACCAGGCTTTCTGTTATCTGGTAATAACTGTTTATTTCTGGTAAAAAGACCAACTTAAAAGGGAATGTCGCTAATAAAATTGTAAAATAAAAATACAAGTAAAAACCTATAAAATCTATAAAAATAAATAAAGCAATATACAAATAAATAAATAATGAAGATTCAAAGACCAATAAAGTGGGGTGTCGCTAATAAAAAGCAAATCTAAAAAGATGTCTCTTTAGCTGTCGTTGTCCACTGAGTTGGCCTCTCTGATATTTCCAGGTAGGGTGTTCCACAGTTTGGGAGCGTGGTGGATAAAGCGACTTCCCCTCCTACCTGTTCTATGTAGCTGGCGCAGCGCACCGCCTCCTCCATGTGCTCCTGGTCGGACTGCAGGACGGTCCGGATGCTGTCCACCAGCTCTTGCACCTCAGGGGTCAGTCCCTGGGCGGCCGGCTGCTCCAGGATCCTCCTGACCAGCTGCTGTGTGTGTCTGTAGCTGTGGTAGTCCACCATGGAGGAGGGCCGTGGTTTCCGGGGCGGCCTGCTGTCGGTGTGGCCTCGCCGCAGCGTGACCTGGCCCTGGGTGCTGACAGCCAGCGTGGGCTGGGTGGTCTGTGTGGAGGAGTCTGTGGTGTTAGGAAACGCAGCAGGGGGGGCGTCGCTGCTGCTCAGCACTGCAGACATAAGAGGGGGAGAGGTCAGCTTCTCCAAATATACATGTACTGGTACCCAACTTAAGCAACTTATAGGATATAATAAGGGAATTCCTGGACTCAAATCAACAAGACTGCCACTCTTGTGATAACAGACATTATTGGACCCATAATGTTCACTCTGGATATTTAACACCCAGTGAATATTGTGGTGAACAATATGTAGGCACTTGCAATTCAATATTTGGCCATTTCAGTTTGACCAAATACCGTAACCAGTGTTGGGGGTAACACAGAGTAATTAGTCTGGAACGCAGTAATATAACGCGTTACTGTTGGTTCAGCAGTAATTATGTAATGGCTGAGGAAACGGAGCAGATATGTCAGATAAACAGGCTCAGCAAACATCGTGGAGGACATGTTGCCAGTTTAATTATTCTTCCATGGTTTCCACAGTGGAATCTCCATCTTTCCGAAACATATTGATACAGGTAACGCGCGGGGGGCGGCCCCCATCAGCCAGGAACACTTGAAGCTACCTGGACCAGAGTTCTGATAACTGAGCTACAGAAAACATGATGTTCAGACAAAGAGCAGAAACAGAGCTCTGTGATCAGTGCTGTCCTTATTAGATTAAGGGTTTGGCGATGTTACAGAGTAATCAAAAAGTAATGTAACTAGTAGTGTAACTAATAACTTTGAGCAGTGAGTAATTTAGTAAAGTAAGGGATTACCTTTTTTGAGTAACTACCCCAACACTGGCAGTAACACACCTTTTGTATGCACGTTTGGTGTTAAAGTGGTTGGATAGCTTTTAGACTATATACTGTTGGTGGACTTCTGTAAATCCTCCAGTAAAGATGTTGAATTAAATGTCTAACTGATGTCCTTCATGAATAAATTAATCCTTCAACATTTATATTCCAACTTCCAAAGATGCGTAATTCCAAATGAGAAAAAAAGCCAACCTTTAGCAGCAATGTCTATCAACACCGGGTCACTGTTGGAGCGGCGCATCCTTTCTTTCCTCCGGTGGCTCAATGCTGGCGAGGGAGGCTGCTGCTGAGGAAGAGGAAGCTGGAGCTGGATCTGAGGCTGAAGCTGAGGCTGGAGCTGGAGCTGAGGCTGGAGCTGAGGCTGGAACTGGAGCTGAGGCTGGAACTGGAGCTGAGGCTGGAGCTGAGGCTGAGGCTGGAGCTGAGGCTGGAGTTGAAGCTGGAGTTGAAGCTGGAGCTGAGGCTGGAACTGGAGCTGAGGCTGGAACTGAGGCTGGAGCTGAGGCTGAGGCTGGAGCTGAGGCTGGAGCTGGAACTGGAGCTGAGGCTTGACACCCAGAGGGACGCCTGGTGATGCTGATACCACTCGGGGACTTCTGTCTGAGACTAAATAGAAAAAGATCAACAAAATTGGTATCAGAACATTTATTTACAATGAAACAAAAGACTTGGTGAATGGTCCTACTAACAAAGGTAAAACACATTCCAAAAGATGTGGTGTTGTGTTCAAAATGTTTCTGTGCATGTACAGATGTAGCACTTCATTTCAGACTCCAGCTTACAGCTTCCTGCCTAAGACCAGTATCGAGGAATGTTAAGCCCTCCCACTATTTTCCAAGAGGGTGTTGCCAGATTTTCAATTTCAGGTTTTAACCAGGGGATGGCGCTTCATTCACAAATACAGAAAGACAAGTTTCATGGACTTTCAGTTGTGTTTTGAAGAGCATTTGAACACATCAATATTTGTAAACTAAAGTAAATCTAACCTTGTAATTCAATAATATATAGTCTTTATATATTAAATAATCATAATAATGTTACACCCCCAGGTTTATGTCACAGGTTTTAGTGTTGTCTGTCTAGGTTTGGGTGTTTGCGCACATGTTTTTCCTCCTGGGTTATTGTCTGGTCCTTTTCCCTGTGTTTTTCATGTCTGTCGTTAGTTCCCTGGTGTGTCTAATTCCCTGATTGTTTTCACCTGTCACTCCTTGTGTGTCTCCTGTGCCCATCAGTGTCAGCCCCGCCCCATATTGTTCCCACCTGTGCCTTGTTACCCTGTGTTTAAATTCCCCTGTCTCCCAGTGTTCAGTGTCAGTTCGTCTTGTCTATTGTCATGTCAGGTCTATGCTTTTGGAACTCTTTGGTTTTTGATTCCTCATTGCATGAGCGACTTCATTTTTTGTCCTCTGTTTTTTTGTCATCTCCATTGGAGTTTTGGTGATTACCTTTTTGTTCATTTTTTGCTAAATCATGGGAAAATAAAGTATCTCACAATACTTTACCTCTGCCTCCCTGTCTGCATTTGGGTCCTTCATACTAAGTGCCTGGAATCGTAACAGAACGAACTGACCAAAAATGGACCCAGCAGACCTTTTGATGCTACAGGCGGAACGTCTTGGATACTCTCTGGAGTATATTTTTTATACGTGGAAAGGCGCCTCATCTAGACGGGGTAGAGAGGCTGCGTTGAAGGAGGCACGTCAGGAGGTTGCTCGCAAGCCGTGGCTTTGGAGCTTGTTGCCCGAGTGGCTTAGGATTTTTTCACGTAGCCCTGAGAGCCAGTCCTCATTTTCTGACCCTTTCTTGGGGTCTGGTCTGGCGTTTGGAGGTCCAAGAAGCCTCCAAAAAACTCCTAAGAGATGCAAGGCCAGGGTTCCGCGCCCAACAGCCATGGTTCCGGCTCCAGCGCCGGACCCAGCAGCCATGGTTCCATGCTCCAGTACCATCCCACATAGCCATGGTACCGTGCTCCAGTACCATCCCACACATCCATGGACCCGTGTTCCGGTTCCTTGCCCAGCAGTCATGGTTCCGGCTCCATCGCCGGCCCAAGCAGCCATGGTCCCTGCTCCAGAACCGGCCCACAAGGCCATGGATCCGTGCACCAGTACCGGCCCACGCATCCATGCTTCCATACTCCATTACCTGGCTTACACAGCCAGGGTCCAGGCTTCCGCTCCGCGCCCAGCAGCCATGGTTCCGGCTCCAGTGCCGGCCCCAGCAGCCATGGTCCCTGCTTCAGCTCCCGACCATACAGCCATGTTTCCGGCTCCAGAACCGGACCATACAGCCATGTTTCCGGCTCCAGTGCCGGCCCCAGCAGTCATGTTTCCAGCTCCAGAACTGGACCTTACAGCCATGGTTCTGGCTTCAGTACCGGCCCCAGTACCCATGTTTCCGACTCCAGTTTTGGCTCCAGGACTGGCTTACCGGCCAACGCCAGCTCCCCGAATCCTGTCGGCGTACCGACCAACACCATCTCCCCGAATCCTGTCGGCATACCCGCCGACTCCAGCTCCTCGTCTCCAGTTGGCTGTTCAGCCGACGCCAGCTCCCCGAGTCCTGTCGACATAACGGCCGACTCCAGCAGCTCGTCACCTCTCGAGTCCACTCTCAAATCTCTTCTCAAGTCCCCTCTCGAGTCCCCTCTTGAGTCCCCTCTCGAGTTCCCTCTCGAGTCACCTCTCGAATCCCCTCTCGAGTCTCTTCTCGAATCCCCTCTCGAGTCACCTCTCGAGTCCCCTCTTGAATCTCTTCTCAAGTCCCCTCTCGAGTCACCTCTCGAGTTCCCATTCGAGACACCTCTCAAGTCACCTCTCGAGTCACCTTTCGAGTTCCCTCTCGAGTTCCCTCTCGAGTTCCCTCTCGAGTTCCCTTCTCGAGTCCCCTCTCAAGTCCCCTCTCGAGTCACCTCTCGAGTTCTCTCTCAAGTCACCTCTCGAGTCACCTCTCGAGTTCCCTCTCGAGTTCCCTCTCCAGTCACCTCTCGAGTTACCTCTCGAGTTCCCTCTCGAGTCCCCTCTCGAGTCTCTTCTCAAATCCCCTCTCGAGTCACCTCTCGAGTTCCCATTCAAGACACTTCTCAAGTCACCTCTCGAGTCACTTCTCGAGTCCCCTCTCGAGTCCCCTCTCGAGTCTCCACTCAAGTCCCTACTCTTGTGTCGTTGGACGTTCCGCTGGGGGATCCTGCCAACCTTATGTCTTGTGCCGTTGGAGGCCCCACCGACTACTCTTCTGCCGGGGGTCCTACCAACCCTATGTCCTGTGTCATTGGAGGCCCGCCGACTAATTTTCTGCTGGGGGTTCTGCCAACCGTATGTCTTGTGCCACTGGAGGGCCAGCCGACTACTCTTCTGCCGGGGGTCCTGCCAGCCCTATGTCCTGTGCCGTTGGAGGCCCCGCCGACCACTCTTCTGCCGGGGGTCCTGCCAGCCCTATGTCCTGTGCCGCTGGAGGCCCCGCCGACTACTCTTCTGCCGGGGGTCCTGCCAGCCCTATGTCCTGTGCCGTTTGAGGTCCCGCCGACGGCTCTCCTGCCGGGGGTCCTGCCGGCTCTGTGTCCTGTCCCGTTGGGGGTCCCGCCGACTACTCTTCTACCGGGGGCCCTGCCAGCCTCATGTCCTGTTTCGTTGGAGGCCTCGACATCACTTGTATCGCCGGGGGTCCTGCCAACTCCTTGTCCTCTTCAGTGGAGAATCTTGCCAACACCCGTTCCACCGCTCTGGTTCCTGTCCGGTCAACACCGGCTCCTGCCCTGTCCCCTGAGAGCTGTGGTCTTCGCCCCTCCTCGAACTCCGCCTTGCCCCCGGGCCGTCGGCCCGAGACCCCCTTTTTGAACTCTGCCTTGCCCCCGGGCCGTCCGCCCGAGTTCCCCTTTTTGAATTCTGCCTTGCCCCCGGGCCGTCCGCCCGAGTTCTCCTTTTTGAACTCTGCCTTGCCCCCGGGCCGTCCGCCCGAGTTCCCCTTTTTGTCCCCTGCCTTGCCCCCGGGCCGTACGCCCGAGACCCCCTTTTTGAACTCTGCCTTGCCCCGAGAACCCATCCATGGTCTCTGCCTTGCCCCCGGGCCGTCCGCCCTCCACCCGTCCTCCGGACCCCCTCCACCCACACTGCTGGACTTTGTTGTTTGGGACGTCTGGGATCCGTCCCTTGAGGGGGGGGTTCTGTCACACCCCCAGGTTTATGTCACGGGTTTTAGTGTTTTCTTTCTAGGTTTGGGTGTTTGCGGTCATGTTTTTACTCCTGGGTTATTGTCTGGTCCTTTCCCCTGTGTTTTTCATGTCTGTCGTTAGTTCCCTGGTGTGTCTAATTCCCTGATTGTTTTCACCTGTCACTCCTCGTGTGTCTCCTGTGCCCATCAGTGTCAGCCCCGCCCCTGATTGTTACCACCTGTGCCTTGTTACCCTGTGTTTAAATTCCCCTGTCTCCCAGTGTTCAGTGTCAGTTCGTCTTGTCTATTGTCATGTCAGGTCTATGCTTTTGGAACTCTTTGGTTTTTGATTCCTCACTGCGTGAGCGCCTTCATTTTTTGTCCTCTGTTTTTTTGTCATCTCGATTGGAGTTTTGGTGATTACCTTTTTGTTCATTTTTTGCTAAATCATGGGAAAATAAAGTATCTCACAATACTTTACCTCTGCCTCCCTGTCTGCATTTGGGTCCTTCATACTAAGTGCCTGGAATCGTAACAAATAATAATGTAAATGTTTACATTACACTTCTTTATTTGTTATACTCATACTTTTACCTTTACAATCGTTTGCTTTAATATGCAGTATATTTTTGTATATTTTGTGTTTGTTTCCTCCTGCTCCCTTTTGGACACATACTGTATGATTTATTATTATTATTAATATGAAGATATTATTAAGATAAGATGTTACTTTATTGATTGAACATTTTAGTTTAGAATGTGCTGTCTGTCCCACGGTAATTCAGAAGGCTCACAGGTCACATTCCGACCATTATTTAAAACAATAGGTGCTTTTACACCGTCTACAGTTTGATTTGTATAGAGGGAGCTCTGTGGCTGAATGGCCAGCGATTAGGTGTGGCACATTTATCATAGGTGATCAGAGCTAACTGCCTGCCGTCAGATTTCATTTAAAAAAACAGATCTGATTTTAAGACTATTTCTACGCTCATAAAGAATGATAAGAATAAGAATAATGCGTATTGAACTGGTTTAATTAATTAGTGAGTTTATTTAACACTAGAACCGCCAATCGGTTCAATTTGTGTGATGTGTGTTGTGTGTGTGCAATGTAACTTTTTTTCAATAAAATATTAAAGTCTCCCAGTCTGTGACTTTTCCTGAAAGTGTGTTATGTAGCACCCTATGTTGTTAAAAATTGCATTCTAATAGCGGGATTTGGCGGTTTTTGATAGGCCTATACAAAAACCTCTGGCGGTTCTAGTGTTAAGGTAATTAGGTACAGTAGAAGCCCTTTTTTATCAGTAACGAATTTAGCAGTTGAACATAAAAGTCAACTAACTGAGGGTCACTTGCAATGACAGTGTTGTGTTTAACTGTAAGCTTGTCACTCAGAGTAACCTGCAGTTAATTTAGCTGCTGTAGAAGAAAGATCAGGTGGGGAGCGGGGGAGAGAGCTGTGGTTGATGGGCCATTAGTTGTGTAAATACACAGCTGAGAGCTGCCGTTTCATTCAGACTGTTTAAAAAACGGTAACAACGGACTATTTTTCTTAGTGGATGCATGTCAATTTAAATCAACACATACAACTATTTTTTAAATCAATAAAAACATTTTCTAAATCCATAAAAGCATTTCAATTAATATTGGGAGTCATGTCGTTACTTTGTTGAGAATGTGGCCATGTAATAAGCGGGATAATTTGCAGCGACTTGTTCCTTATGGGGAAAATAACACCCTTCATGCTACGCGTCGGGATCCTGATCTGCCGACGAGGCCCCATTAAAATATAAATATTTTTAGTGAATTGTTTACAGTTTAGGCACATTAATAACGTTTTAATGAAGTTGAATACAGTATATTCATATGTGTCAGTGATTTCATGTCAATTCGGCGAACATAAACATAAATGATCGTGGTGAAGATGATGATTAAATTAGGATTAAAAATCGAGAGCCGGGCTGCATTTCCTCCCGTTCGTTTTTTTAGACTAAACAACATTATTTTGTTAAATAACAACATGGTGATGTTTTGTAAATGATTACATGTCTCTTATTTAGCACAGAGTATGATATCCGTGACATATGGATCTTAACAAAGTTCCGCTGTACATCCAGCGTACTGTATCTGACTTTATTTCACATGAGCTCCAGTGTGGAACCCCACTGCACCCCCTGGTGGATCACTGATCCATTGCAGCTGGCTTCATTATAATTACATTTATCTATCACGGGGGCGGTCTCAAGTCAAGCTGGAGGTTTTCCCTTGAGCGAGGGCAGATCACGTACCAATCACGGCCCTCGCGTTTCAAACTGTCTGAAATGAAGCGCTACATCTGTAAATGGTTCACTCCAGAGGGCGTTTCTCTCCCAAACAGCTTAATATGTTTTAAAGGTCTCCCAGTGTTTCCCCTAGGATGGAGTCATAGCAGCGGTGCTAAGGCACGTGGGCCCAGCATAATGTGAGCGCGGAGCGCGTGGGATATTTTAGTGTGTGCGCGTGTAAAGTGCGCCCCGCCAATTTGTTTCTATGTGTCAGCACAAGAAAGGCTCTTGAGGCCTAGTACCCAGGCCGGTTCTAGTAAATTTGCTGCCCTAGGTGAGATTTTAGGCGACTTTTTATATGTAAAGAATAAATGAAAAATCTCTACAAAAGACAAATACACTACAAAAACAGAAACTTATTGACATAGGTAATAGACGTCAAAATGGCTTGAAATGTATTCAGTATTGTATGACCATGTTTGAATTGGGGGGTGGACGTCACATCCTCTAGGGGGGTCCAGGGGTATGCACCCTCGGGAAGATTTTTTTTTGAACATTGTACAGTAAAATGCTTCAATCTGGTGCACTTTGAGCACACAATTACTAGAGACCTGATCTAGGGGGTACAACTCTAAAACGCCCAGATGAAAAAGATCGGTTTACATTTTAATAATCAAATAAGTATATGAACATAACAAATAACCTACCATAGCCAATAACAAATAAATGTAGCTTATTTTATTTTTGTTGTTCATTCATATCTTATTTGACCTAGTTAACATTTATTTATTTGTGCATATTTTTGTATCTCTCCAACTTCAAACGATATTTTTGGTTTACTGTCCTATAGTATACATTGGAATGATTTCAAACCTGTTTTTATTTATCCTAATAATTATAAAGGAATGCCTTGGAAATATCTGTTTAAATAATTTGTGGTCAAAACGTTTGAGACCCACTGAGATAATTTAGACTAAAATTAACTAATTATCTAAACACTCAGAGAGCCCTTTATCTCACTGAGCCTCTCAGTCTGACAGGAGAGCTCTCCTCCACCCATGGTTGTAGAAACATCTACTTCTTATATCCGTTAGCGCAGCTAGCACCAGATTCTAATAACAACAGCGCCGGTACCGGTGCGCCCTCTCCCTTGCTCGCTCTCTCGCTCGCACTTTGGCTGTGAGCTGCGGGCGCCTGATAAGCCAACATCCCCCACTTTCATCACTTACAGCGCCCACCGTACAGGGCAAATTAAATGTGTAACCGGGGTGAAAAGGGTGTTACATTTACTTAATTATGAATGTTGTTACATCAAGGCCGAACATTTGGATGAGCGCCAACGGTCAAAAATGTTTTTTCCCTCTACCAGCGCAGCGCCCCCCAGATCTGGCGCCCTAGGCGACCGCCTGTGTCGGAAATTGGCCCTGCCTAGTACATACAGTGGCAATGTCTCAAGATTTAGCAAAAATACACCTTTGTTGAACATACAGTAACACAAATACTACAAATCCACATAACAAACAATCAAAAATGAAAAACTGTCACCACTTATTATTATTATTATTTTTTTTGGTACCTGGCTGGTGCCCCCTAGCAGCTGCGCTCATATTTCAGCAGCGGCGCTGCGCCATCACTATTTGTATATAGGGGAAACACTGTCTCCTATTATACTATTTGTAGGCATATATTATAGATATATATCTCTATATACTGTATCAGATCAATACAAATATATAAAAAACATGTCTATGAAGTGTTTGGCTCAAAATACCAAACATATCACCCATTCTAGCCATGCCCCATACCCCTCTATTTCAGCCCTGTTACGGCCCGTCCACATGGCAGCGTACGTCAGAGTCCTACACGGGTCTGATTTTCAAGACCCGCTCCCGCTCCGCACCCGCGACGTGCAATACCGAACCCGCCCCGCTACCCGCACATATTGCCAATTAGTTCCGCAACCCGACCCGACCCGTCGGCACAAGATCCGCAACCCGACCCGAACCCGCATATATATATATAGGCCTATATACTGTATATATGAGCAGTGAAAGAATTTACAGAATTCACATGAGCACGATTAAGGGGAAATGGAGCTCCCGAGAGAGCGCTACGCTGCCTTAAATACAAGCTGTAGAACTTTGAGGAGCTGTCCAGTAACACTTACTGAAAATAAACTATTCATTTGTTGCGTTTCCCATAAATGTTCAGCTGGACGATGTATTCGAGCTGCTAACTTATGATGCAGAGAATCATGCAATTATGAATACACGCAGTTGCGTATTTGGCTCAAAAAGCGTGGGATGTTAATAATTAGGCTACATAATAATAATAATAATAATAATAAAAATAATCAAGTAGCCTAACCTACGACGTTTAAAGTGATGATTGTTGGCCATTTCATATGTGAAATTTGGATAGTATATTTTAAAACGAAGGTAGCCTAATCCAGGAAATACAATGCCGTTCATTCCATTTAATTATTTCATGTAGAGTCGACACATTAATTAGATGGTCCTCCGCCCCTCCCAAAAAACGTGACTTATTAAAAACGGAACGTTATCATATTGTTATGCAACAATCACGTGCATTTATTTGGTTTAATGTTACAATCATTATGGCTGACGATATAAAACAAATTGAAGCCAACTGAAACCAGTGCAATTGCAACAAGGCGGCCGCGGCCTGTCTGACACTTTTAAACTGTTTAGAACAGTCAAGCTGGCTAATGCCAAAACAACAGACATATAGTAGACCTAACACACTTTTTTTTAACAGACGTATAACCTTTTACAGAGTCTGTATTATTATATAATATACGAAATATATACGTACATATAAAACATATAACACGTACATATAAAACAACCAGTGGTGGCTGGTGGAAAATATCTTTGGTTGGGCTGTTGATATAGTGAGTAAAAACATTTTTTTGGGGAGAAATTACCCCTTAAATTGGGACTTCTGGTGATGTAATAGCCCCATAAAATCGTGGTTCTAGGGCCAGGAACAACCAGGCTGAGTCGGGCTGAGTATGCTAAACTAACTCGGGAAAATCTAGTCAAGCCAGCCCTCACGTGATATTGCGGTGCGCGAATATCCTATATCCTATACGGTTGAGTCAAAAAAAATCATCCCTCTGTGTTTAGATGAGAATAAAACAAAAACTGTCCAGTATCAAAGACTCATTTCACTTCAGGGTGATAGCAGGACATCCCATCTAGTCACTCAGAAAAAAATCAGGACATTCTGATGTAGAGTTTCAAAATAAAAGACCTTTGAAATCTCTATTGTATGAGCTATCATCCCTGTTTTTAGATGAGAATAAAACAAAAACCGTCCAGTATCATAGATCCATCTCACTCCAGAGTGATAGCAGGACACCCCATGTAGTCACTCAGGAAAAATCAGGACATTCTGATGTAGAGTTTCAAAATAAAAGACCTTTGAAGCCTCATATGAGCTATCATCCCTGTCCCCAAAGGTCTTTTATTTTGAAACTGTACATCAGAATGTCCTGATTATTTCTGAGTGACTACATGGGGTGTCCTGCTATCACCCTGGAGTGAGATGGATCTATGATACTGGACAGTTTTTGTTTTATTCTCATCTAAACACAGAGGGAGGATTTTTTTTTACTCTACCGTAATGCATAGGATATTCGCGCACTGGCAATATCACGTGAGGGCTGGCTTGACTAGGTTTTTCCGAGTTGAGGCTGGCTTGACCGCAGTCTAAACTAGAGAGAGAATCGCTGTCAAGGGGGCTACAACTACAACAAGATGAACATATTCGACCATGATTTAATTGTAATACACGTTTCAAAAGGATGCCGAAGTAACAACATACTGATACCGGATAGTAAAAACTATGAATTAAGGCTTTGACAAGTCTGCAGACAGACGGCAGGCGAAAAACCTTTTAAAATGCGTGTTTTCTAATGGAGATTTGGCTAAGCTAACGTTGTAAATGCTCCGACCGTCCACACTCACAACAACGGCCTATACAGACATAAATAAACCAGCGACTGTATTCGCCATGACACAGACAGTATGTGGTTTGTACTTGTTTAACTTTTGTCTAGTTTCTGAACAGATATGAAGAGCTGTGAGCTCTGAGTGCTAAGAGCTAACAGCTGTGTTGTTTTTCTGGGGAGCTCATTGAAGATGACGTCACGGCTCCGCCTACACTGCGTTACCATAGATACTACCCCAGTTCCTCACGAGTCTAAAAAACAACTCACGTCAACGCACGTAAGCAACGTGGGCGCCGAGTGAGCGCCCTCGTGACCAAAATATTTGACGGCGCTGATTGACTGAAATTATGTTTCGGCGGCACAGTTTACTATTGAGACTTTTGCAACGTGCTGGTTGCTGCTGTTTGGCTCGGGGGCAGCGCCCCGTAATGATAAACTAATGCCAAGGGCAAGGCCAGGCAGGAAACATGTGACTTATCAGTAACTTTAGACATCGTAACACAATTTTAAACAAGATTTTATTGTAGATTATACATTTTACTGATACCAATTGTATGATATTTACCTTCTTCATTAAAAATAAAAAATATAAAATATATATATTTTAAAAAAAAAAATTAATTTAATTTAATTTTTTTTTTTTTTTATTTTTATAACAATTTTTTTTGTATGTGGGAAGAGGTGGGGCGGCGCCCCTAGCGCCCCTATGGGCCGGCCGCCACTGAAAACAACATGTATTCCGTATAACACACTTTTTTTTAACAGACTTGTACAGACAGGCTGGCTAACGCCATGTTCATCTCACAACTCAGTGTTTCTTTAGATTACTATGCAGAAAAAGAATGTCATCAACTGTCCCTGGTTTCAATTTGGCTTCTCCTATCTGAGACCACAAATCCAGCCGTGGAAAAATCTCGCTCACTCGCGGCGCTTGAAGCTGGAATGGAAAGAATCGAACGAGCAATGTGTGCCACATTCGGAAACCTGGTTGCATGCCTCTTCCACTAGCTGAGAACATCGAAATACTCCTCCCTCGGTGACTTGAAGTCGATGTATGCGCTCACTTCATCCTTAGTGCACTCATCGCTGGAAGAGGAATCCTCGACGTCGGATAATCCCTCCGATTGTCTAGCTCTCTTCTCGGGCGGTGCTGAACTGACAGTGGCAACACGTTGTGTGGGCGATGCACGCCTCTCTTTTATGTCTAGAGAGGTGCGAATAGAGGGCGCAAGATTAAGCATATGCAATTTTATAAACTTTACAAATAGATTTCCTAATATTTTACATTTCATATTTCAAATGATGAAAACAGACAAGCAGGCCAATAAGCATATACAATACAGCAGTGACCACCAACTGCCGGCCCGCGGGCCACATCCGGCCCGCCAGACATTCTCATCCGGGCCGCACGACGGGGGTGACTGTGGCGTTGGCGGAGTGGTTACTGCGATTTTTTTTTTTTACAACGTCTCGTGAGTAAGGTGCAGTACCGGAGTCCAACAGAGAGGCAGCAGCTGCGGGTCAGTAGACTGAGTACAGCGAAACCTTTCCTGCTTTGAAGAAGAAGTGATCCTTCGTTGTGAAGAGTCTGGTTAATGCGCTCCGCACCACAGCAGTAGCCCCGCTGTAACAGAGTCCAACAGAGAGGCAGGAGCTGCGGGACAGTAGCCTAGAAGCAGGGTTGGGTTGTAACGGAATACATGTAACGGCGTTACGTAATCAGAATACAAAAATCAAGTAGGCTAACAGTATTCAGCTGGCGTTACATTTGAAAAACGAGTAATCTGATTACAGTTACTTCCGTAAACCTGAAGTGAATACATTTTGGAATACTTATTGGAATTATTGGTGGAAAAGTTTCCTCACAAAATGTAATATTCATTACGGCAGAACTGTGTGCACACTGCACAGCGCTGCAGCATGTCTTTGAGCGAGAGAGATGCAGCGTGTCTGTGAGGCCCCGCCCCCGCATGCAGATGAGAGAGAGAGAGATCTCTTTTAAAATATATTGAAAGTTAGAAACGGAGATGGTTGGATGAAATGTGCAAGATAACGTTTATTTAGCATTTCTTTATTGTCGAAATGATGACATTTCCTAACGGGATCAAATCAAAGTGAATGGCCTGCTGCTGCTGAATGCATGGGGCAAGTGACTGGAAAGAGTTTTAAAAGTTATTACATCGTTTCAGATAATAAATAATAATGATAATTCATTCTATTTAGGGGCGCCTTTCAAAGCACCCAAGGACACCTTACAATTCATAACATATTCTAAGGAAAGGTTTTAAGACAGTACAAAGAATGTAGTCCGGGTGATGTTTTTTATGCGGGGTGCAGATGAGAGGGAGCTGTCCAGAATGACACCAAGATGTTGTGTTTGAGTTCTTGATAAGCCATTAAAACAGTAAAACAAGTGTCTCCTGTTCACCAAACATACCCATCTGTTATGGAAAAAGAAAGTCTTCCAAAAGAATTCTAAAAGTAATCTGAATACGTTACATTTTTAAGACACATAACTGTAACTGTATTCTGATTACTTTCAGAGCATGTATTCAGTATTCTACTGAATACATTTACAAAGTAACCCTCCCAATCCTTCGTTAGCGTGAAGAGTCTGTTAAGCTTTATGCGGTCCGCAGTACCTCTGAGCGTGCTCCACTAGCATTGTGTGGACTGAGTTCCAGCGCGTTTCCACTGATGCTTTTAACGTCTTTTTAAGGCGATTCTGGAGACTCGTTTGCTTAAAGTAAGTTACGAGTGACTTTGCCCCCGTGACAAGCGTAGTCACTTCCTCTCCGAACGCATCTTCTTGGCTTGGTTTCCCGATCGTAGTGTAAAGCACGGTGTTAAGGATGTGTGCAGCACAGCTCAGTCTTGTGACGGAGCGAAAGGCTGCCACTATGTTTGAACCCCTGTCTGTCACATACACCAGTTTGGTGAAGAAATCCTCAATGCTGTATCTCCGCAGGGCTTGGATTATTGCTGGTTTGATATTATCAGACGTTTTACGCAAGGTGCTATCCCATTCCGACGTAGAAAGCACCCTTTCGACTAGCTCCCACTTGCTATTGATGTAATAATAATAATAATAATAATAGATTTAATTTGTTAGCGCTTTTACAGGTGCTCAAAGACGCTTTACTGATAATAGTGAAGAGAAAAGAAAAGAGAAGAAAGGAACAACAAATAAATATGTAGTTAAAGTTAAAGTCAAATAATACAAAAACAATCACACAAGAAAAGACAGATTAAAGAGGTGAGTTTTTGTGAGTTTTTTGAAGGTGGTGAGGTCGGTGCAGTCTCTGATGGGTTGTTGGAGTGAGTTCCAGAGGGAGGGGGAAGCGACGGAGAAGGCTCTGTCCCCCCAGGTCCGGTGATTGGTGCGGGTGGGGATGGATAGGAGGTTGGCTTCTGATGAGCGGAGGCAGCAGGAAGGGGTGTGGTGGTGCAGCAGGTCTGTGAGTTAGGGGGGGGCCTGGTTGAGGGCTTTGTAAGTAATGAGGAGGACTTTGAAGTGGATTCTTTGACGGACGGGGAGCCAGTGGAGGTTCTGGAGGATGGGAGTGATGTGGTCTAATGTATTGTGTGACAAAGGTAGCTTATTTTCCGATAATCATCGGTCCACATGTCTAAAGTGACTGCTCCATTGTACTCACTCATCTGTTCTCTCAGCTCAGGAATTATGCTTTGGCGTATGTCTTCTGCATATTTTGTCACTCTGCGAGATATTGTTGTCGGATCTGGTAACAGCTGCATTGCATCGACACGGCCAGCCCGCGCACCAATGTCAATCAATCCCTGTGCTAATCCAGTGAAACCATCGCCACACACCGTTTCGAATGATTTAACATCACTGCAGACTAATTGTACTGCTAATTTGGACACCGTCTCCTTGTCTTCCCTTTTGGGTGCTTTAAGATCGTGGTTATTGGTGAAGTATTGATTGATTGGTCTTGTACCTGTGGCATTGGCAGCGCAGCTCGACTCCATATGTTTTTTCAATGATGAAGTACCTAGCTTGCGGCTATCATAGGCCAACACTTTTTTGCACTTCTTGCAAGCAGCGAACCCAGCGACCTGGTTATGTTCTCCATCTAGGATGAATCCAAAAGCCTCGCAGACAATGGATTTCGCTCTTGATGAAGAGTTTTCGGCAATACTGTATTCTCCGCTGGAGAGCTTCGCCTTCACCGGCTCAATCATTTTGAATGTGGCGCGCTCAGCAGCAGATTGGTGGTGCATATTTTATGATTATGCGCGGGCCCGCGGGGGAGAGTGGTCAGAAGTTATGCGCCGGCCCGCGGGGGAGAGGTCATAGGATTTAAACATTACATTAAATTATCATTTTTATATATTTATTATGCAACACCCGCGATCCGACCCGCATCTTCTTTGTTTTACCCGGACCCGAATTTTTTTTGTTGAAAAAATACCACCCGCGATTCACTGTTTTTGCGGGGCACCCGATGCAGGACGCCGTACGTTGCTTCAACGGAGACGCTTCCCATTCACTTTGAATGGGGTGACGTTACGCTTTGCCGAACTGCATTGTGGTTCCGTCGCGTCGCTTTGCCTCTGTTGCTCGCTTTGAAAGTTGAGAAAAGTTCAACTTTTCAAGCATCGACGGAAGCGCCAGCCAAGCAAATCATATGCAAGCTAGCCAATCAAACCGCGTGCTTGTGTGTCCAGGGCAGGAGATTAAAGTGATTGGTTGTTGTTTATGTTTTAAAGGTCTCCTATTATACTATTTGTAGGCATATATTATAGATATATCTCTCTATATATATATACTGTATTAGATAAATACAAATATATAAAAAACATGTCAATGAAGTGTTTGATCACCCATTCTAGCCATGCCTCATACCCCTCTATTTCA
>NC_136909.1:41321368-41415682 GCF_949606895.1 Notothenia rossii | reverse complement strand
CAACAACGATTTTACAGTATAACGTGTTATTACACGGCTTAGTTAAATACTCGATTCGGATTCAGAGGTTGTTAATACTCGATAACACACCACTGCAAAGCATAAGGAGGTTAAAAGACAGAGCATTTGACGTCAGATAGATCAACAGAAGAAGACAGACAGGAAGTAAACAATAAAGGGAACAGCAGAAGAAGACAGACAGGAAGTAAACACATTTGGATGTTTCCAAAGAGTAAACTACGGTGCCAGCCAGTGTAGGTGAAGGCCAACATGAGTCTTGCTGCTGCCTGTAGTGAGATCGTACCATGCAGGGTGTCCTCGCCGTGAAGATCTGCAGGTATCTCAGCGCGGATGCCATCAGGCACACAGCAGTGGTCAGAGCGTTCAGAGCACACAGTGCAAACAAGACTTTCTGAGAGAGAAAAAACACAACATCAGATTAGACACAGAAAAAAAAGAAACCTGAGAAGAAGAGTGTAGTATAAAACGATGACTGATGAGCAGCATCATATCTCACTCTGTAGCGCTGGTGATTTACTTCACTAGATGCCGGTTCAGATCCCGCCAATGGACCTTCACTCATGTCATCCCCTTTAATCTTCTCTTTTAAATCGATCGCAGGAAAGGTAGGAGCGTTTTTTTTACCAGGGGTTTCCCTATTTCGACTTTCCTTGGACCTTACTTTCGTCAGCTCATTTTAGTCAAAATAAGTGACCTACAGAAATGTGTGTATTTTTGTTAACCTTCACATAGCCTAACAACTGAGGAGAGTGCTGTACATCACTCATCTCTGATCTGACATCAGCTCATTAACGAGCTGATGTCAGATCTCAGGATTAACTAACATCTTGGATGGTGATTTTTATCCTGTAAATGTTTCTGTATAATACATGAACTCTCTCCAATTTTAGATGTGTAAGTAGTATATATGTAATTACTCTGTTTAGTGTCTGGGCCCTACTTTAAAGCTTCGGATAGTTGATCAGGGTGTCCTATTTCATACATCTCTATTGTGTGCTATGATTTTACGTTTAAAACTTACAGAATGAACAAATAAATTAAATGAAATTCAATTGCAAAAAAGCAGATAACACTTTACAGTCTCAGTCTGATACAAAACATTACATCAGCAAAGTAACAGTGAGTCTCCATCTACAATTTAATTGAATTTGGATTTTGGGCATGTCCATAGCACAGGTACCGGAGTGTTATCAACATTACATTTCCAGCAGGCTGCACAATCTTTTAAACCAACTATAGGAGTGCACTTGAACAATAAACTGGAATGGACGGACAACAGTGATGCTCTCTTCACACTCTAAAAACGAACTCAGGGGACCTTTCACCTCCACTTAATTAAATGCATGGTTGCAAGATAAAAATGTGAGTTCATTGATTTGGATAAACATTTTGGGTTGCAAATATTAATTTATAAGTTGTGTTGACGTAATAATGTTGGTAATTACATCAACTTAATATTGTGTGTAATTTGAACTCTGATTTCTGCGTTAATTGACTTAAAACAAAATTCAAGTTGTAGTAAGTAATGCAATTGGCTTGATAACTTCATTGTTCTCCACCTTAGTTAAGGATTTCAAGTCCACTCCCACTTAACATGCCTGGACAAGTTCCGACAGTTAAGACAAATAGAAATATACAAAGGACATTTTAAGGTGAGTGTCATCTTTTGTCCTTCAAATACAGTAGATAGCCTTGTAGTTACACTGTATAGGCAAATTGCTGTTTGACCAAAATTAGCAGCCTTTGAACTGAATAGTTCTGTGAGAGGGTAAAAAGTAGTAGAGGCTACTGTGAGAGTAAAAATACTTTGGTTAATATTGTGATATCGCTTTTTATTAAAAATGAATCTCAGTGAAGCAGATCAAGTACATGCTTCTTGAGGTAGGATCGTTATTTAGAGTTGTCATTGAATTGCAAATTGTTGGCAGTCACCCATTCAGAATATATCCATTTAGGTAATTTCTCTTTTTTTTCCTTTTTCAAAAATAGCACAATACAATTGAAGCACGCAGAGAACTATAGCCATCCGCTGCCTTGTCGTGTACCTTGGAGAAAAGGAAGAGGACCTTTTCAAGGAGTTTAGCGACGTAATTAAAAATCTTGAAATAAAATAAAATCCATGGGCAGAGTGTAAAAACACAGGACAAAAGCACTGCTCTCTGTCAGTTACATTTTGAAGCATATTGCACTTTTGGCCACACCCCAATCAATAATATCTTAGCAACATTCAGCATGGATAGGTGTTGACAGCAATGGCATGGGAAAAGGATTGTGTAACATTTGAAAAGTGGCTTCTGCTCTTCTTAACCAGTTCAAATATTGTATGGAACCTGCAAAAAAGATGAGAAGATACACTAAAACTTGCACGGTTTTGATTGACAAAATCTGTCCACATGCATTTAACCACTAGGCAAAGTACTCAAAAGCACCTCTGTGTGTCTTCAGGACCACATTGCCATGATGACACACACATGCAGACTCAACAGGTGAAAACAAAACCAGCGTTGCTTTAGCAGCTGGTAATAATGGCTCTGAATTCGCTAAGAGTGACAGTTTAAAAAGTATGCAGTTACCTAAGTCCTTATCTCTTATGCGCTAACCTATTATTTAATGTGCTTCAAAAGGACATGAATATCGCCTTCATCAGTGACCGGTCCACCCCAGGATCTGACCATACGATGGCAACCATTGTGGTGGAGGGAACATCTTTGTTACATCTGTTGTCCAATTGATGTGTGTGATCTGCAGATTGGTGGCCATTGAGAGTTTGTTACTGTAGTTTTACAAAAACTTTACAGATTTTATATATTTGGCACTGGTTTTAAATATGCAAAGGCCCTCTAACTTCGATGTGATGGCAGCATTTATTTGCTGTGTCCCCATTTCCCATGGTAATATGGCTAATGTGTTTATTTATTATTTGTGGGGCAATATACATTTGTGTTATTCATCTTTTTTTTCAAGATTTAAATGAAGCTCAGCGCAAGTTCTTTCAGGAAGACTGGGTGTATATACATTCACTCCGCAGCTGCATATAATCAGCTCATCACAGGCGTTCTCTTTAACCTATTACATTTCACCTCATTCTCCAGCAGCCAATCAACGTGCTGCAGCCAAACTATAAAATGGTTCTCCTCTCTCCTGCAGTCAGCTGTGATTTCAGGTGTTCATGCACCTTATCATATGGCATGTGTCAATAAATGTTCAAACAAAATGAATTCTCTCCTGATTGAAACATCATGTGTTGAAATAAACAACTGCAGTTCAAAATAAAAAGTGAATTGCCTAATATTTTTGTTGTGGAATCAATTAATTTCTTTCTTTAAAGGCAAAAACATGAAAAAGCTAAGAAAAAAACTATTGAATACAATATATTTGGAGCAACTTAATTTATAAATGGTTGTCAACTTAAAAACGTGCGTTCACAATGATGGTAATTACGTACATACAACTTAAAGTTCCTTTTAAATCATGTGATAAAACAACTTAATCTTTTGAGTAATCAACTTCAAAACTTGTGTTTATAATACCAATTATTAAGTAAGTGGTAATTAAAAACACCTCTAATTGTAAAGGAAAAGCCTTCTCCCCTAACTCAAATAACTTTGTTGCTTTAAGACAATTTCATGAGAAGTTGTCTTAACTCAAACATCGATGCAAACTGTTGCGTTGATTTTCTTTGTTGAGCCAAGGCATTTGTTTTAGAGTGCAGGAAGAAACACCCAAGTTGTTTTTCCTGAGGAGGCAAAGCTGCTGCAGATGTTCTACCAGTTTGTGGTAGCCAGTGTACTATTCTTTGCTTTGCAGGGGAGGTAACACCAACACACAAACACAATCGACAATCAACAATCGACAATCAAGGGCTAACTGTTGTAACTCGACAGATATGTTAGGTTTAGTTATGTTTTTACTTTAGTTTTGTGTTTTGATCTTGTCACTTCCTGTTTTTATTTTGAAAGTAATCTTTCCTCTCATTCCAGATCCCACATTTCCTGCCTTTGTGTGTTTCCCGCCCTTGAGATTGCTTGGCGCTGCCCTGATTGTTTTCACCTGTGCCCATCCCCCTCACCTATATATAGCCCTGGTGTTTCTTTGTTCCTTTGTCAGTTCGTTATGTTTCATGTCGTGAGAACCTGGGCCTTTTTGACTCCTGATACCTACCTTGAGATTTAGACCTTTTGCGAAGTGAGTTTTTGAGTTGCTGTACAACTTAACTTTGGCTATTTTAACTACTTTCTATTTTTTGAAAGTGCGATTTAAGTTTTGTTATCAAAGAACATTCTATTTTTGGACAACTCTCTTCGAGTCCTGCTTTTGGGTCCTACGTCCTGTGTCTCGGTCCATAACAGTACGAACTGACCAAAATATGGACCCAGCGGATTCAGAGACAGTGAAGATAGCTCTGCGAGCTCAAGGATCGAGACTACACCAGCATGAGGAGCAGCTGGGCGCCATCAACCTGGGGGTGAGGGACCTGACCGGCCGTCAGGAAAATGTTCAAGCCTCCGTCAATACTCAGGTGAATCACCTTGCCGAACAGCTGCACCATGTCCTAGCTCACCTGGAAGCTGGTTCATCCCCTCAGCCTCCTGCTGTTGCTTACACACTAACTGCTCCAGCTGACCATGTGCCACTCCATGCTCCACCGCCTCGTCTGGCATCTCCAGAACGATTCTCCGGAGATTCCGGTGACTGTCGCCCTTTCATTGTTCATTGTGATCTCCATTATAAATATAACCCTGCTGCATTCCCCACTGATCACTCTAAAGTGGCCTTCATGGTGAGCCACTTAACGGGGAGAGCAGCGGCCTGGGCTACGTCCGAATGGGCGAGAGATTCACCTGCCTGTAATTCTCTGGATGTATTTACAGACACTCTCACCAAGGTGTTTAATCGCACGGCTCCTGGAAGGGAGGCAGCCAGATTACTGATGCAGATTAAGCAGAGCCAGCGCAGAGTATCGGACTATGCCATTGAGTTCAGGACCCTTGCAGCAGATAGTGGCTGGAATTCGTCAGCACTGCTGGACGCCTTTTTGTCTGGTCTTTCGGATTCCATTAAAGACCAGTTAATACCTTTGGACCTCCCAGAAGACTTGGATTCTGTCATTGCACTGGCAGTTCGAATAGACAATAGACTAGCCGAAAGAAAAAAAAGAAAGGTTCAAGAATGTGGCACGTCTGCCTCGACACCAAGGGGACACACCAAGCCATCGTCCCGCCTGGAGACCTCCTGCCGATACTCCTCCTGAGAGAAGAGTGCTCCCTATTGTCTCAGAGGAGCCCATGCAGTTGAGTCGGGCAAAGTTGACTCCGGAGGACCGTCTTCGGCGCATTCAGGAGGGCAGGTGTTTTTACTGTGGGGAGCAGGGGCACCTCGTGGCTTCTTGTACAGCAAAAGATCGGGCTCATCAGGGGCGAGGAGGACCCTGGTGAGCCGACTGTCATCTGGATTCCCTCCTCGTACATTGACACAGGTACAGGTAAAAGTAGACAGACATGTTTTAACTCAGGGGGTTCTCATAGACTCTGGTGCAGATGAAAGTTTAATGGATTGGGGGTTGGCCAAGAAGTGGAACTGTGTGGTAATTCCTTTGAAGCAACCATTAAAGGCCTCTGCTCTGGATGGTCGGTTATTGTTCACCGTTACCCATTGTACTATGCCCATTGAAATAACCGTAAATGCAACACACACTGAACACATGACTTTCCATTTATTTGACTCTGTTCAGCATCCACTTATTCTTGGTTACCCATGGTTAGTCAAGCACAACCCACACATAGACTTGAGATCTGGGAGGGTTAAGGGATGGGGAGAGGACTGCAAGCATTTCTGTTTGAGAGACAATAAGACTGGTGACAACACTCCCCATGCTAGGAGGATTGAGACCCAAGCTGTTGTTCAGATTGCATGTACAGAAATGACTGAGGTTATCCAAGTACAGGAGCAAGATTTCCCTGACAAGTCCAAGGTGCCCAGTTGCTATTGGGACCTGAAGGAAGTTTTTAGTAAAGCCCAAGCCACTGCCCTGCCACCACATAGGCCTAATGACTGTGCTATACACTTGGTACCTGGCTCCCCCATTCCCAAGGGTCGCCTCTACTCTCTTTCCGGACCTGAAAGGGAGGCCATGAACAATTATATTGAGACCTCATTGCAGGCCGGACTCATTCGCCCTATTCTCGTCAACGGCGGGAGCGGGCTTCTTTTTCGTCGACAAAAAGGATGGATCACTCCGGCCCTGTATAGACTACAGCCCTCTGAACGCAATCCACCATCAAAAACAGGTACCCTCTCCCACTCATCTCCTCCGCCTTTGAACTTTTGCAAGACGCCAACATTTTCAGCAAACTGGATTTAAGGAATGCTTATCATTTGGTGAGAATCAGGGAGGGGGACGAATGGAAAACTGGATTTAACACACCAAGTGGACACTATGAGTACCTAGTGATGCCTTTTGGCTTGACAAATGCACCGCCAGTGTTTCAGGCCCTCATAAATGAGGTGTTGGGGGACTTCCTGAATAAATTTTTTTCTCCTGACAACATATCCCACCAGCAGCATGTCCGTCAAGTCCTCGACCGCCTGCTACAGAACCAACTTTATGTTAAAGCAGAGAAGTGCTAGTTCCATGTCCAAACCACATCGTTCCTGGGTTTCATCATTGCCCCCGGTCAAATAAAGATGGACCCTGCCAAGGTCAGTGCCGTGGCTGAGTGGCCAGTTCCTGTCAACAGGAAAACTACAGCAGTTCCTGGGGTTTGCACATTTCTATAGATGTTTCATCAGAAATGTCAGTTCTATTGCTTCCCCGCTACATATACTTACCTCTCCTCATGTCCCTTTTGAATGGAACTCCAAAGCTGCTAACGCTTTTCAAGGCCTAAAAGAGATGTTCACCTCTGCTCCCATCCTCACCATCCCAGATCCACTTCGACAGTTCGTGGTAGAGGTGGATGCCTCTAACCTCGGTGTGGGGGCAGTTCTCTCTCAGCGGACTGCAAAGGATAATAAGCTCAATCCCTGCGCTTATCTCTCCCGTAAGTTGTCCCCAGCGGAAAGGAACTACGACGTGGGCAATCGTGAACTACTGGCAGTGAAACAAGCCTTGGAGGAGTGGAGACATTGGCTAGAGGGGGCCGCTCAGCCTTTCCTGGTATGGACGGACAATAAGAACCTCGAATACATTAAAAAGGCTAAGAGACTGAATTCACGCCAGGCTAGATGGACACTTTTCTTTAGTCGTTTTGATTTTACCTTGTCCTTTAGACCTGGCTCCCAGAAAACCAAGCCAGATGCCTTGTCCCGTCTGTTTGACCCTGAGCCTGCTGCCAAGGAACCAGAACCCATCCTACCACTGAACCGTGTGGTAGGAGCGGTAACTTGGCAGATAGAAAAAGAGGTGCAGCAAGCAAATGTTGAGAGCCCAGCACCTAGTGAGTGTCCGCCTAATAGGCTGTTTGTTACAGTGCCCTTACACTCCAAGATCATTCCCTGGGCTCACACGTCCTTGCTCACTTGTCATCCTGGGGTTAGAGGAACCATGTTCGCACTTAAGCAGCGTTTCTGGTGGCCGTCCATGGCTAAAGATGTTGATGAATATGTGAATGCCTGTCCTGTTTGTGCTAGCAGCAAAACCTCTTCCAGGTCTCAGGCTGGGTTGCTGCAGCCGTTGCCCATTCCTCAACGGCCCTGGTCTGACATATCCATGGACTTTGTTACTGGACTCCCGGTGTCTCAAGGTAATACCACTGTGCTAACAGTGGTAGATCGTTTTCTAAAATGACTCATTTTATTCCATTGACCAAGCTACCCTCGGCCAAGGAAACGGCAGAAATTATGATGATCAATGTGTTCCGGATACATGGATTTCCCAGGGATATTGTGTCAGACCGGGGCCCACAGTTTGTTTCCAAGTTCTGGAAAGAGTTCTGCAGTCTTATTGGAGCCACCGCTAGTCTCTCCTCTGGGTATCACCCCCAGTCCAACGGACAAACGGAGAGATTAAATCAAGTGTTGGAGACATGTCTGAGGTGCTTGGTGGCTCAGAATCCCTCATCGTGGAGCAAGCATCTAATCTGGGTGGAATACGCCCACAATTCTTTTCCTACCTCTGCCACGGCTCTGACTCCCTTCCAGTGCGTCTTTGGCTACCAACCACCCGTGTTTGCTGAGACTGAAAAGGAGGTCTTGGTCCCTTCTGCACATGCCCTGCTCAGACGTTGCCACCGCATCTGGACGGCTGCCCGTCAAATGTAATGTTGTGACTCGACAGATATGTTTGGTTTAGTTATTTTACTTATATGTTACTTTAGTTTTGTGTTTTGATCTTGTCACTTCCTGTTTTTATTTTGAAAGTAATCTTTCCTCTCATTCCAGATCCCACATTTCCTGCCTTTGTGTGTTTCCCGCCCTTGAGATTGCTTGGCCCTGCCCTGATTGTTTTCACCTGTGCCCATCCCCCTCACCTATATATAGCCCCGGTGTTTCTTTGTTCCTTTGTCAGTTCGTTATGTTTCATGTTGTGAGATCCTGGGCCTTTTTGACTCCTGATACCTACCTTGAGATTTAGACCTTTTGCGAAGTGAGTTTTTGTGTTGCTGTACAACTTAGCTTTGGCTATTTGAACTACTTTCTATTTTTTGAAAGTACGATTTTAAGTTTTGTTATTAAAGAACGTTCTATTTTTGGATAACTGTCTTCGAGTCCTGCATTTGGGTCCTGTGTCTCGGTCCATACAGATGTAGCGATTCATTTCAGACAGTTTGAAACGCGAGGGCCGTGATTGGTACGTGATCTGCCCTCGCTCAAGGGAAAACCTCCAGCTTGACTTGAGACCGACCCGTGATAGATAAATGTAATTATAATGAAGCCAGCTGCAATGGATCATTGATCCACCAGGGGGTGCAGTGGGGTTCCACACTGGAGCTCATGTGAAATAAAGTCAGATACAGTACGCTGGATGTACAGCGGAACTTTGTTAAGGTCCATCTGTCACGGATATCATACTACTGTGCTAAATAAGAGACATGTAATCATTTACAAAACATCACCATGTTGTTATTTAACAAAATAATGTTGTTTAGTCGAAAAAAACGAACGGGAGGAAATGCAGCCCGGCTCTTGATTTTTAATCCTAATTTAATCATCTTCACCACGATCATTTATGTTTATGTTCGCCGAATTGTCATGAAATCACTGACACATATGAATATACTGTATTCAACTTCATTAAAACGTTATTAACGTGCCTAAACTCATTAATTCACCAAAAATATGTATATTTTAATGGAGCTTCGTCGGTCGATCAGGATCCCAAAGTGTAGCGGAGGGATCCTCATCTGGATGAAGGGTGTTAGTTTCCCCATAAGGAACAAGTCGCTGCAAATTATCCCGCTTATTACATGGCCACATTCTCAACAAAGTAACGACATGACTCCCAATATTAATTAAAATGCTTTATGGATTTAGAAAATGTTTTTATGGATTTAAAAAATAGTTGTATTTATTTAAATTGACATGCATCCGCTAAGAAAAATAGTCCGTTGTTACCGTTTTTTAAACAGTCTGAATGAAACGGCAGCTCTCAGCTGTGTATTTACACAACTAATGGCCCATCAACCACAGCTCTCTCCCCCCCTCCCCCCCTGATCTTTCTTCTCCAGCAGCTAAATTAACAGTAGGTTACTCTGAGTGACCATAGACTGTATGTGAAGCTTACAGTTAGTGACGTAACAACACCATCAAAGCTGGTGGGTTGAGAGCAATACGGAAGGTAAAAATAACTAGAATAATTGTGATTTATTTATTGTGGCTTTTATGTTTTTAGGTATAAAATGTTATGTAATTCAGGCTTATAGTTCACCCTTCTCTAAAAGCCTTCAAAAATGACAATATCCATTGTCCATCCATCCCTCTCTGAAGAACCAGCACCTTACCGTGGTAGAGAGGTTTGTGTGTCCTGATGAACCTGGGGGCTGTGTTGTCTGGAACCTTGTGTTCCTGGTAGGGTCTCCCATGGCAAATTGGTCTCAGGCAAGGGGCCAGACTAAGATTGGTTCACAAGACCTCATGAAAGACGACACACGAAGTGAGGATACCCGGCCCGGAGGAAGCCCGGGGTCCCCTTCTGGAGCCAGGCCCAGAAGGAGGACTCGTCGGCGAGCGTCTGGTGGCCGGGCTTGCCACGGAGCCCGGCCGGGCACAGCCCGAAAAGGCGACGTGGGCAACACCTCCGATTCTCCGTCCCGCGGGCCCACCACCTACGGGAAACAGCGATGCGGTCGGGTGCGCTGCCAGAAGGGTGGCAGTGAAGGCAGAGGATCTCGACGGACCAGACCCGGGCGACAGAAGCTGGCTTTGGGGACGTGGAACGTCACATCTCTGGGGGGGAAGGAGTCGGAGCTTGTGCGGGAGGTGGAGCGTTACCAGTTGGATCTGGTTGGGCTCACCTCTACACACAGCGTCGGCTCTGGAACCTTACTTCTGGATAGGGGTTGGACTCTATTCTTCTCCGGAGTTGCTCAAGGTGTGAGGCGCCGGGCGGGTGTGGGGATACTCACAAGTCCCCGGTTGGGTGCTTCGTTGTTGGAGTCTACCCCAGTGGACGAGAGGGTTGCCTCCCTACGCCTGCGGGTTATGGGGGGGAAAACTCTGACTCTTGTGTGTGCTTATGCACCCAACAGCAGTTCAGAGTATACAGCCGTCTTGGAGACCCTGGAAAGAGTCCTGTATGGGGCTCCTGAAGGGGACTCTTTAATCTTGCTGGGAGACTTCAACGCACATGTGGGCAATGATGGAGACACTTGGAGGGGAGTGATTGGGAGGAACGGCCCCCCTGATCTGAACCGGAGTGGTGGTTTGTTACTGGACTTCTGTGCTAGTCATGGATTGGCCATAACAAACACCATGTTCGAACATAAGGATGCTCATAAGTGTACGTGGTACCAGAGCACCCTAGGCAGAAGGTCCATGATCGATTTCGTTATCGTATCATCGGACCTGAGGCCGTATGTTTTGGACACTCGGGTAAAGAGAGGGGCGGAGTTGTCAACTGATCACCATCTGGTGGTGAGTTGGGTCGAGTGGCGGGGGAAGCCCCTGGATAGACCTGCTAAGCCCAAACGTGTAGTTCGGGTGAACTGGGAACGTCTGGAGGAGGCCCAAGTTCAGGAGGCCTTCAACTCACACCTCCGGCGGAGCTTTTCGGGCATTCCTGTGTGGAGGTTGGGGACATTGAACCAGAGTGGTCGGTGTTCAAACCCTCTATTGCCGAGGCTGCGGCGGGGAGCTGCGGTCTCAAGGTCCTAGGTGCCTCAAGGGGCGGTAACCCTCGAACCTCCTGGTGGACACCGGTGGTCAGGGAAGCCGTCCGACTGAAGAAGGAGGCCTTCAGGGATTTGTTATCCCGGGGGACTCCCGAGGCAGTTGCAAGGTACCGACAGGCCCGAAGGGCAGCAGCCTCAGCCGTGGCCGAGGCAAAGCAGCGGGTGTGGGAGAAGTTCGGAGAAGACATGGAAAAAGACTTTCGGGCGGCACCAAAGTTGTTCTGGAAAACTGTCCGACACCTCAGGAGGGGGAAGGAGGGAACCATCCAAGCTGTGTACAGTAAGGATGGGACGTTTTTGACCTCAACTGATGGAGTGTTAGGGCGGTGGAAGGAGCACTTTGAGGAACTCCTGAACCCGACAACTCCGCCCTCTATGTTAGAGGCTGAGCTGGAGTATGACGGGGGATCGACACCAATCTCCCGGGGGGAGGTCACTGAGGTCGTCAAACAACTTCACAGTGGTAAAGCCCCGGGGGTGGATGAGATCCGCCCAGAAATGCTGAAGGCTCTGGGTGTTGAGGGACTGTCATGGTTGACACGTCCCATCAACATTGCGTGGAAGTCGGAAACAGTACCGAAGGAGTGGCAGACCGGGGTGGTTGTTCCCCTTTTTAAAAAGGGGGATCAGAGGGTGTGTGCCAATTACAGAGGCATCACACTACTCAGCCTCCCCGGGAAAGTTTACTCTAAGGTACTCGAAAGGAGGGTCAGGCCGATTGTCGAACCTCAGATTGAGGAGGAAAAATGCGGACTCCGTCCTGGTCGTGGAATGACGGATCAGCTTTTTACTCTCGCAAGGATCCTGGAGGGGGCCTGGGAGTACGCTTATCCAGTCTACATGTGTTTTGTAGACTTGGAGAAGGCGTATGACCGGGTTCCCAGGGAGTCACTGTGGGAGGTGCTGCGGGAGTATGGGGTAAGGGGGTCTCTACTCAGGGCCATCCAATCTCTGTACTCCCAAAGCGAGAGCTGTGTCCGGGTCCTCGGCAGTAAGTCGGACCCATTTCAGGTGAGGGTTGGCCTCCGCCAGGGCTGCGCTTTGTCACCAATCCTGTTTGTAATATACATGGATCGGATTTCGAGGCGTAGTCGTGGGGGAGGGGGTCTGCAGTTCGGTGGACTAAGGATTGCACCACTGCTTTTTGCAGATGATGTGGTTCTGATGGCTTCATCGGTCTGCGACCTTCAGCACTCACTGGATCGGTTCGCAACCGAGTGTGAAGCGGCTGGGATGAGGATCAGCACCTCCAAATCTGAGTCCATGGTTCTCAGCAGGAAACCGATGGACTGTCCACTCCAAGTAGGGAATGAGTCCTTACCCCAAGTGAAGGAGTTCAAGTATCTCGGGGTCTTGTTTTCGAGTGAGGGAACAATGGAGCGTGAGATGGGTCGGAGAATCGGAGCAGCGGGAGCGGTACTGCAGTCTCTTTACCGCACCGTTGTGACGAAAAGGGAGCTGAGCCAGAAGGCAAAGCTCTCTGTCTACCGCGCCATTTTCGTTCCTACCCTCACCTATGGTCATGAAGGATGGGTCATGACCAGAAGAACGAGATCGCGGGTACAAGCTGCCGAGATGGGTTTTCTCCGCAGGGTGGCTGGTGTCTCCCTTAGGGATAAGGTGAGAAGTTCGGTCATCCGGGAGGGACTCGGAGTTGAACCGCTCCTCCTTCGCGTCGAAAGGAGCCAGTTGAGGTGGTTCGGGCACCTAGTTAGGATGCCACCTGGGCGTCTCCCTAGGGAGGTGTTCCAGGCACGTCCAGCTGGGAAGAGATCAAGGGGTAGACCTAGAACCAGATGGAGGGATTATATAGCTTCGCTGGCCTGGGAGCGCCTTAGGATCCCCCAGTCAGAGCTGGTTGATGTGGCCAGGGAAAAGAAAGTTTGGGGCTCTCTGCTGGAACTGCTACCTCCGCGACCCGACCACGGATAAGCGGGAGAAGATGGATGGATATTCATTGTAATTTAATAAATCCTTCCAACACACACTGTAAAAAATAGCTTACTGTAAGTTAAGAAATCATTCCAATATGTACATCTTCTGATGTAACAACAATAACATTATAAATAGTAACATAGCTGAACATGGTATTGCACATTTAGCTTTGAGTGTTACTGACCTGAGATGTTTTTATTACATGAATTAAGGTGACTGAGGCTTTTTAACATACAGGGATGCAAACTCATCAGGTATGAAAAAGGTGACAAGGATCCGAGCCCCCGGCTCCCCCACCCCACGGAATAACAGAGGATTTTAGCAGTCAGAACAACTAAAGCAGCATGGTTAATAATAACAGAAATGCCAAAGAGTCACATCTAATAGAAATATATAAAAGCATTTATTTTAAATTGTTTGGCAGTCAGTTTATAATTTTGGCAGCACTGTTGAGCATTTTGAAAATGTATTTTCATGCCTCTGTGCAAGGCCTAAGTCTTTTTATCTTTATAGCCACATGGTGTAAAGTAACTAAGTTCATAAACTCAACAAGTACTATACTTGGGCACAATTTTGAGATACTTGTACTTTATTTAAATATTTCAATGTTTTGCTACTTTGTTCTTCTACTCCACTACAGTTCAGAGGTACATGCTGTACTTTTCCTCCACTCCATGTATGTATTACCTTTAGTTACTTTACAGATCTGGATGAATGATGTGAAATATAATCAAGTATTAATTCCGACTTTAGTTCCACCTGGAGTAAATCCACAAGCTACCCTGCAGTATACAAAGTCATTCAAACTAGCTGCACCTTTACCAGCTTTGAGAACACTTTCATGATCAATCATTATAAAACATATCATATCTATTATTCTGAAATGGACCAATCTGCACAATGACTACTTTTACTGTCGCTACTTTCACTATATTTTGATGATAATACTTTTCTACTTTTACTTGAGGAACATTTTGAATGCAGGACTTTTACTGTAACAGAGTATTCCTACACTCTGGGACTATTACTTTTACTCAAGTACAAGATCTGAGTACTTCTACTTTTACTCTAGTACAAGATCTGTGTGCTTCTACTTTTACTCAAATACAAGACCTGAGTGCTTCTACTTTTACTCAAGTACAAGATTTGAGTACTTCTACTTTTACTCTAGTACAAGATCTGTGTGCTTCTACTTTTACTCAAGTACAAGATCTGAGTACTTCTACTTTTACTCAAGTACAAGACCTGAGTACAGTGGCGGCCGGCCCATAGGGGCGCTAGGGGCGCCGCCCCACCTCTTCCCACATACAAAAAAAAAAAATATATATATATATATATATATATATATTACAAATATATATATTTTATATTTTTTATTTTTAATGAACAAGGTAAATATCATACAATTGTTATCAGTAAAATGTATAATCTACAATAAAATCTTGTTTAAAATTGTGGAACGATTTCTAAAGTTACTGATAAGTCACATGTTTCCTGCCTGGCCTTGCCCTTGGCATTAGTTTATCATTACGGGGCGCTGCCCCCGAGCCAAACAGCAGCAACCAGCACGTTGCAAAAGTCTCAATAGTAAATTGTGCCGCCGAAACATAATTTCAGCCAATCAGCGCCGTCAAATATTTTGGTCAAGAGAGCGCTCACGTTGGCGCCCACGGTGGCGCCCACGTTGCTTACGTGCGTTGACGTGAGTTCTTTTTTAGACTCGTGAGGAACTGGGGTAGTATCTATAGTAACTTAGTGTAGGCGGAGCCGTGACGTCATCTTCAATGAGCTCCCCAGAAAAACAACACAGCCGTTAGCTCTTAGCACTCAGAGCTCACAGCTCTTCATATCTGTTCAAAAACTAGACAAAAGTTAAACAAGTACAAACCACATACTGTCTGTGTCATGGCAAATACAGTCGCTGGTTTATTTATGTCTGTATAGACCGTTGTTATAAAACAAAAACTGTCCAGTATCATAGATCCATCTTACTCCAGGGTGATAGCAGGACACCCCATGTAGTCACTCAGAAAAAATCAGGACATTCTGATGTACAGTTTCAAAATAAAAGACCTTTGGGGACAGGGATGATAGCTCATATATGAGACTTCAAAGATCTTTTATTTTGAAACTGTACATCAGAATGTCCTGATTTTTTCTGAGTGACGACATGGGGACGACATGGGGTCATTTTTTGACTCTACCGTAATGCATCTATAGGATATTCACGCACCGCAATATCACGTGAGGGCTGGCTTGACTAGGTTTTCCCGAGTGGAGGCTGGCTTGACCGCAGTTAGTTTAGCATACTCAGCCCGACTCAGCCTGGTTGTTCCTGGCCCTAGAACCACGATTTTATGGGGCCATTACATCACCAGAAGTCCCAATTTAAGGGGTCATGTCTCCCCCCAAAAGATTTTTTTACTCACAATATCAACAGCCCCACCAAAAATATTTTCCACCAGCCGCCACTGCCTGAGTACCTCTACTTTTACTCAAGTACAAGATCTGAGTACTTCTACTTTTACTCAAGTACAATATATATATACTTATACCACCTCTGTTTATAGCCTATGAAAAAAACTATTAGAAATAGAAGGCTAAAGCTAACGTTAGCAGATAGTGACAATGTATGCTAGCTAGCTAGCTCAACGATTCCTTAAATAATATTGCCACAGAAAAATGTTTCAGTTCACATCACGCTCTGCCGCTCCGACAGGGAGCTCTGCTCTGAACACCTGAACGGCCCGTTCTAACAGCTGTTCACCAGTGGTCCAGTCTGTGCCACAGTGACTCCGGACGCACAGTTAATATCAGGGCCGGCCCTAGACTTTTGGGGGCCCTAAGCAAGATTTTGTTTGGGGGCCCCCCTCACTCTAGCGCGTTCTCACTACACACAACACGGAACCAACTTTTGTCTTATGATGTTAGTATGAGCACACATATTGTACAAATAAGCATGTAAACACTAAAGTGGGACCTGAGAAGAGCAGCACAGTCTTTAAATTGACTACAAATAACTACCTAGGCTATAACTAATGACTATATAAACTCAGTGAACAGAAATATAGAAACTCCTCAGTGACATATGTTTTGTTGTTGTGGCTCTGAGTCTGTACTCCAGCACATTAGATTTGAAATGAAACAAGGACTATGAGGTTAAAGTGCATACTGTGACCAAGTATTAAATATGACTACTTTGTTGAAGTGTATGTTAATTTGTCCAATATTACATTTGATCCCCCATTTTAGGGGATCAAAAGTACTCTGACAAATGAACATAAACTTGAATAAAGTAGTCATATCAGATAGCACTGATGAACTGACAGTACAGAATAAAAAGACTGACAAAGTGACCATCACTGTTCAAAGATAGATATTTTTAATAAAAAACACTCAACACTAAATAGAATATATAAATAGATCCAAAAATACCTTTAAAGGATTAAATAATATGTGCAAAACAAACTGCTTAACAATGAAATGAAATGTAAAAAAACAAATGCAAATACAAATGTTCCTCTCGTACGTACAGTCAGAATTGTTCTCTTCTTGCTTTCCTGGAGGCAAAGTCATTGATGACCTGATCATAGGAGATCTGGCTGCCAATCTGGTGGTTTATGCTGATTATTGCCATTCCACTCAGGCGATCCTGGGCCATGGAGGACCTCAAGTATGTTTTTATCAGTTTGAGCTTCGAGAAGCATCTCTCTGCGGACGCCACTGTCACTGGAAGGGTACAGGCTATTCTCAGCGCTATCCAAAGATTTGGATAGATCTCACACAGCTCGTTTTCATTTAAGAAGGTGAGCATCTCCAATGTGGTCATATCTTCTTTGGGAAGCTCTGGAAGGCTTTGCATCTCCATGGCTAGCTCTCTCCAGTCAACGTCTGCCTCTTCGCCACATGTCAATGTTTTTCCCAGCAGGGCACATTGGTCTGTAAGTGACTCATCATCCAGATTATGGAAGTTGTGAAGCACTCCAAACTTGTCTCTTACTTCCCCCAGGGACTTGAATCTGTCCTCCAAAGACTGGATGCCACAGTCCACCACAACATTAAAGAATCCTGTTTCCAGTCTCGTCATGGCATCAGCCACTGCCTCGTCAGCTGCCTCGTAGGCAAAATGCCTCTTTTTGCTCCGCAGCCTCTTTTCTTTCAGCACTGCCTCAACATTCATATTTCCACAGAGCTCTTTTGCTGTGGCCTGAGCATCTGTGAACCCAGTGGCCCTGTAGGTTACCAGCGATGCTTTGGTTTTGTCTAAGAGACTGACCGCAACATCCAGCTGCATGTTGACAGACTGAAGGAGCTTGCTAACTGTATTGATCTTTGACAGAATATCATACCAGACAACAGTGCAGATTTGGAATCTAAATGATCCAATTTCTTCTGCCAGGGATTGGGCCTCAATTCTGACCATGAGATCATTTGCGTTTTCCCTCACCTCTAGCAAAGCCTCCCTGACCTTATCCGTTTGGTAGCGCAACGGCTCGATGCTATTCACTCTGCTCTCCCACCGCGTCTCACTCCAGGACTTGAGAGTGATGTCCACATGTTTTTTCAGGATGGTCCACCTTTGGGGAGAACCTGAAAACAAGGTGTACAGCTTCTGAACATTACCAAAGAAGCAAGTAGCATCTATTGATCCTTTGGCTGAATCCGCCACCATCAAATTCAGTGTGTGGGCTGCACAAGGAACATACAGAGCTCGAGGATTCTTCTCCAACAGCCTGGCCTGCACCCCTTTATTTCTGCCCTTCATGTTTGCACCATTGTCATAGGATTGTCCTCTGCAGTCCTCAAAGGGGATCTTCAGCTCCTCCAGCCTGTTCAAAATGAGTGTAGACAAACCAAGCCCTGTGGATGCAGGGGCTATGATGAACCCCAGAAAGTGCTCCCTGATCTCAGTCCTTTTCTTCACACTCACTGTTCGAATCACAACAGTCATCTGCTCCTGGTGGCTGACGTCTGGGGTGCAATCCAAAATGATGGCAAAATACTTGGACTCTTTGATTTCAGCCACCATTGCTGCAAGTATTGTGTCACTGATACAGGACATGAGTTCATTTTGGATTGTTTTACCCAAGTATGTAGTGTAATTTCCTCCACTGTCAATGCGTCTGATGTGTTCTTTCAGAACAGGGTCAAACTTGGCAATTAGCTCAACTTCTTTGAGGAAATTCCCGTTGTTGTGGTTATGCAGGGTGTCAACAGTCCCTCTAAGTCCCAGGTTCCTCTCTGCTAGAGATTGGATGATGGAAACCAACCGAATGAGCACCTCTCTTCACCTCTTCTTCTCTGCCTCCAGGAGGTACAACTGTGTTTTGTCTATTGTCTTCCCTTTTCTAAGACGGAGCTCTAGTTCCTTCCAAGTCAACACACTTTTCACATGATCTGGGCTGTTGTCGTGTAGCTTCAGTAATGCGCCAATATTCACCCAGTCCTGTTGTCCCTCTGTTATGAGCTTTAATTATTTCTTGGAAAACAACTTGCAGCAAAAGCAGTAGACTGAATCATTGTTCTTGGAGTATATTAACCAGCTTCGCTTAACTTTCTCACCATTTACAATTGTTCTAAACATGTAATGATAATGAAAGCTTCTGTTGTTTGGTGTTTTCGGGAATACAAAATCTCTGTCCACCTGTACTGGCCCCCTAATCACCAGATCTGTACGTACGTGATCGTTAAGTACTGATGGCCACCCAGTTGGATCCATTGGTGAACCAGAGAGAAAAGGAGTAGAAGTTACAGAGGTAGGTGTAGTAGGCGTAATGGTACTGCTCTCAACTTCAATGGGTACAGAAATACCTATAGGGAAATTAATTTTAAAAAATAAGTTTTTGTTACTTGACATGTTTACAAGTTGATGTTCCTGGCAATGAACAACACAGTTGAATGATTGAACACAATAGTAATAATAATATTCATAATAATAATAATAATAATAATAATACCATGATTGATTGGACATATAGTGCTTTGCTTTTCTTGACAAACAAAGTTAAGGTCTCTTTGATGTAGGCCTAAACTTACCAGCATTGTCAGAGGTGGTTTCTTCAGTGATGGAAGTTGATGGAACTGCTATGGAATAAAGAAGTATATCATTGTTTAATATATGACTATAGGACTGTCTCTAGATCAGCTGTCTTTTCACCACTATGGCGCTGCTTTTGAGATAGCTCCAAAGTGCTGATCCAGAATCAGTCCTTAAAAACAGGTATCATCAAACTCCTGCCCCATGCATGACAGATATTTATTATAAGCAATGAACAGCGAGCTTGCTCAATAGAACTTCGACAAATGGCAATTGTAGCTAGCTCTATGGGCTTAATCTATACACTTAACACATCATTTACCAGCATTGTCTGAGGCGGTTTCTTGGATGACATCGGAGTCACTGGTGCCAACAGCTGACCTTGTGGTTTCACATTCACCAACAGCAGCGGTGGAGCTTGATTGACCTGCTATGGAATAAAGAAATATATGATTCGTAATGTAATGACTTAATATTCCAAATTCAGAAAGCTCTCACTTTGGGCCCATTTGAACTCACCAACAGTGTCCTCAGTGGACGTTGTGGTGTGTGCTGGCACCTGCTGTGGGCTTCCAAAGTACTTCAGAAGTGCTCCTGAGGAGAGTATGTTACAGAGTTAAGCTTTATGGAAACAGACTTGAAATGGAACATCAAATGGAACATACTAGCTTTATAAAGCTAATTCAATATTCAGCCAATGAATACTTGCATTTACATGAACTTAGAACCCACACAATGATGTTTGGATAGTTCGATAGATAGATAGATAGATAGATAGATAGATAGATAGATAGATAGATAGATAGATAGATAGATAGATAGATAGATAGATAGTACTTTATTAATCCCAGGGGAAATTGGTTTACTTGGTCAAAATATGAAACAAGCACATATACCTAGCTAACATTAGCTACGAGTGTGACTTGCTGCCTGAGCTAAACTTTTCTAAAGTAAATTAATCAGTAACGTTAATAGCATCGCATTATTCTACAGAAAGGCTGAGATAATAATGATAACTTGGCTAGTTAGCTAGCTGTAACGTTAGCTAGAAAGTAAGTAGTAGTAGTAAGTAAGTTAGAATACTCCCAAATCCAAGTTATCCAACTATTGTTAGTGGGACACAGGACAGGAGACAGAGCCATAATATGAAGTTACATACCTTTATTGTCTTGCCTTTTTTCTTCATTAAGTTTTCTATTTTTTCGTTTTTGATCACCAGAGGCGTATGTCCTTTTTTTGCCAGACATCATGCAAACTGAAGGCACCACAGTTGAGCGCTCAGCTTTGCCTGCCTGCTCGCTCAAGTTGTCACAGCGTTACAAATGTGCCACAAAACCAACCAATCGGAGAACTCGAGAAGGTCAATTCTGATTGGCTGGTCGTCTCCAATCATATCTTCTATCTGAGATAGATGAGAGTAACACCTACGCCACGACGATTGTTTTTGTACTCCAAATATTAAGCAAAATATGTCACATTATATAATGACTGTTACAGAGTCATCATTTTGAGAAAAAGGCCTTCAAAGTTTCCTCTTCTCTGGATCGATCTGATTGATTATTAGCGGAGCAAATTATCAAAATAGTACGGAGGGAAGATATTTTCGTTTGGATTACTGGTCTGGGGGAAGCCCGCGAGTGTGTGTGTGTGTGTGTGTGTGTGTGTGTGTGTGTGTGTGTGTGTGTGTGTGTGTGTGTGTGTGTGTGTGTGTGTGTGTGTGTGTGTGTGTGTGTGTGTATTTTTGCATGTGTGTGTATTGTGGGAAAACACTCGAGAAACACCGGCTGTTGTTATGCCTGCTGTGACGTCAAGTTACTCCGTTCTCCGCTTTTAATTATGCCGTTACAAGCTTCAAAGTTGTATTTATCATCTGAATTTGCCGAAACAAGTTTAATATTCTGAAAGCCAATACTTTGTTTATTTGAAATCAGATGAAAACAAACTGTAACGGACCCTGCCGTGTTATCTATGATTACTATACACAGGGATGCAAACACACGTATGGTGAAAAAAGAGAGAACTATTCGAAGCAGAAAAAAAACAGCGTAATATACCATCTGACAAAGGCCTGCGCTATAATGCTTCAATTAACTGGCTATTCTTTATAATATACTCTGATCAATAGGAGACAGAGATGTTAAGTTATAAATCAAGGGTTTTTATTATTATTTACAGCAGGGGTGGGGAACCTTTTTCCTTTCAATTTTTACAACATCCTCCGAGGGCCGTACCAATTATTGAACTGCTTAAAAAAACAAAAATCACAGCCCATTAATTTGGCCTTTCTTTCATGCTGTGCAAAGAAAAAGCAACCTCTTAATCCAGATATCTTGCCATGACTCGCGCATGCACGCACGCACGTGCATGGTTGTGGCAGAAAGATATGGACACAAGATGTGTGCAAATGTATTTAGTATCCTATCCATGTGAACATGATTTAAGTGGGGGGGACCTAACCTCCTCTAGTGGGGTCTCGGGAAGATTTTTTTTTAAATATTGAAGTTAAAAGCATCAATCTGGTGCACTTTGAGAGCAACATGAAGAGATCTATGGATACATCTCAACACCCATTTGAAACAGAACTGTAAGCAGATTTTTTTTTGGGGATATTTTACAAATCACTCCCCTTTTAAACTCTATTCTTGTTATTTTTAACAACTTTTTTGTTACTGTCATATTGCATTTTATACCTGTTTTTCATTTAGACTAATGTCTCATTAATAATTATAATGATCATATCAAGGTGTGCCTAACCTCACTGAGCTGAGGTTATTTGAGCCTCTCAGGAGAGAGCTCTTTTCCACCTGGTTGTAGAAAAGCTCTTTAAATTCGTTAGCATAGCTAGCTAACCAGATGCTAATAACAACAGATCGCCACTGTGCTTACAACTAAAGAAAGCCACGCAAACACCGCGGTGTGTACGGCTCCTTATGGGTACTGCAATATTTGAAGAGCTGGAGCGGCGTTCCGGTGCACTCCGTCAGCACTCTAGTCTACACTCCTTTCCGACGAGACGTATACCACGTGAAGACACGTTACGCTCGTGTTGTGTTCAAGGAACCTGCCCTTGGCCAGGAAAAACAGGCACTCGCTTGTTTAATTATTTTGCGGTCTAGATTTCTTCTTCTTTTTTGAAGTGAAAAGTTGTCCGTTAGTCGGACTGACGGACGGACGGACCCCCCCCCACCCCCAAAACGAAAACTCTTTGGTTCTCCGCGAATTACACAAGTCACCCAAATCAGCGTTAAAAAAGCGGGAGGCGCCGAAAAGCGACTAATTTGCATCACTGTATACACCTTACATTCATCATTTCAGCGGAGGGAGGGGAAGCGGCGCTGCGGAACAGCAGAGTGGCGAGTGAGAGCTGTCATCCTCCCTTTACAAGCTTCAAATGCCTGTAGCTAATGAGATTGAATCAGTGTTCGAATTACCCATTTGCTTTCGGGGGAGCCCTATTTATTTATTTTATTGCTAATCATATAGGCAGACCTGAAAGATCTATATGTGTCCTGCATTAGGTCAACATTGATCGCCAATAGCTTGTTTGGTAGGACATCTTTTTTTCTCCTCTCCGAAATCTCGATCGCTTTTTCGTTTGCCTGGCCCTTATGGTGATTATAAATCTTTTTCCGCAGGTTATTCTTTTAATCACTGCTGACTTTTCCCTGAATCCTTTCTTGTGAAAGGTGCACTCCGGTGGATTTTTCTGCGAGCGGCAGAGAGATCAATATACTTTTTGCCTCTTTGCAAATCTCATATCCACATTCATCAGAAAAGATGGAGTGAGTGGAATGAAAAGCCATGGATAGCTTTCATTCCACTCACTCCATCTTTTCTGTGTCCAGTTAAAAGGCAGGTCATGGGCATCGTCAGGTTTGCTAGTGCAGGTGGCGCCGGCGGCTGTGGCCGTTGTTGAAGCCTCTTCAGGCTCCGCATCGGTAAGCCTCTCCCTCGGTGTGGAGCTGTCAAACGCGACCCTAACGCCGCTTACAGCCGGCTAGCTAAAAGTTGTTCCGTTCACGTTGTCATTTTTAGAATCCTTCGCTTCTTTGCTTGTGAATCCAAAAGCTGCGAGGCTTGGCTGATTTCGTTTCGCCATATTTTTTATGAACATTTCAAATACGCCGCCGGCATCACCGCCGTAACCATAGCAACGTAAGTAGCGTAAAGAATGCAGCGCCGCCACGTACAGATGGCAACACCCAGAAATATTCACAAATATAAAACAAATATTCAGAAACTGTAATGAACAATGACTATTATTTATTTCAAGAACTTTTATTTACAGAAACTCAACATTTCTAATCTGTGTGACACAAATATGCAGCTCCCCCTATTTATCTCAAAGTCGGCCTTCAGGGGAGCTCCCTCCCTCTTCGGGGGAGCCAAGCTCCCCCTTGGCTCCCCCCCATTTCGAACACTGGATTGAATATAACAATCAAAAATAACAAAATATACACAGCTAGATCAGATCGCGTTTTAGATGCGACTTTAGAGTAGAGCAACGGTGTACTGAGATAAAAAAAAAAAAAAAAAAGATTTAAATTTTTTTTTTTGCTAGGGGGCGCCTCAGTGGCTGCGGGGCCCTAAGCGGCCGCTTATGTCGCTTAATGGGTTGGGCCGGCCCTGGTTAATATTAACGAACGCACCCGTAGGTAATGTAGCTGCTGAAGCTAGACCATCATCTCGGAGCAGCAGAGCCTTATTATACATCCATAAGCAGAGCCGACAGGCAGGAAGACTCGAGCACACAGCTCGTACTTCATTATAATATATAAAAAAAGAACACCATGCGTGTCATGATGGCACATAACAGCTCACGGTCGCAGATTACTCCGGGTCCCAGACCCCCCCATACCCCAAAAATATTTTTATTGCAGATCTACATGAATCTGACAAACGACTTATTTTGGATTCAAAACGGCGAATTTCGCCGAAAGGTGACAAGTTTGCATCACTGAACATAGACAGAGCACAACTGAAACATAACATCTGAGATGTAACAACATAATACACTTTTTGGGGATGCTTGGGACGTGAGTGAGGGACACGGCTTAGAACGGGCGTGTCGCCTGGCAGGACAGGAGAGTGTGTGCACCAGTCTGCCTTGATCTATGAATTCATGTCCGTGACACTCACTGCTGCCCACAGCTGTTTTATAGAAGGAAATTTCTTCACTTCATGAAAGTGTTTTAACCACACACACCTCTACACACACATGACGGGTGTTATTTTCCCCATAAGGAACAAGTCGCTGCAAATTATCACGCTTATTACACGGCCACATTCTGAACAAAGTAACAACATGACTCCCAATATTAATTTAAATGCTTTTATGGATTTAGAAAATGTTTTTATTGATTTAAAAAATAGTTGTATTGATTTAAAAAATAGTTGTATGTATTGATTTAAATTGACATGCATCCGCTAAGAAAAATAGTCCGTTGTTACCGTTTTTTAAACAGTCTGAATGAAACGGCAGCTCTCAGCTGTGTATTTACATAACTAATGGCCCATCAACCACAGCTCTCTCCCCCCCTCCCCCCTTGATCTTTCTTCTCCAGCAGCTAAATTAACGGTAGGTTACTCTGAGTGACAAGCTTACAGTTAGACACAACACTGTCATTGCAAGTGACCCTCAGTTAGTTGACTTTTATGTTCAACTGCTAAATTCGTTACTGATAAAAAAGGGCTTCTACTGTACCTAATTACCTTAACACTAGAACCGCCAGAGGTTTTTGTATAGGCCTACCTAAACCCGTCAAATCCCGCAATTAGAATGCAAATTTTAACAACATAGGGTGCTACATAATACACTTTCAGGAAAAGTCACGGACTGGGAGACTTTAATATTTTATTGAAAAAAAGTTACATTGCGCAGACACAACACACATCACACACATTGACCCGATTGGCGGTTCTAGTGTTAAATAAACTCACTAATTAATTAAACCAGTTCAATACGCATTATTCCTATTCTTATCATTCTTTATGAGCGCAGAAATAGTCTTAAAATCAGATCTGTTTTTTAAATGAAATCTGACAGCAGGCAGTTAGCTCTGATCACCTATGATAAATGCGCCGCACCTAATCGCTGGCCATTCAGCCACAGACACTGTTCGAAATAGGGGGGAGCTAGGGGGAGCTTGGCTCCCCCGAAGAGGGAGGGAACTCCCCTGAAGGCTTACTTTGAGATAAATAGGGGGAGCCCAAAACAATCGTGCATATTTGTGTCACACAGATTAGAAATGTTGAGTTTCTGTAAATAACAGTTCTTGAAATAAATAATAGTTATTGTTCATTACAGTTTCTGAATATTTGTTTTATATTTGTGAATATGTCTGGGTGTTGCCATCTGTACGTGGCGGCGCTGTATTCTTACTTACGTTGCTATGGTTATGGCGGTGATGCCGGCGTGGTATTTGAAATGTTCATATTGATTTTTTTTTAACCCCTTAACGCCTATTGTCGCGAATTCGCCTCAAACCGCTTCTATTAAAAATGCAGCCGAGATCGTGCATGTGTTCCCCCAATGCCGGTTCATGTCTCTTCGATACGGACCTAGGAACGTTTTGCAAAGCACTTGTTTCTAGTAGGACCGGTCAAAGTGGGAGCTACATCCGGTCGACGAAGGCGGGCATATCCGGTTAGACGCTAATGAGTGGAGAAGGCAAATACGAATAGATACGTTCCTATTTGAGGTAAGTTATTGAAAAAAAAAATATGTTTGCTGTTTATTGTTTGTTTGTGCAGCTAACGAAGCAGAATAGAATAGTTTTGACAGATATTTCGGAAGTTATTTGAAGTTTTTCTGTGTGTCGCGAATTCGCTACATTCGGTCTACATTGGTTACAATCGGCTTCATATTGGCTACATTCGGCCGTATCTAAACAATACTATATTTAGCGGTAGTCATACACAATTTCTATAGGAAATACAATTCTAGTAACTTTCTATAATCCTTATAAAGTTACAATGTTGAATATAAATGCAATTTTTGCCCTTTATTTTTGCTCAGGAGAAAAAATGAACACATCCATGTTTTATGGAAAACGAACTCCTGGAGTACAAACCAGGGTTCCACCATCAGATAGTGAGGACAGTTGTCTGAGTGAGAGTGGAGACAGTGATGAGGATGAGGATTATAGACCTGCACCAGGTGATGAGAATAGTAGTAATAATGTTATAATATCAGTGTTTCCCATTCATTGCGAGACTGGCAGAAAAGTCAGTGGGAAAACGCTGAATATTGTTATAATATTGTGCAGCTTTTTGTTGTTAGCCAAATATTTGTGGATGTCACAATGAGTAGCCTACATGTTTTGTATTATGTAAATAACGATGTCTGCATTCAATAGTGGCTTTTTTTTTTTTCATTTTTCTTGACCTCAAAGTATGGAAAGCTGTTTTCAAAGAACTTTTCTGTCTTACAACTGTACTCATAAATCATAAATAAAAATGTCTGCTCTTTTCAATAGTGACCTTTTTTTTTTTACATCAGGTGACGAAAGCAGCATCAGCAGCAGCAGTGATGACAGTGGCAGCACTGATGGAGACTCTGATGTGGTCCCTAGCACCAGTTCTGCAGCTACTGCTGCGAGAGCAGCTGCTACCACAGCAGCTGCTACAAAACAAAAAAGACAGAGGGTAGAGTGGAAGACAGCAAGAAGACAGAAAGAAGTCCCAGTTTGGCAAGACGCTCTTCCTGAGGCCGATGCAGTCAGACTGCCCATCCAATACTTCAGAGACTTTTTTGACACAGAGCTTCTAGACAGTATTGTGGAACAGAGCAATCTATACTGCACCCAAAATAATCCAAACTGTGCGCTGAAATTGGATCGTAATGAACTGGAACAGTTCATTGGCACAGTTGTTTACATGAGCATTCTGCACTTACCTCGATCCCGAATGTACTGGTCCAGTGCATGTCGACTACCACATGTGGCTGATGTGATGCCCCGTGACAGATGGGAGGCAATTAAACATTACATCCACTTCAACAACAACATGACACCAAACAACGAGGATCGACTTTTCAAAATCAGGCCACTGATTGATGCACTTCTTCCAAAATTCCAGGCTCTCCCGCAAGATCAAATGCTCTGTGTCGATGAGCAAATGGTGCCTTTCAAAGGCAAATCAAGTCTCAAGCAATATATCCCCAGCAAGCCACACAAATGGGGATATAAAATATTTGTGCTTTGTGACACAAAGGGGCTGGTGCATTCCTTTGACATCTTTGCAGGGAAATCTGACCCTCCACCAAACGGGCCAGACATTGGGGCAAGCGGAAACATCGTGCTAAAGCTTGCACAAGTCATTCAGGGTGCACTCAATCACCTGCTATATTTTGACAACTGGTTTTCCTCATTGCAGTTGTTTGTAGCTCTGGCAAACAACGGGATACCTGCCCTTGGCACAGTGCGGCAAAATCGACTCCAAGGCTGCACTTTCAGTGCGGACGGAGAAATGAAGAAGAAGGGCAGAGGGACATTCGAGGAGAAACAGGCTGTTGTGGAAAATGTGGAAGTTAGAGCTGTGAAATGGTTTGACAACAGAGGGGTGATTGTTGCCAGCACTTTTGCCAGTGCCCAGCCTGTTTCCACTGTGGAAAGATGGGACAGAAAGCAAAAGAAGATAATGACTGTGGAATGCCCAAACATCATTAGCCTGTACAACAAGTTCATGGGTGGCGTTGATGCTCTTGATGCACTTATTGCCTATTATCGCATCCACATTAGGTCAAAGAAGTAATACCATAGGTTCTTTTTTCACTTTGTGGATATGGCCATTGTCAACAGCTGGCTGTTGTATCGGCGTGATTCTGAATCCCTGAATATCCCGAAGAAGAAGCAGAGGGATCTGCTGTCCTTCAGAACATCAGTTGCACAAGCTCTCTGCATGCAGGGCAAGGACTTGTCCAAGAAGAAGAGGGGACGCCCTTCATCAGATCTGGAAAGAGAGTTTGAGAGGAAAAGACACAGAGGCCCAGCCAAGGCCATACCAGCACAGGAAGTCCGCGCAGATGCTGTGGGTCACTGGCCAGTGGTTGAAAGTTCACGACAGCGCTGCAAACTCCCAAACTGTAGGGGACAGACTGTGATCAAGTGTTCGAAGTGCAATGTTCACTTGTGCCTGAACAAAAATAACAACTGCTTCAGAGATTTCCATCAGTGAGACACCTTAGCTGTTTTGTTCTTGTTATTGTTATTGTTTTCATTGTTATAATGAATGGTGAATGATGTCATGAGTTTTTGAATGTCTGTTTGACATGTCATGACAGCTTCATGAGTAAGACAGCTTTGTTCACTCTAAGTGTTTTCTCGTTCTCTCTCTCACTCACACACACACACACACACTCTCTCTATTACAAACAGTTCTACACGCTGTTTTTTTATTGTGGTTTTGTTGTCATTGTCATGAGTTTTGCATGTCTGTTGAGATATTGTCATGAAATGAATACTATTTATATTTAAATTATTTGTTGGCATCAATAAAATGAATTACATGCCTGATATGGGAAATGTGTTTTAATTACTATTTTATCCATTAATGCCTGTTGTCGCTAATTTGCATCATACACCAAATTACTATTTTATCCATTAATGCCTGTTGTCGCTAATTTGCATCATACCCAAAATTATATCTATTCTATGTGCTAAATTCAAATTAATAATCTCCACTTATTTTAGCATCTGCTTGAAAGCAAAAACACATAAAATAATTTCTTTTACATAATTGCATATAAATTCAGGCGTCAAGGGGTTTTAACTCTGGCTTTGTAATAAAAAATATGGCAAAACGAAAACAGCCAAGCGTCACAGCTTTTGGATTCACAAGCAAAGAAGCGAAGGAGTCTAAAAATGACAACGTGAACGGAAAACAACTTTTAGTTGGCCGGCTGTAAGCGGCGTTAGGGTCGAGCTTGACAGCTCCACACCGAGGGAGAGGCCTGCCGATGCGGAGCCTGAAGAGGCTTCAACAACGGCCACATCCGCCGGCATAGTGACACCGTCTGTATTAGTAGAAGAGTGTTTTTATAGCAATTGATCGCATCCGCGCTGCTGCGCCAGTCAACAGAGCGTGCGTGACATATTTAGTATCAGGATGTGCTCTGAAAAATAGGGCTCCCCGAAAGCAAATGGGTAATTCGAAAACTGACAGAGCTCCCCCACAAATCAAACTGTAGACGGTGTGAAAGCACCTATTGTTTTAAATAATGGTCGGAATGTGACCTTTGAGCCTTCTGAATTACCGTGGGACAGGACATTCTAAACTAAAATGTTCAATCAATAAAGTAACATCTTATCTTATCTTAATAATATCTTCATATTAATAATAATAATAAATCATACAGTATGTGTCCGAAAGGGAGCAGGAGGAAGCAAAAACAAAAATATACAAAAAATATACTGCATATTAAAGCAAACGATTGTAAAGGTTAAAGTATGAGCATAACAAATAAAGAAGTGTAATGTAAACATTTACATTATGATTATTTCATATATAAAGACTATATATTATTGAATTACAAGATTAGATATACTTTAGTTGATCTAAAATATTGATGTGTTCAAATGCTCTTCAAAACACAACTGAAAGTCCATGAAACTTGTCTTTCTGTATTTGTGAATGAAGCGCCATCTCCTGGTTAAAACCTGAAATTGAAAATCTGGCAACGCCCTCTTGGAAAATAGTGGGAGGGCTTAATATTCCTCTATACTGGTCTTTGGCAGGTCGTAGGCAGGAAGCTGTAAGCTGGAGTCCGAAATTCAGTGCTACATCTGTAACACTAACCAAGTAACCCATCACAAATAACCTGCACTGAATATTATTAATATTTGCTAAGTATTCACATACCACTTTCACCCATAATGGTAAATGCACATTTCAATGTATATGTATTAACTCGCTCACATACTGTATGTGTATACATTTACATTCGCCGGATCAGAGTTTAGCTCATGTTATTTTTGTCCTTTTTTCTTTCTGTTAGTATATGTTTATTTTTTATTATTGAATTGTTATTCTTATTATCCCTGTGTATATTCCCATGTGTACTATCTGTGTTTCTTTCTTATGCTGTTGCTGCTATGACACCTGAATTTCCCAACGGGGAACAGCAAAGGTCCATCTCTTACCTTATCTTACATAAGGCAGGTGGGGTTCGGTCATTATCAAAAAAACTTCTGGCCAGATAAATGAGAAAACGTTGTAAGAATATTTAGCTGGCAGTGTAACCGGCTGCAGAAGCACTACGACAGCACAACCTCTGTGCATATACTGTAAGTGTAAATGTATTAAACATATGTTCCTACTCAGGGTGATGAAGCCATATGTAGGAGCTTATAATATTTAATAGTTATCCTTTTATTTTTATTGTTCTCAGTTCTGTTTATAGTAAATCTTCCTTTTAATTCTTATTTAAGTTTATCAAATAAGTTGTACTAGGCCTCTGTTTTTTGTAAAGCCAGCCTTTGGGAACCGGGGGATGGGAGACCTGCTCATTATAAATATGGGAAACAGGTGGTCGTGAGCGGCGCACCCGGTAGGCTTATGGTTTTTTACCATCGGGTAAGAAGGAAGAAAAAACGCTTGATGTGTATAATAAATTGCACTGAAACGACTTTTGCTCGGACCTTGATTTTTACCCATGCGTAAGATTCGCTGACGGGTGCCTCAGCTGCACTTTGCGTTATATTTCTTTCTTATATTTTTATGATTTTGGCCGCTATATAGTAAAAAACTCGCCTCATGAATGGATACTATTTTTTTGGAAACCCTTTTTCTGTGGATGGCCCGCTGCAAAGAGGGTTAAAAGGATTTCCTTATTGCAACCTCCGTGAGTTGCGTGGAAAGACAAGAGAGGAGGATAGACGCCAGCCTCGTTTTGGAAATGTTTGTACGTGAGGCAGTGCGCGTTGGACTCGTGAGTAAACAAGAGGAATAAATAAATGAGTCATGCTTGTTGTGATTTAATCAATGGATGCATACGCAAATGAACATATGAGCCAAACGTGTCAAATGTTATGGATGGAATGATTAAACGCTTCATCAAAGAAATAAGGATGTCTGTGCAGGCCAGTTTTACGCACGATGCGGAGAGCAGCGTTATGGATTAACGCAGATGCAATCTGATCATAGGGATTGAATACAATTAAAAGCAACTCTCAAGTAAAAATGACTGAACCTAAAACTGTCATGGAGGCAGAGGATCTTTTAAAATCCCTCAAGGCCACACGCAGAGGGAAACTTGGAGTGTGCACAAGAAAACTAAATGAAACTAAAGCCCTGCTCACTGACGGTGGAAATGTTGATGATGTTGATGATTGCATGGATATGTTTAAAACTGCTATGGATGAATTCAATAAAGTGCATCATTCTCTCCAACAACTCTTATCTGAAGAGGAAAAGGACATTGATGTAACAGACTGGTATGAACCCAGAATTATGAACTTTAATTACTTTGCAAAGGAAGTTAAAGCATGGAGAAGAGAACGTATTGCACAACTACAAGTTGATCCACTTGACAGTATCTCCAATGCCTCCAAAAGGACTACAACATCAAGGGCCTCATCTGCTGCTAAGTTAGCATCAGCAGAAAGGGCAGCTCTGGAGGCTAAGTCTACTGCTTTAAAGGACATGCATGCACTGCGACTGGAGGAAACAATTCTCAAATCAAAAATGGAAAAGGTGGAGATGGAATCACAGATTGCAGCAGCAGATGCCAAAATGAGGGTACTTCTCAGCCCAAATGAGAATGATCATCTTGGGGATGCTATGAATGCTTATTTAGACGAAGAAGGTAAACTGGACAATGTGGAGCAAACGTATACAGACACTTCTGTCTTGGAATTTATTGAAGTAGCTGCTGTACCTAAAACTCCACTACATAGAACAATTGTGGATTTCCATAAAAGATCTCGACAAGCAAATGGTGCATCAAGCCCACAACTGGAAAATCCTGCAATCAACATTTTTACTCAGGAAAACCTCAACACACTGGCACAGAGACAAAAGGACATAGCTGATCTCATGATGAACAAAATCTATCCCTGCTACCTAAGAGAGAGGTGCCTGTGTTTAATGGTGACCCACTCTCTTATCAACCTTTCATGCATGCATTCAGATACCTAATTGAAGAGAAAACAAGTAACTGCCAGGACAGGCTCTACTTTCTTGAACAGTTTACATCCGGTCAAACCAGAGATCTGGTCCGTAGCTGTCTTCACATGGATGCACAAAGATGATATTCAGAGGCCATGCAACTTTTAAAGAGACATTATGGAAATGAAATGAAAATTGCAAATGCTTATCTGGATAAGGCACTCAACTGGACAGCTATCAAGCCAGATGATGGAAAATCTCTTCATGCCTACTCACTATACCTAAGAGAATGCCTTAACGCCATGCAGGACTTGGAGTACATGGATGAGCTAGACATCACATCAACGTTAAGACTAATTGTATCCAAGCTACCATATAAGCTCAGGGAAAGATGGCGCACAACAGCGTATGAAGAATTTCAAAACAAAAACATCAGAGCTAGATTCAAACATCTGGTCTAATTCACCGAAAAGCATTCTGACATATTATTACACGCAGTGTTTGGAAAAGTTAAAGACTCAAATCCCATTTAAAAGGATAATCACCGACAATAGGACAACTGACCTCAGAACACCTAAAAGGAGCAGTAGCTTTGCCACAGCTGTCGCCGCAACTGAACATTATGACACCAAGCTACAGGCATTTAAGGTGCAGCAACCCACCTACAGTACATCAAAGCTGCCCCTGCAACCCTATGTAGTTTCTGTCAAGGCAGGCATGCAGTAGTGGACTGCTTAAAACTCAAATCAGAGCCTCATGACCAAAAGGTTCATTATCTAAAGACAAATGGTTACTGTTTTGGTTGCCTTAAGAAGGGTCACATGAGCAAAGATTGTACATTGAAGCTACGCTGTCTAACATGCCAAAGGAAACATCCAACACTGCTGCATATTGATGATTTTAAATTCAAAACAAGTCACCCTGCAACACAGTAGAAAAGAACCAAAGCGAGCGTCCATCAACAGTGCGAAAGTATCAGCTGATCAGTCAACAGGGGCTGGTGAGGATTGTGCCCTTGCTATTGTTCCGGTGCAAGTGAAAGCAGCAAAAGGAAGCAAGTATATTCAAACCTACGCCTTTCTTGACCCTGGGAGCACGGCCACATTCTGTACTGAAAACCTAATGAACCAACTGAATACTAAAGGACGAAAGATTAAAATTCTACTCCGCACAATGGGACAAAAAAGGAATGCAAAAAGCTATGAAATCACAGGACTGGAAATAGGAAACATAGATGGAGGACAATTTATCAACTTGCCTGAAGTGTACACACAAACTAAGATTCCTGTCTCAAAGGAAAACGTTCTCACACAATCCGATCTTGAAAAAATAGCCTCATCTCAGTCGGATCCAAATCAAGGAAATTGATGCAGACATTGAAATGCTGATAGGGATGAATGTTCCCAAAGCCTTGGAACCCTGGGATATAATCCACAGTCAGGGTAATGGACCATATGCAGTGAAGACAATGTTTGGATGGGTGGTCAATGGGCCCCTCAAATCTCACACTGCTATGGATACTTCTGGAACAATGTCAGCAACCGTCAATAGAATTTCACTGGATAATCTGAGGGACCAGCTAGTCTCACAGTACAACCAGGATTTCCCTGAAAAGGAATATGAGGAAAAAAGAGAGATGTCATATGAGGACAGGAAATTCATGGACTTGGCTGAAAGTTCAATAATCATCAAAAACGGACATTACAACTTACCTCTATCCTTCCGTGATAAGGACTTGGCCCTGCCTAACAATTACAACATGGCACTACATCGCACAACCAACCTTGCTGGGAAATTCAAGAGGGATTCAGTTTACGCTGAAGAATATAAAGCCTTCATGGCAAAGGTACTGGAAAAGGGCTATGCCGAAAGAGTTCCACAAGATCAACTTCAGAGATCAGACGGCAGGCTCTGGTACATACCGCATCATGGGGTTTACCATAAAAGAAAGAAGAAACTCAGGGTTGTATTTGACTGCTCATCTTCATTTAAAGTAAAGTCCCTTAATGCTGAACTCCTCCAATGTCCGGACTTGACTAATCCCCTTCTAGGCGTCTTGCTTCGTTTCCGTCAGGAGAAAATTGCAATAATAGCTGACATTGAAGCAATGTACTACCAAGTACAAGTACAGGAAGACCACCGTGACTATCTCAGGTTTTTCTGGTGGCCTCAAGGAGACATCAGTAAACCACTGGAGGTCTATCGGATGAATTTGCATCTCTTTGGTGCGGTATCATCCCCAAGCATAGCCAGCTTTGCCTTGCAACAAGTGTCAAGAGACAATACCAGTAAATACAGCATGTAAGTACTGGAAACCATTCAGCGCAGCTTTTATGTGGATGATTGTCTCAAATCTGTGGCTTCTACAACTCAAGCTATCGATCTTACCAAGGATCTAATGAAGGCATGTGCCGAAGGAGGATTTACTCTTACCAAATGGGTGAGTAACAGCCAAGACGTGCTTAGAACCATCCCTGAAGTGCACAGAGCTAATCCAGTTGAGCAATTAGATCTGGACAAAGAAAAAACACCACTAGAAAGAGTTCTAGGCATCCAGTGGAATATCGTGAGAGATACTTTTACCTTCACTGCTGCCATCAAACACAGAGTTCCTACAAGAAGAACAGTTCTTTCTAGTGTCAGTTCTATTTACGACCCCCTCGGTTTCCTTTCACCATTCATCCTCAAGGCCAAGCAAATTCTTAGAGGACTCTGCATTGATAAGTGTGGATGGGATGAAGTTATCCCAGAACACCTTTCAAAGTCATGGCAAAGATGGATAGCCGAACTAGATCAGCTGAGCAGATTTGAAGTGGACAGTTGCATGAAGCCTGAACAATTTGGAATCATAAGGACTGCTGAGCTGTATCACTTCTGTGACGCAAGTGAAATAGGGCATAGCACTGAAGGCTACATTAGATTCACAAACCACAAAGGAGATACTCATGTGTCCTTCATTCTCGGGAAATCCAGAGTTAATCCTCTGAAGCAAATCACCATTCCCAGAGTGGAGCTTGCAGCTGCTACACTTGCTGTAAAAGTTGACAGGATGTTACAGAAGGAACTAAACATGAAACTACAGAAATCAACCTTCTTGACAGATAGTACATCAGTACTAAAATACATCCACAACCAAACAAAAAGATTCCATACCTACGTTGCTAATAGGATAGCAGTGATTCACAACTTGTCCCAAGAAAGCCAATGGAGGCATGTACGTTCCAAGGACAATCCAGCTGACTTTGCATCACGTGGATTGAATATTGAACCATTCTTGGAGTCCACAAGATGGTTGAATGGCCCTGACTTCCTTTCAAAGGAGGAAAGTGAATGGGCCGAAGTGCCAAAGGATCTTGGCCACATCCTCCTTAATGATCCAGAGATTAAAAAGGACATCTCTGTTAACAGCTTGAAAATAAATAACTGTGCAACCACCGACCTCATTGAACACTACTCCTCTTGGAACAAACTACAGGTTGGTTGTTGAAACTCAAAAGACTGCTTCAATCCAAAGGAGCTAAAGCTCCAGTGACCCGCTCCAAAACTGCAGAAAGACAACAAGGACTATCTGTGGAGGATTTGGAGGAAGCAGAGAAATCCATCATTCACTACGAACAAGAGCGCTACTTTGAATCTGAGCTGATGCTGCTAAGGAAAGGAAAAGCTGTTAAAGCTGAAAGCCCCTTACGCAAAGTTGATGCTATTCTGGATGAAGGTATCCTACGGATTGGAGGACGCATAAGTAAATCTGCTATGCCAGTACACCTGAGAAACCCGATAATCCTTCCAAAGAACTCCCACATATCCAAACTGATTCTACGCGATATTCATCAGCAGGTCGGACACTCTGGGAGGAACCACATGCTCTCCAGACTAGGCCAGACATTCTGGTTACCCTCTGCCAACTCTTCTGCAAGGAAAATAATAAAGGCTTGTGTTTTTTGTAGACGCATGCAGGCTAGAGTTGGAGAACAAAAAATGGCTGACCTACCTGAAGATTGTGTGGTTCCAGCCCTTCCACCTTTCTCTCATGTGGGAATTGACTATTTTGGACCCATCGTGGTTAAAAGAGGTCGAGTCCATGTGAAGCGGTGGGGGGTAATATTTACCTCCCTTGTGAGTCAAGCTATTCATCTGGAGGTGGCGAGTACCTTGGATACTAACTCCTGCATCAACGCCATAAGGCGGTTTTCATGTTGAAGAGGACCAATTATAACAATCAGAACAGATCGTGGGACCAACTTTGTAGGCGCTCAGAAAGAACTGGAGACTGCTCTAAACCAGCTTGATCACAAAAGGATCCAGGATTCCCTGCTCTCTGAGCAAGTCAGGTGGCTGTTCAATCCCCCATCAGGAGCACACTTTGGAGGAGTGTGGGAAAGACTGATCAGGCTGGTGAAAAAAGTACTCTTTTCAGTTCTTCAACATCAGGTCATGGATGATGAAATGCTACAAACTGCCTTTTGTGAAGTTGAATCTATTCTCAATGACAGACCAATCACAACTGTGTCAGCTGATCCTAATGATTTAGAACCCCTCACGCCAAACCACCTGCTGCAGCTGAAAACCAAACCACTCTTACCACCTGGACTCTTCTGCAAAGATGACCTCAACACCAGAAAGAGATGGAGACAAGTTCAATACATTGCAGACCTCTTCAGGCAGAGGTGGGCTAAAGAATATCTGCCACTCATGCAGCAAAGGCAAAAGTGGGTCAACACTAGAAGGAATCTTCAACCCAACGATATATCGTCGATGAAACAGCACCAAGGAACTCATGGCCCCTCGGCCGTGTGGTTAAAACCCTGCCTGGACCCAAAGGTCTGGTCAGAAGTATGTTAGTTCAGACCAAGACTAACATCCTGCAAAGGCCCATTAGTAAGCTCTGTCTACTCCTGGAAGCCAACTGAGCCAAGAGCTAGCCAATGCCCTACCCCTTATCCCCTGCACACACAAACTATCTTTCTTACATCTTTCCATACACAAACCTCTCTATTTCAAACTACACTGATACCCTTTTGACTATTGTCTCCTGCCTCAGGGACAGTGAGTGGTGAAACCACAAGACACTGATGCAGCATGAACTTTGGGGGGAATCTAAGTGGGGGCTAATTGAAATGACTTGTTGAATGTATATATGCATATTAGTAGATTTTGTATGATAAACAGAAATGTGAATAGATATTTTGCGTAGTTTAAAATATGTAAAGGTGTTACCTGGCTCCATAGAATGTTTTGTTGTAATTGATTTGCTATAGCATCACAATTAGGGGCCGGTATGGTGAAGCCATATCTAGGAGCTTATATTATTTTATTGTTCTTTTCTGTTTATAGTAAATCTTCCTTTTAATTCTTATTTAAGTTTATCAAATAAGTTGTACTAGGCCTGTTTTTTGTAAAGGCAGCCTTTGGGTACCGGGGGATGGGAGACCTGCTCATTATAAATATGGGAAACAGGTGGTAGTGAGCGGCGCACCCGGTAGGCTTATGGTTTTTTACCATCAGGTAAGAAGGAAGAAAAAATGCTGGATGTGTATAATAAATTGCACTGAAACGACTTTTGCTCGGACCTTGATTTTTACCCATGCGTAAGATTCGCTGACGGGTGCCTCAGCCTCACTTTGCGTTATATTTCTTTCTTATATTTTTATGATTTTGGCCGCTATACAGGGTGTGTTCACTCATTAGCTCACAGGCTACCTTGAGCAGGATCCTCATGGTGCTGCAGGAGTGGGCCGGGTGGAGCTCCAGAAGCTTCTCCTCAGGACAATTGGAGCTGGGGGAGAGGGAGCAGCAGTAACACACATCTCCGGCCTCACTCTGAAACACACAAACACACACAGGGTGGAGCTTAATATAATTTCAAACATTACTTAATTCATGAAATCCCATCAGGAGCAGAAACCAATTATACATTGAACACAGAACCACAGTCACTGGAATTTGTTTATGGAACAGTATTGGAAAAAGTATGCAGGGCAAAACATAGACAAACAGTAAATAACAATCATGGTACTTGTAGTAAATAAAGAGATCAAATGAAAGTCAAGTTGAATGTTCTAGCTTGCTAAAATAAAGCATAACATACATTTTTACAGGCGGATAGGCACTCATCCGTTAACCAATTTCCTTTCTTATGAAACAATTTCACAATGCTCCACTAAAGTACTTTTTACATTTCTGTTTGTGTCCAAGTTATACAAAGAAGATAAACTAGGGAACTTAAGAGGAGCTGCTAGTGTGCTTTTTAACTTTAGACAGAGCCAGGCTAACAACTGTATGTCCTGACTGCACTCTATGAAAGGTGAACATGTTTTTAGAAATGTCAAATATATTAAATGTATGAAGTATAATAAAAAGTATGTTCGTGTAACACAGTGGCTTCAGGAAATGAGCGTGCTCAAAGGAAAAGGTGTATTTCTGAACTTTAGACAGAGCTAAGCTAGCTGTTTCCTTCGGTTTCCAGTTCTTCTGCTAAGCTAGGCTAACTACGTGATGACTACTCTCTCAAAGTAGAAAACATGTTCAGAAATTGAAAAGTTAATCAGATGAAATCAAAGCCTTTTGTGAAGCATTAGATAAATGAAGTATGTGTGTGTTAAGCAGTGACTTCAGTGACTGAGCTATTAGCATGCTTAAAGGGATGGGCCAACACATCCCTTGCCTAAAGTCACAAATAATGTCTCTCTGTGTCTAGGTTAAACAAAGAAGAAACATGTCTATCAGTGATCTTTAGAGGAGCTACTCTTGTATTTCTGAACTTTAGACGGATTCAGGCTAGCAGTTTCCCCTGTTTACATCTGACGCCAAATGAAGCTACATTGGGAGAATTGCTGCACTTGATCTGAAAATAGGTCCACACACACACACACACACACACACACCAGTATTTATAGTGCAGAGTGCAAAAGAGTGTGTTACCCCATATATCTTATCCCTCTACATCCTTACAGACAGGACATGTTAAAAACAGAGCGGCAGGAAAGAGACAGAGGAGAGGAAACCTGGCAGAGGGAGGAAGGAACAACGACACAGCAGCGGGCAAAGTCAAAAGGTCACAAACACACAAGCTCCATCCTGAAAAGAGTCATCTCATTTCCTGCAGCCAACCTGCAACATCCTTTTCTTGCTCGGAGACGAGAGTGAAGAACACCAGCCCAATGCTTAATACACACATAGCAGCACTGTGTTGAAAAAGGGTCAATAAATTATAAAGAGATATTATTACAACATAACCATAAGGATAAATACCAACAAATATAATTGTGAAACAAATTCCGTATACATAATTATATGATTTGTTTTTTATCAGACAAATACAGTATGTTTAATTGATATTTATTTTCAATTTTGAAGTAGGTTATCCATCCTTTTAATTTCTGAAGCCACCTGAGGTGAGGTCTGGGCGTCTGATACACATTTCCCAAACATCCTACACGAAGCTGTTATTTAGTATTGCCCCGAAAAAAGTATTTACTATACAATAAACTCTTGTTGAAATAAAATAAATCTAATTATAATGTCATCTGCTAAGGCAATTTAATTAATTAATTAAATAAATATCTAATACCATTAGATATTATTCTTTGACCAAACTTTCTAAGTGGCTCCAACACAGTTTATATACAAAATGACCCTTTTTGGGTAACTGCAGTTTGGCTTTTGTGGAACATAAACAGCAGCAAACTAATGTAAATTAATGTGGAGGCAGCTAAGTAAAAGAAAGTGAGTTTGCATTACAATTTATTTGCTTAAATTATCTTTCCAATAATGGGATTTTATTTATGTTAAAGTATATATTTAGTGCATTTATCTTTTCGCCAATACCATCTTCCTAGTGGCTGTTGCAAATCCCAATGTTCCTCAGAGGCGGACAGCTTTCTTAACAAAATTGCATGACTTAAGTATTTCCAGAGAAACACTGTTAACATGTCTCTGCATATTATTGCACAATCCAAAAGCTTTAGAACATCTGGTCTTTATCTGAACTGGATATGTCCCAAAGCTCAGATAAAACCAGCTGGAATGGAATAAACATGACCTGAAATCAACTGTGAGTGTGAAACAAGGACTCCCACTGTCAGTACTATGTGCAGCATTGGCAATGTATTACAATATTACATGATTGAATATACTCCTCCCTTTTTCCCTGACGGTCTGTATATCTCTCTAAGAGGCTCTGAAAAGTCGCTAAATCCAGGGAAAAAGTTAGCAACACTGAGTGTGTGTTTGGCAGTGACATATACTGTATATTGTCAATAAAATAGTGAGCTGTTTGTATATTGGAAAGGCACAGAATCTTCTTATCTCAACCATTGGCTGAAAATCGTCCCATTCTGGTCACCTGTCAATCATCGATTCACCTCTAATTATAAAGTGGTGCAGGGATGAGTCTAGAAACACGGAAATGTGTTAAGATTATACTTCTTCTTGTTCTGTCGTCTCAATCAACGTTTTCTTGTTTGTTTGTTTGTTTGTTTGTAGCCTTTATTTAACCAGGTCAAAGCCCCTTGATATCAAAAGATCTCTTTTTCAAGGGTGACCTGCAACCTTCTTGAACGTGTGTTTGGTTAGAATCGTAAAATAAAGTCTGTGGTGTACACAAGCTAAAGAGATTTTTACATTTTCTTTCAACAATATAAAATACGTCAATAGATACCCCATTGGCTTCTATGAGTCATAAAAATGGCGGTAGCTAACAAGTGTGTAAATGAGAGTACTAAATGTCATCACGCACAACATTAGCCGCATTTAGCTTAGCAGTGGTGATGCGCAGCTTCGCAAAAGTGATGTAGTTAGCACAAGGCCTAATGTTAACTTTTTACGTCTAGCGGTTGCATTTACGCTTGACCTATTACAAAAGTAGTGATAATATGTGATTATTAGGGCTGTCCCGAATACCATTTTCCAGGCAATATTTATTGTCAATTAACATTGAACTATACAGATAAACAGGAAATACTGTGGATATGTGTAATGTTCCTCTCGGGCTGCATTTAAAAATAAAATAGAGAAAATAAATAAAATAGCTTTTGAAAATGTGTGCATCTTAAAAGTGCTTAATTTTAGATAAATAAAATAAAGTGTAGCAGCAGCTTGAGTTCCCCTTTTTCTTTGTTAACCGTTTCACATCATGACTTAACAGTTTCAGACGATTATAAAACAATATCAGTCTTTACACATTATAACAATTAAACCGTTTTAAAGTTTCTCCTTCTTTCCCTCTTATATTGCAGTCCCTCACTCACTTATTTTTATTCAGTGCGAGAATTGAGCTGGAGCTTGTCCTGCCAGGAGTTTGTAAATAAAAAAAATTAAAATAGAATCGCCCCGTCAAAATTGATATCCCCTATTAATGTATTGATTATAGGTCCGGGTCCGTATAGGTTGGCGTCTGGGTCCGGATCCGGACCGCGGTCCGCCTGCTGCCGACCCCTGTTCTACAGTATTGTTGTTTGATAGTTATTTGTTAATGTAATCCAATTTGTGTTCTTTGAAATTGAAAAGGATATCGCATTGTGTTTGTTACTTTCGTTGCAGTTGTATTATGTCTTAAGTGTAATTTGGCTTGGCTTCCTATTTATGGACATGCTTTTATTTTTAAGGAGAGTTAGCGCAGTTGACAGGAAGTTGTTGTTGCATTGGAAACAACGTGACGGAGATTAACGGAGAAAAGTAATATCTACATATAAAGACGGAGAAAGTAAATGATAATGTTTATGCTTAAGTGTTAGCACCCCCCAAAGAGGCACAAGCTCTTATGTTGATATTGGAGATTTCAATAAATTACATTTGAAAAAAAAAAACGGGGAAAAAACAAACAAAACGAATATCCGAATAACCAAATTGAAACCCGAATAGTACTCCAACGAATGAATATTCGGGTACAGCCCTAGTGATTATCCTGCTGAACCCTTGTAATGCTAACTTCCGGATCGGACAACAAAAAAACATCATCAGTGCACCACAATATATCCTCCTCCAGTTATACTGGTCATATATCACACTAGTAAGCAGGATTTCATTGCATTCACTGCAGAGAGCAGCAGAGACAGCTCACCAGTTGGCAGCTGGTCATACTGGACACCAGCTGGGCTCCCTGGCAGCACAGGATGAATCCAGCCAGGTTAAGGAGCACACACACCACAGACAGCAGGACAAACACATTGACCTGGAGATGGAGGGATGGGGACAGGGGGTGGATGAAAAAGGAAGGGAGAATGGATTATTGCGGTGCTGTGGACATATTCTGTAAATCAAGACAGAATAAACATGATGTGAACACATGTTGGGAGATAAACAGTTGCTGTAATGGACCATGTACAAACAGGGAGGTGACATGACATTATCTTACTAAACAGTACAATTCAAAACATCAATAGGATAACACTTTATTGTCAGATCAAGTCTGACGTCACCACAGCAGCTCCATTTGCTCCAACATCAAACAACGACAAATATTAAGACACAATACTCCTATCCTTATGCTCTTTCACAAGAAAGAGCAATGTTGAAATGTATAGTAAATATATTTTAGTAATGGTAGGAGGTATGGGTACTGATACTGAAAAACGGTATTAAACGGGTCCCCGGGGCTACATTTTTAAATACTGTGGTATCGATATATTCCGACTTTATCGGTTTTGTTATCAGTACAGTAACAGAGGAGCACCGTTAAAATCCTAACGATACCCATCCCAGTAGGAGGTAAAGAATACGTCCACATTAATCCAGTTACATTTTTAAAGGCCTGTAGTCCTTTCTGTAGCACCCTACAACCAGACTACAACATTTGTTAAAAAAGAAAAAGAAAAAAGAAATAACACCATAACCATTTAATATATTTTTTAATGAGCAATGCAAAAACCTACATCCCTCTTATATCATAAATGATATCCCAAATGAGATGAGAAAACTCTAAAACGGTATTAGGACAACTGTAGGTTGACAAAATGCTATTTAGCTGTTGTTGTTGTTGTTGTTGTTGTTGTTGTTGTCGTGTGTTGTTTGCGGCCTTTTCCTTCACACTAATGACTTTTTGATTTTGGGAGTTGACCTCCAGTGTTCAAACGTACGAGAACAGGAGGACTTCTCTATCAGTTTAGATTCAACACGCCTTTCCGCATGACGAAAGCATCGAGGTATTTCAACGTAACAGCGTCATGGATGAACCAGGAGAACGTCACCGCCCCATAAACACAACTCTCAAGTAATATCAAGTCCAAAAAAACAACAATATGAGGCGCCCAATTTCATCAACGTCATGTTTATGAGACCACAAATAATTAGCTAACTACCCCTCCCCACAGTCCCTCTCCCTCACTGCCTGTCGCTGAGAATGATTATTTTCTGCCACTTCATATTGGATTATAACCAGGGGTGCAAATAACTTTCTCAGTGAGGTACTCAGATGAGTACCTGGAGTCAGTGTTTGGTACTCCAACTTCTGGCTAGTTATTTTATGAAGCCCTCTGTATCGCGAACGTCGACGGGGACGGGGACGGGGGGGCTAGTGGAGTACTTCGTGACCACAGAGCGTGAACGTTGTGATCAGCAGTTCTCCAGTGAAGGGGGGGAGTCTCCCTCCGCAGCCGGTTGGTGTAGTTTTGGCACAATTCCGTTGTACAGACCGACGTTAACAGCAGCCCTGTCTGTGCACACGGAGACCGACTCTGTCGTCCGGTGATCTAACCGCCTTCTGGAAAAGCTTCAGAAGTACGTCGGTACGCAAATGCGCTTTGTGACACAAGTGACGGTACGCATTTCAGATTGTTGCCGCGCATGCGTACCTGCGTACCAGTTATGTGCATCCCTGATTATAAAATTAAAGTAATGAGCGACACTATCAGAAGCAGCTTTAATGGCCAAGTAAATGTTCACCCACATGAAATAGGGGCAGGCCGTACAAATAATGGTATCTTATGTAGCTACGTCGATGCGGGAGTACGCAGTGGGTTGGGTACTGAAAAACCATAGAGGCCACAACGTTCCTGTTGAGATCACCACTATCACAACTGCATTAAATAGAACCGTCTGCTGTTGTCTGTGAAAAATTATCTGAAGACACTTACTCGATATTTCAGAACTTTTAAAGATGGACTTGTTGAAGAACACGCCCATTACATCATGGTGCTGCTCTGCTGTCTCACATCTTACTTTGTTTTAAGCATCATACACAAACATCAATAACTTTTGGTGAGCTCTCCCAGTCTCTAAACATGTATTTACATCCACAATTTAATGGAAATTCTAGAAGACACACAACTAATTTCATAAGAATCCCTAAGAACTATAAACTGAAAATATTCCAAAAAAAGCAAAATGGAAATTCCTTTTACAACACACTGACTGAGTCAGCCACTCTAGTGTTAAACCTGTTGCTTCTATGGTAACCGCCAGCATCACTAAACTGACCATAAAGCCCCTGTCACACTGTCCCGAAATTGACACCCGATGGACACACGAATATGGAATTGTGAATTTCGCACGAAGATGGCCCCGAACCACACACGAAGGCAACATTTACATTACATTTAAGACATACAACTGCAACGAAAGTAACACAAACAAGTATGTTAAAGTATTATGACACTATACTGATATTTTCCAACTTTGTTCTTTACTTTCTCCGTCTTTATATGTAGAAGATATTAAGTTTTCTCCGTCATGTTGTTTCCATAGCAACAACAACTTCCTAGCCTTCAAAATAATATATCATATCCTTTTTAGTTTCACAGAACACAAATTGGGTTATTTACATAATATGTTTACATCATTTTGTTGTGCCATAAAACAACACACGATAAAGGAAATGTTCCAATTCGGCTCTGATCGTAGCAACATCGGGCCATTCGTAAGGGCATCTTAAGCCATCTTTGGCATGCCAAAGATTTTGCCACCGCTCCCGAAGTTGCTGCCGGAGCCTGATAGATTCCACAGGCGGTCATACGATGGCTTAAGATGCCCTCACGAATGCCTTACGAAGGGCAAAATGGACACACAAAGTCAACACGAAAATGAACCTTCACAAGGTCCTTCGGCAATGCTTTGTGATGCCAAAGATGTTGCCACCGCTCCCGAAGTTACTGCCGGAGCCTGAGAAACTCCACCGGCGGTCATACGATGGCATAAGATGCCCTCACGAATGGCCCGATGTTGTTACGATCAGAGCCGAATTTGAACATTTCCTTAATCGTGTGTCCATCGGGTGTCAATTTCGGGACATTGTGACAGGGGCTTTAACAGAAACCTTGAGGAGAAAGAGGTGATCGAGGTGGAGGCATATTTTTGCCACAGAATGCTGTTCCATATTCTTCCATATCTATCTTTTCTTAATCTACATCTGTCCCCTCCCCCCCCCCCCCCCCCGCCTCCCGAAGGAGCACTGATGAGGGGAGGGAGCCTGAAAACCTGCTGACCGTGGCCCTGCATGGAACATGGTTGGACATCCCTAAGTGACTGGACTTAAATTGAATGGCAAAACAAACATTGTAACCAATGCAATCACTTCTTTGTATAAAGAACAAAGAGAAAGTATCTTACCAGCAGCAGCATGGGTCTTCTCCATGTTGTGAGGCCTACGATGCCGGACAGAATGACCTGGAAACACACGGTGGAAAATGTGTTAAAACGGGAAAATGTATCACCAATATATTTATTTATCCTTAAAGAGTACCCTAAGACTATCATGTCCAATGTGTTGGAACATTAGCCAATAGAAGGACAGGTGTTAGATAGCGATTTCACTATGTTGCGGAATTAAACAAAGGAGTCCAATTGAGGCGTTTCAGAAAGAGAGGGAGGGGTGGGTGTAACTAATTATTATTACTACTTACAAATGAAATCTGACCTCCGCCCTTTGTTGCATTTCCTCTGTCCAGTCTCTTTTCAAATGTTCTATCCAATAAAAAAGGTAAGATGTAAAAATGAAAAAAAAGCATATCTGATATGTTTTGTTTGAGTGTGTGTTTGGGTAATAGTTATTGGCCCTTAAAAGTGCTGCTCTGTACCATCAATTGGGAAGTTGTGCCACTTGCATTTAAACAAGTCAAGCCATAAGTCCGGGCAAAGCCAGTTGTATTTCAGAAGCAACAAAGTCTCAAAATGAACACCTACACTGAAAAAACTGAACCGTTGACTTCAATTTTCACATTAGGTAAGTTAAAAGCAATTATATTAGGTTGAACCTAATATTTTTGTATTTTTAACTTAACATTATTGCTTTCAACTAACATAATACAGTTATGTGACATCTATTGACATAATACATTTGATTAAAGTCACCGTTTCAGTTTTTTCAGTGTGTGCTCATGGTCAGATCCTTTCAGCTGAAATCGATTCTGTTGACACTTTATCGAATAGCACAACTTTGTTTTACTTCTATATGTGTTTATTTCTTACCAGAATTGTGGCATTTCCACAACACTACTATAGCAATTTAGTAGTTGATCTATATCCTATCCTATGTATATATCCTATGTATATATATATATATATATATATATATTGATTGATATATATCGATTATATATATATATATTAGGGCCGGGACTCGATTAAAAAAATTAATCTAATTAATTACAGGCTTTGTAATTAATTAATCGCAATTAATCGCATTTTTAATCACATATAAATATTTGACCTGAGAACAGTGAGAAGCAATTTTTTTCACATGGATTTTAGTATACCATTGAATAATGACTGAATACATAAGCTTAAGCAACAAAACATTGTGTATTTTTTTCAAGGTGGTACTTAACAAAGACCAACAGAAAAGTGCAATTTTTGCCATAAAGTGTAGCAATAGCATATTTAGGAATATAGTACATTTCAGAGATTCAGGTGGCCTATAGGTAGGTAGACCTTCTGTAAACTATAACACTTTGTTTTTTAAGTAAAACACAATACTTTCAAGTACATTCAGAACATTGGAAACCCTGACTATTAGAAAACATCTCTCTGTTGCTTCAGAGGCCATAACAGACTTTGTTGATTTACCAACAGTTGATTTAAAAAATCTAATCAATTTCAGTCCAACTCTCTCAATAACCTTGGCCAAAACAATAAACAGTTCAACATAAAGTGCCAGTTGCACCAACAACGTAATAAATAGTTCAACATAAAGTGTACCATTTAAAATAAAATAAAAAAAGTGCCAGTGATTGATCTCAATCCCTCCTATTCTTCCAATATCCTGATGAAAAATAAAATCTCTCTGTTGCATAGGCCACTGTTTGATCAACGCGAATTGGGTGTGGGTCCTTGTACTCCGAGTCGGGCTAAAGTCCACGCTAGCTTCCACGCTAGCTGCTATAGGTTTTGCATTGAGGTGATACTTGAGGCTTGATGTGCGGCGGTGATACGCAAATTCCTTTTTGCATAATTTGCAAACAACCGTGCTCTTATCGATGCTTCCATCTGTCCGTTTTTTAAAACAAAATGTCCCATCCACGGGGCCAACCAAAGCGGTCTCATCAGCTTCTTCGTTCACGTTTGACTATTGTTCACTGTGGTTTGTTGTTGTTTGAAGTCATGAACGTTAGTTGGTGCTCCAGTATAATCGGTACCCCTGAAACTCATCCAGTGAGAAACGTTCCGCGGTGCAAAAATAAGTGCGATTAAAATGCGTTAATTTTTTTAACGCGTTCATTTTTGTGTAATTAATTAATCTTAATTAACGCGTTAAAGTCCCGGCCCTAATATATATCCTATGTTACCGAAGCTGTCAAATTAATGTTGTGGGGTAAAAGTATAGAGTAGCAAAACAGTGAAATACACTATTATGTTTAAATACAGAAGTTGAATAAATAATGTGACATACTTTCCACCAATGGTTTTAACTAGGAGCAAAGTATTGTATCATAAAATAAAGTGATACCAACAATATTATTGGCCTACAATTAGTTTTATCCAAAGAAAATACTTAATTTAATTAACTAATAAGCATGTTACTAGCAATTAATACAAAAATCAAGTCTGTAGCCTACTACCTAATCATTATATCCTATTAAACTATTTTCTGATATCCTATAGAAGTACACAGAAAATGATGCAGTGACATTGCACATGTACATTTCTAAGTGATCATGCTGGACCACAACTTAACTGCAGCGTTAAGGAGGTATTTATTCATTCATAATAAGCAGGGGTTGAAGAAGTATCCAGAGGCTTTACTTGAGTAAAAGTACCAATACATTATTGTCAAAATATTTCATTAAAACCAAAATTCCTGCATTCAAAATCTTACTTAAGTAAAATTACTATCAGCAAAATGTACTTAAGTTTAACAAGAAAAATTAATCATTGGGAAGAAAAATTGCCTTTGTTTGTGTTTTATATGATTATATATTACATTTCTAGATGATATTTTTGCATCAAGTAGAAATGTAATGTTGTTGACAAACAAAGTTCTGATTTACTTAAAAGAAATTCAATTCAGTACTCTTAAAGAGTCCACTAGTTTTAGTGATGCATTTTGTTTAAAGTAGCTAAAGCTGTTAAATAAATGCAGTGGAGTAAAGTTACATTATTTCCCTTTGAAATGCATCGGAGTAGAAGTACAACGTTGTATAAAACGGAAATACTCAAGTAAAGTACAAGTACCTCAACATTTTAGTTAAAGATCCCATGTAATTTCTACTGATCATAATTCCATTGTTGAGGTCTACTAGAATAGATTTACATTGTGCAATTTTCCCAAATCACGTCGGTTTCTCATACAACATCTCTGTATAGTATGTGTATTCACTCTCTGTCCTAAACGGCTTGTTGGAGCTCCTGCCCCTCCCCCCCACCCCCTCCCTATGAGCCCACTGTGCTCTGATTGATCAGCTCGCCCACTCTGTTCTGATGAGTCCACCACCGTTACAGTGGAACATCACTGATTATGTGTTACAATGGCGTTAGCAACACCAGTAATGACAAACAGGTGAGAATGCTGCGTTGGCGGGACGTTGCGCGGCTCGCTGCTGCGAGGAGCGGACAGTGTGAGCTGGGTGCATTTCCTGCTTGCTGCTTGGGGTCTGCGAGACAGCGAGACATCGCGAATGGACGCCGGAAGAGGGGGGGTGCTGAGGGGGCTGCAGCACCCCCATCTGCGAGGCTCCACTAGCACCTGCACCGCGACGCACCTACAGTGTGACCCCTAGATTCCACCGGGTCCGCCTACACCGCGTCACGGCTGCGCCACGGTTTTTGTCCGACCTCCTCCAGCGTCATAACCCACCGGGCTCACAGTTTCGTCGCTGAGAGAGTGTGTGTGTGTGTGTGTGTGTGTGTGTGTGTGTGTGTGTGTGTGTGTGTGTGTGTGTGTGTGTGTGTGTGTGTGTGTGTGTGTGTGTGTGTGTGTGTGTGTGTGTGTGTGTGTGTGTGTGTGTGTGTGTGTGTGTGTGTGTGTGTGTGTGTGTGTGTGTGAGGAGCTCCACGGATTGGTCCATTTGGACCAATGGGTCTATTTGGGTATTGTCACGTCACTGTACCCAGGAAGAAAAAGAGAAATGTCTAACGAGGCGTTCTGGGGCAGCATACAGGTCTTTTCTGTGTTAGAGCTTTACTCCCTACACAGGTTGTACTTTGAGGGTTTGTGACTTTGCAGACCGTTTACATGCATAAAAATCTTCATGACACACAAGGGGACAGATACCGGAAAAGCCTGACATGGGACCGTTAAGTACAGCACTAGAGTAAATGTAGTTACTAGTAATAAGACCTATATATTTTCTTTTGCCACCCTACACTCAGTGAAATAATAGCCCCTCTCCAGTGGCTCTAGGCTAGGGACACATGTGGAGGCGTCTGACAGATCCATCCTGCTGAGTGACAATTCCTTTTTGATATATTAAAGTGTTCTTACACAGTACCGGATGTACTATACATAGGCTATGCCAGGGGTGTTTGGTGACCTGCTATACAGTTACAGGCACAATTGTCATGAAGTGCCATGCACACTAAAACTTACCGAGGAGCCTGCCCAGAAGGGACATGAGTTCCGGATGGGGGGTGAGTTGCTGAGGGACAGAGCTCCGAAGCACAGCGCCACCATGGAGCCGCCGAGCAACAGCTGCAGCAAGCCCAGCGAGAGCAGCGGCCGCCCGGGCAGCAGCAGCCGAGAGCCCCCGCCGGCAGTCCGGGAAGAGGCGGACAAGCCACGGGGTCGGTTTCGGTAAGGCGGCTCAGAGAGCTGCGAAGCCCCGATAACCGGACAGCAAGACCCCGGCAACACCACCGGGAGCGACATGAGAAGCGTCGAGTGAATCGCAGAAGGTCTCGGAGCTCTAGTTCTCCACAGAAGCGATGTTTCTCGGGCTAAAGGGTGGATACTCGCTGAGCTCAGTGGAGCTGCCCGCCGCGCCTGCCATGATGGTGTCCAGTTTTAAATAACATGCGCATGGAGCCGCAGCTTGGATTGACTTCCACATATTTTGGCAGCGGGTTGAGAAAGCTGAGGACGGGGGAGGGGATAGCAGCCATGTGTAACATGTAAACAGGCAGGGTGTCTTCTTTAAACCTTCAGATTATACCACCTCGAAATAAAAACGACACTTGAAGCCTTACATTGCACCACAGGCTATGTATTCAATACAGTACATTGTTCACCAAGCAAGGAGGGGTTCTGTATCAGGGCCTTGCGCAAACTTGGGCAGAGCACGGGCTTGAATAGAAAAAGGGCACCCCCCAACCTCCCACCACACCCTAAACTCTACACATTCCTCTCATTTTATTTGACATATATCAACATCAGAATTATGTTATTAGTCCCACAGCGGGGACATTTACAGTGTTACAGCAAAGTAATATAGCAGATAAAAAGTTAAACTATACAATACAGTACTCACCCATAGCTAAAAATTAGTAAGAGCATTTAAATAGATAAGTGATCATTAAGGTTTGACATATTATTAAAAAAAAAATTTACACATAAAAATTATATTGATTATTGCACAGTAGAATTCCCCCAAACAGTGTATATATTGCACATTACAGGTTTATTTGACAACATTTCAACAGTCTGTTGTGTGTGAGGGTCGACCAGGGGCTGTGTGTCTGACTGCTGCAGAAAGGATATACTTGATACAGCATTGTGGAAGCCTTATGAAAAAAAAATAAAGATGACTGATTATAGTAGATTTGTTCTTGTAATTATTGACTCATATTTCAGAAATGCTTTTTTTTCTTCTGTATTATAGGGCTGTAGGATTAACATTATATGTCTTCTTATCTTGAGACATCGGCTGTTGTGTGAGTAACGAAAGTTTGACTCATCCTTCTCTAGCAATCTGGCACAACATCCGACAATGTCGAATGAACAGCAACACCAAAATGTCACAGCAAGGCCATGTAAGTCGTTTTTGATTTGGTTGTATACTGTGTCTTATGAACCTTTATGAAATTAGGTTTGTACGTTTGTCTGTACATTATTAGCTTGTGAACTAGCTATCTTGGTATGTTGCTAATGCTATCTAATTTAATGTTTGAATAAAGCTGTAGTATAAAGTTAAAGCCTGAAAAAGGAACTTTGGCGATATATCGGTTAAATATAAAATGTAATTGTTGAACTAGGAGGCATCTTGATGCGGTTAAACTTGTGAAATGAAACATATTTGCAGATTTATATGTTCTGACATTTTAAGGAGAAGGAATAAAAGATGTCATTTTAAGGAGATAATTTAACTTGTTTTGTGGATAAACTTTATCAGACTAATTGTTATTTGATATTATATAAGGGGTAAATGTAACGTTATTACTAGCTTCCACATCTCATACTGTAGCTTGTTATCAGTTACCTACTGTATATGACTAACAACGAGTCCCTCTTCTTATCTAATTTGAGCTCTGTCTGTCCAGCAGTACATATTGAGACATCAGTTGATGGAAAGACTTCTCAACGAACTGCAATCAGCCTTGAACCAGCAACCACTAAATGTGGATTATTTGGAGTTACTGACTCTCCATGAGCTGATTATGTTTGAATCGTTCCATGAGCAGATAGGAGGTGTATCAGAGATTACAGAAGCAATACGAAACCTACATCATGTTGTCCGGTTGGAAATTAACGCAAGCTCTATGCACATTGTAGAACAGGAAACAGAAGTTGGTCCAGGTTCTGGTCAACATAAAATTGTGATAGAGAGAGAAAAACACATTTGCTGAACACACATCTGCCAGTCTCCTGCATTGCAAAATGCCTCTGCGTTTCAAGAAGAACGATTTACAGGAGAATGCAAGAATTTGGCTTGTCTATAAGAGGATCATACAGCACAATGACTGACCAAGAACTTGACAACGTAATTTCAGGTATTAAAAGTCAGATGCCAAATGCTGTTTATGGAATGGTTCAAGGTCATTTGGCTTCAATGGGCCTCCGTGTTAAGTGGTGGAGAATGATGGCCATGCATCGGGTTGGTGCTGCTGGGATCTTCAGACGGATCACAGAACTAGGGTGTGTTGTGCGAAGAAGTTATTGCAGCTTAAATGCATATTGTATGAAGATCTCAACATCCACACAGCGACATAGCTGACCTATGCATGAAATCATAATCTGCTGCTTAAGACATGTAGTTCTTATCGTTAGTTTGATCAAAAAGTGTATATTTTTTCTCCAGCTCCTTGGAATAATTATTGAGCTAGAAGGTAATGATTCCTGTTTAGATTCAATTGTTATAATCCAATCTGGTTATACTTTTTAATACAAAGCATCTTAAGGGAGCAATAATGTATTGCCTTAAAGAAAATATATCTGAGTAAGCTGCAATAAATCAAAGCTGCATTTTAGTATGTAAAATATACCAAGTTGATATTTTAGAAAATTACCTAATTTAAATACCAAATCCTGTTGATGGTTCTGTTGAAACACTATGCGTAAAGATGTAGGACGTGCCTATCTTTCTTTTATGGTATAATACAACACTAAAAGCTCTTAGGCTAGCCATAGCTGAAAGCAGATGTAAACTATTTCATCTGGTTTCTATGCAGATCATGTACTTGGATGCTGCAACAAATAACAGAGCATCAACTGCATACTCATTCTTCCTGAGATCAACCCAGCTTCATGGCTTACCATCTATTTATTTTGCCCTGACAAAACAAAAAGTGTTTTTTTACATGTTTTTTGAAAAAAATTGATTACACTAATATACTAGCAACAATATCTTTCATTTCATCTACTGAAGTTAAAGTAAACCTTGTTAAATTAATTATTCAATTATTTATTATTAAAATGTATTTTGATCTTAGGGTAAGGGCGGATCAGGGAGTCGAAAACTTGGGCATCGCACAATACATGTTTGCCACACGGGGCACAGGAAGAGCCAACTTTATCTCTGGAAAGAGTCTCCAATCAGAGGTTAGTTGTGTTTTTATTTCTTGAAATGTTGACTGTATAATTATTAGTAACTGGAGCAGTTTGGTTGTTCAATGAAAGCACAAATAGCTGTATAAATCCAAGTAAATCAATTAAAATGTAATTCTAGGAAAGACCGACTTTGGCATGACGCCTGGGTTGCAGTCAGCAGCAAGTACATGATGTTCTCAACCCGGTATCAAGGCAAGACGTGAACATGTGACGATTTACCATGCTGGGAGACGTGAAGATGTCACAATTTCGTCCCTTCAAACGTGACAGTTACACGGTATTGTTAACCCATGTTAACCAGTGGAGAAATAACCGTAAATGCCAAGCAAATGCTACCCCGACGTAATGATTTATTTTTTAATAGTCACACTTGATTACGCCGATTTTCTTCTTTCCCCAGCTGATCGACACCTCTTTTAGCGGAAACAAAGGCTACATTAACGTATTAAATCGATGATAATCCATGTGTGTGGATGTGGAATTAACGGACGTGACGTTGTGTGATTGAGTTGCCAAGCAACAGCTTCGGTTCATGTTAATTTACAAACTCTTCAACTACAACCGTAGTTATATTTAAAAACATGTTAGAAGGCCTCACGAAATACTTTAATGCAAATTCAAATGTAAATGTGAAGGAATGTGTGTATAACAAAATACATCGGTCATAAACGAAACCGGAAACAGACGTAGGCAAGATCCTCAGCTCGATGATTGGAGGTTTTAGCCGCAATGCATGCTGGGATTTCGTGTTTATGTGTGTGAAATCTGAAAACGTTTTTTAAAAATAAAATAATACTTTATTCCGAGTGTGCTTGCTTTTCTCTTTGAAAGTCAACACATAACGGCATTGTAATACACGGTTCGACTGCATTAAATATTACATATCTGCCGTAGTTCTCTATTTATAGAGCCCTGCTGAGAAGACTTCTAGACAAACAGGAGAACTGCCGCCAAAACTGAAAACGTGACGTGGATCATAAATATATAAGCAATTAAACAACATCTTACATTTATTTTCACACAATACGTCTCCTTGCAGTATCAACACTAATTCGGCTGACTTTTATATTTGATCCAATTGGTAGATAGGCTGTATTTACACCCTAACGGTGCAGAGCTGATATAAAGGGACAACTGGTGGTTGAAGAACGTTATTGAATTGTATTATTTTATTATTAGATATTAATAGGATCCCTATAAAGTATATTCATTACTCGTTATTCTCTACTAATAGTTAATTAAAGAGTGTATATAATGACTAGTTTGCATATCCCTTTCAAGATTTCCAGATTTTCTAAGCTAAGGTTTATTGACATATCATATTATACACAACTACGGTGTAGTTATGCAATGAATGAAAAAGTTGGGTGGCAGGTTCCTCAACAGTCCATTACAAGACATCTATCAATATGTGTGTAGACCACCACCATTAAACTGTCATTCTGCACATTTCTTATACTATCTACATACATCTTATAAGACTATAATACATGTATAATATCAGTTTAATAATAAAAAAATAATAAAAAAATAAGTGCTTGAACATAGTTAACATTGCAGGAAAGCAATATATATGACGTTAAGTACTTTGTCAGGCTTAATATTTATCTGTAGATACAAATGTCACTGTGTGTGCTGTGTGCTCTGCATGTGTGACCATTAAAGAGGGTTTCATCCCTCCATATGATCTTCTTCTATACCCCAAAAGCTTTTTCTTATTCAAAAGAAGACCTTAACCTAAAGTGCTCTTTAATGTTTCAATTAAGTCTTATTAGTTTGTCTGTTTTGCACATCCTCCTATTAATGTCTAATAATAAAATAATACAATTCGTGCCTTAACCACCAGGTGTCTCTTTCTATCAGCTCTGCACCGTTATGGTGTAAATACAGCCTATCTACCAATTGGATCAAACCATTCAAGGATCAAATATAAAAGTCATCCGAATTAGTGTTGATAATGCGGGGAGACGTATTGTGTGAAAAGAAATGTAAGGTGTTGTTTAATTGCTTATATATTTATGATCCACGTATGGGCATAAATATGTCTCATAATTATTTGTGTGAACATAAAAATAATTTGTGTGTAAATATGTGATTTGTAAATGTAAAACACCATCCACAAATGTATTTAAGAGATTTGCAAACTCACAAATAAATGTGCAAGTGTAAAACGGATCTGCAAATACGCTAAATATTTTCACAAATAAAAAAAAGATCTGTGAATATCTCTTTTACATTTACAACTTTCGATCAGGCATTTGTGAATCCAATTTGTATTTGTCGAACAAAAATTCCCTTGCGGATCTCAAATCTCTGCTCGTGGATCTCACATTTCTGCTTGTGGATCGTCTTTTTACACACATGGAATTTTTAGACATATTTTCCGCCGGTCTCCGCTAAAATCTACTCGTGTCACTCGGTTATTTTCGGAAACCACGTGATGGCCCGCTGATGACGACATTTCCGCATGATTTCAAAGGTAGAGCATGATGGTTTGTTTAATGCTGTTTTTTTATTATAATGAACAGCGGAACGTTAAATGCATTCTTTATCACCATCATCATCATCATCATCATCATCAACATGTTATAGTGATACAGTTAGTTTGTGTTAGTTTATTGGTTCAATATAGTATATATCGAGCACTTTCGTTGATGTTGAAGTACAGGCTATACGACAAAATATTTAGCGTATTTGCAGTTCCGTTTTACACTTGCACATTTATTTGTGAGTTTGCAAATCTTTTAAATGCATTTGTGGATGGTGTTTTACATTTACAAATCACATATTTACACACAAATTATTTTTATGTTCACACAAATAATTATGAGACATATCTATGCCCATACACGTCACGCTTTCAGTTTTGGCGGCAGTTCTTCCTGTTTGTCTAGAAGTCTTCTCAGCAGGGCTCTATAAATAGAGAACTACGGCAGATATGTAATATTTAATGCAGCCGAACCGTGTATTACAATTCCGTTATGTTGAGGTTTAGGATGGCAGCTTCTTCTTACGCTGCACTCGGAGAGAAATATTGGATACGGAGACGATGAACTGTTTAGCCCTTGAGCATGATTTATTCCTCTGCTTCACAGGTGATTCCTTCGCTCAGCCGAGCTAACTTAAAGAGAACAAAGATAGACAGTGTACACGTGCATCAGGTGAACACACCCTCATTTACATGACGCAAGCCTGGTCATTACGTAGCACGTAATACTACAGTGCCTCACAGTGGTACAATAACAGTATTACATCCCTATAGTACAGAATAGACACAATCTCTCTATACATACAATAACTGAGGACATACAGTATATAAACATTTCCCTTAACACGTTATATGATGACTTTCAAAGAGAAAAGCAAGCACACTCGGAATAAAGTATTATTTTATTTTTAAAAAACGTTTTCAGATTTCACATCACATAAACACCAAATCCCAGCATGCATTGCGGCTAAACCATCCAATCGTCGAGCTGAGGATCTTGCCTACGTCTCTTTCCGGTTTCGTTTATGACAGATATATTCTGTCATACACACATTCCTTCACATTTACATTTGAATTTGCATTAAAGTATTTCGTGAGGCCTTCTAACATGTTTTTAAATATAACTACGGTTGTAGTGGAAGAGTTTATAAATTAACATGAACCGAAGCTGTTGCCTGGCAACTCAATCGCACAAGGTCACGTCCGTTAATTCCACATCCACACGCATGGATTAACATCGATTTAATACATTAAGGTAGCCTTTGTTTCTGCTAAAAGAGGTGTCGACCAGCTGGGGCAACAAGAACATCGGCGTAATCGAGTGTGAATATTACAAAATATATCATTATTATATTAATATTGACAATAACAACCGACCGTCGGGGTAGCATTTGCTTGGCATTTGTTTGGTTATTTCTCCACTGGTTAACATGGGTTAACAATACCGTGTAACTGTCACGTTTGAAGGGACGAAATCGTGACATCTGAGGGAGGTCTCACTCCTGAACAGCTGTGGTGTATGGGACATCTACAAGATCTAGACGGGAGAGACTTGAGGTAACAGTTATAAAGAGAGTTCCCATTAAAAACATTTTTTTTTTTAAATTGAGTTGCAAAGGTGTGTGGCAGGCAGATATATCTAGTTTTGAGACATAATAGACATCAATGTCAATTGGACTATGGAGCATGAAAGCCACAATTATTTGTTTTATATTTATTTCTAAACAACATGGTTAAAAGGTCTGAATCAATGTGAGCTTCTGTCTTCAATTGTGCATAGATATGCTGTAATTCAATTGTTTCCATCTACAAACCTTACAGTTCTGTTGCATTGAGTGATGAGAAGCATATCTGACAGATGCATAACATTATTGGAAACAGCAACCTGTTCAATAATACAACTTTGAGTAAACAAAATCACCTTTATGTAACATGTTTATTTTTAAAAATCACGCGTTACATAAGTGTATGAAAATACTTCATGTACTAAACTTATTTTAATTGTTTTCCTGGATCCTTAGGAACTTCAAGACCCCGGCATCGACTAGGAGAATACCATGCTGCAAGAAGAATCAACCGTGGCAGTTGTGGTTCCTGAAGTTGTGTGCCCCCTGGATGACGAAGACCTAGAAGAACTTCAGAGAACTGTTGATCCTCTGGAACATTCTCAGTCACATGGCCGTGACTTGTACACACGATTCTTGCACAGTGTGTACAATGACAATTGAACGTGAACTTGTAAACTGACACATTAGCTGATTACAACAACCTTGGTTAACAGATATCTGTTGAGAATACACAGAGCCCAACCATTGCTCCTTATTTGCCTTTTTGCTTGTCTGATGTTTTGTTAAAAAACTTTGTAACAGTGTATGCTTTCCCAACAAATAAAAGCATGACTTCATCAAACAGCCATTAACAAATATCTTTAAACATATATACACTCAGCTCTTGCCTTAGTTTGAGTAGAGCTAGTTGTTTTAAACTCTGTGGAATCCACCACCATATCTCACTGCTTCACCCAGGTTTGTTAGCTGTTTGCTTAAACTACCCATATAGAATGATCACACCGGTGTGACAGTACTCTTCAAAGGGTTCACGAAATATGACTACTACTCTTACTGTTTAACATTTTGGGTTACTTGATGTTACTTCATGCTAAGGCTAATAAAAATGACAAGGCTAAGCCGGCTGTAATGCTAACTAACGCGCTTGTTACTAGCTAGGTAGCTAATTTGATCCAGCCACTCCTGGTCCTTTCATCAGACGGGCAGCGAAAGAATGAGCAAGACCCATTGCTGGCATGATAACAACCTGGTACTAAGCACACAGGCATCTTGTTAAAGTTATCTTATCTTAGCTATCCCTTATTTGGTGGAGGAAAACAATTCTGACATCAGTTATGACATCACTTACACGACTCTGGGATTTGTAGTCTTTCTGGTTGCAGATTTTTCATAGTCTTATATTTTAACAGTTTTACGACAAACTGTGACTTTTTTTACATGGAAATGATTTGTTAAGCTTGACAAACATCATCATTCATGGCACAATTCAAACGGGATCGAAAGATACGTTTTCTCTCTTCATTGACTTCAACACATATTTTTTCCGAAATAAGGTCCCATGGACCGGAAGTAGATGGGCGGCTATAATACACAATTTAAGCCCGGGGAGAAATGCTAACGCTACTTTATCGGCGATCTGTTCTACTTCATGCTATCTGCACAAATGGTTGACATTAAACATTAAAAAGATCAGGCAGTTCAGAGAGAATCAAAGGAAGGCAGGCAGGCAGGCAGCTTTGCATGACATTTTTCTGGACGTGTTGACAGTGAGGGTAGTCAATCCCTTTTTTGACAAGACAGTAGTGACGGCCATCTTGGTGACGTGTGTCGTTTTCATGGTTGTTGTGTTAGTCTGGGAGACCACAGATGTAGTTCATTGTGCGTTTCACACAAAAAAATGTGCTACTTCACAGTTTTACGACACATTTTTATTTTTTTTACTTTTGACAAAATTATCTTTTAAATTGACAAACATCTTTTGTAATTCGTGGCACAATTCAAACGGGATCGAAATATAATCTTTCTCTCTCCATTGACTTCAATACATAATTTTTATGAAATAAGGTCCCATGGAGGTCCACCGGAAGGGGAGGGACTTCGCCACTCTATGTTGCCGGCTAGCAAACTCACCCTTATCTGAAACGATTGGATAAAAGGTTTCGTCAAAGGCATTGCAAACAATAACGTGATATCAGAATACTAGAAATGTATAACTCACCTGACACTGTGGCGTACTATTCTCTTCATTCGAGTCTGTCATGTCCTGTAAATGTCACGATGGATGTGTAATAAGAACGTCAACAGCCTGATCACAAGCGAAAATCCCTCTCTTCTCGTATCTCAGATATGATTGGGGACGACCAGCTGTTGCTGTTCAAGCTAGACTTTATTTCAATATAGTTTTGGTGTTCAAATAATGTTACACCTCTAGTATGCCTTGAATGCAAAAACAACCACAGACAAGACTACATATTTTTAATTATCAAAATGATAACAAAGGCTGAAAAAACAGGAGAAGCCTGTCTTCCCTTGGTCTCCAGGAGAAAAGCCACAGTATATCACCAAGTTTTCATATAGTTTTGTGTGTAAAATAGATCGCTGCAGTGAACACGACTTTATGTATTTGTTTATGGTTTATTTTATAAGGAGTAATGCAGTATACATGTATAGAAGTTCAGAGAAGAAGCAATATATATTGTTTATTTTTATTTCATTTCATTTTGGCACCATGGCAGAGGCAAATATAGAGTTAATGTGCGGAGATTATAATGTCTCGTTTACGAAAATATGTATTGTTTTATGATGTTTAGTTGACAAAATAGTCACTGAGCTACATTTTGCTGCACTCAAGCATAGTACATCTGAAGACAAGAGTTGTGTCTCCCTTTGGCCACAAGGGGGAGTATATATATATATATATACATTTTGTATAGATGTTGCAACTATAGAGAGCTTTGGCAATACTATATGTAACTGAGGTCATGCTAATTGAATTGAATTTAGTATACCTTTAAGTGCAACAAGTCCTTCAACTCATACGACCAAATAGGCCGATTGTTCAGGCCCAATTATTATGAACAAATAGACCAGATATGTCGTTTGTTCAAGCGCTTAATACGTCCTATAATTATGTTTTTTCTATAAAAAGTTTTCGCCCTCTAGTGCTCCCGTTGAATGCTAACGTTACAGATGGTCGTTTATTCACAAATAACCCTCTCTGTAAAATCCTAAATTGTAGGATAGTTTGGCCATTAAAAAGCTTTTTGATTAGATTTCTAGCGAGAAGTGTATATTGCACTTTTAGAATCCACCTCCAGTCGATATGTAGAATCTATAGTTTGATAGATATTATGAAGATGATTTGAGGTGTGCGGCAGCCTCCATGTAAAGTTACGGGTTGAAAACAGTGTTTCCGGTCTCGACGTTTTCATAATAAAACCAATGATCAAATTATTTAACAGTGATATCAGTACTCATCAACTAAAAAACATCAGTTTATCCTTTTATACGACATTTATTGGTTTAAATTGTGCACACTGCTTTTGTGTTTTTCACATAGGTTTTTCTCTTTCGATTCTGAGACACCTTTATTTTTTCAGAGGTTTTGATAGGCTAAAACATTGATTGTTTTAGCCGCAATGCATGTCTGGATATGGTGTTTATCCAATATGAAATCGGGCAAAAATTTATTTTAAATAAAATAATACTTTATTCCAAGTGTCCTTGCTTTTCTCTTTGGAAGTCATCACATAACGGCATTGTAATACACGGTTTGGCTGCATTAAATATTACATATCTGCCATAGATATTTATTTATGGAGCCCTGATCAGAAGACCTTTTGACAAACTGTAAGAAATGCTGCCAAAACTAAATACGTGACGTGGATCATAAATATATTAACAATTAAACAACATCTTCCATTTCTTTTCACACAATCCGTCTCCTTACAGTATCAACACTAATTCGGCTGACTTTTATATTTGCACCATAGTGGTTCACAGCTGATAGAAAGGGATTTTTTTGTAGTTTTTAAAGATATTATTTACTACCTTTCCAACTCCTCATGCAGTTGACTTTTACAGGTCTATACAGGTTCATGATACAATGCATAAGCTTCAAATAGAGAGACTGAAACTGTATTTTCCTTTACCGTTCTTTTTTAATTTCACAATAAAGTTAATAGTCATATTATGTTTGATATTATTATGTTTTATTAAATACACCACTGGTTTTTTAACCCGCTCCGCCTAGTGGTTAAAGCATGTTATTGAATTTTGTTGTTGAATACGTTTTATTTGATGAAAACATTTAAATATTAAGAGTAGCCTACATACAAAATTGAAAATATCAAGAAGATACTGTAGTGATCTCTACAATAAAACAGTTAAGTGCAGGACGTCCAAAGCTATTAACAGGAAGATGTGCAAAACAGACAAACTAATAAGGCTTTATTTAAACATTAAAGATTACTTTAAGTCAAGGTCTTCTTTTGAATAAGAAAAAAACGTTGGGGTTATCCACAGATAAATATAAAGTCTGATAAAGTACTTAACGTCCAATATATTGCATAGTTTATTTTGGCACCCTGAATTTAACTCAGGTGTAACTAAAGTCTGATTTGAGGGTTGTTTATATTTCACATCATTAATCAGAATCTGCAAACTAACTAAAATACATATAGTGGAGTAAAAATACCAGGTCAACCTCTGAATTGTAGTGGAGTATACAAAGTAGTATGCTGCTGTAACAAAAACATTTCCCAACTTTGGATCAATAAAGTATATGTTATCTTATCTTATCTTAAGATGATCGATGGCTACTGCCATATTTGCAAAATGTGCCTCTGAACCTTGACAAGTGCATGTTTCAGGCTTATCAATGAACAACAGGAGGGGTCACAGACATAAGACCAGCTTTTAAATAAAGCTCTTCTGACCTTAGGTGTCATGTGGGTATATTAATTCACCCATTTATTAATTATATGTTTTAAATTTGATAACACTACTGTGTTTAGTATCCGCTGGCGGGGAGGGGGGGGGGGGAGAGGGTGCTGGACCATTGATGTATGGGCTGGACCCGGGGGCTGGACCCAGGGGCTGGACCCGTCAAATTCCAGTTTTGGAAAGTCTGCCGTGGTTCCATTCCATTTCAAAGAGCTGTTGAGGCTCAGCGTAACCTTGTCGCATTGCCGCTCCAACATCCAATCACAGGGCTTGATGACTAATCACAGGGTTTGTAAAGCAAGCCGGATGTTGTAGTCCCAAACGATAGCTGGGGATTCTGGGTAGTGTAGTGTCTTCGGAAACTGTAGTTAGACCCTCCAGAAAAACGCGGGCAAAAATCCTTGATTGTGCGGGCTAAATTCCTTGATTATGCGGGCTAAAATCCTTGATTATGCGATTAAACATGCGGGGTTTTATGTGATTTTATGCGGTGAAACTGCGGGAAGTTGCGAAATATGCGGAAAGTTGCGAAATATGCTAAATATGCGGGAAAAAATTATCGATTTTTTTTAAAAATATTGGGCTGTCTTATTTATTCTCTCTCACACACAACCTGCCACTAACGTTAAACCCCTTTACTATTCAATTAAACACATTCAATGTTTATTTATTGTAAAAGCAATTGGGCTATTTTAATCTCACGCACACACACACACACACACACACACACACACACACACACACACACACTTCTCCGCCTCATTCTGTTTTCATTTACTCGTTCGTTATCTGCAGCTTCAATCTTGTAGGCTACTCACCTCGTTTCTTGTAGCCCTCGAAAGGGTTTTGGAGGTTGATGCCTCGTGAACGTGAGTTGTTTGGCTTTCTTGTCCGCAGCAGCAGAAAGCATTTTCGAATGTTTGAATGAATCAAAGTGGGTCGTCACCTTCGATTTTCTCTTATGCTCCAACACACAGTTGCACGGGGTGCAGAATAGTTTCCCCCCACTTTTTGCCCGGTCTTTAGTAGAAATGTTCGTCGGTAAATGAGATGGATTAGATATTTTCCTCTTGGTGTTTTCTCTATCGTGTGAGCTCCACACGTTCACTCTATACAGTGTTGTTTACATTCTGTGATGCGCGAGCTGATGACGTCATGTCAAGACGAGTTAACTTTTTTTTTTCTCAACTTTGTGTGGAAAAATGCGGGGATTATGCGGCCTTTTGATAAATATGCCGCCTTTTAGAAATCTGCGCCATTTTGCTGATTATGCGGTAAATTCTGCGATCGCAGAATCGCGTTTTTCTGGAGGGTCTATGTAGTGTCTAAACTCCTAAAAAACGATTTGTCCCTCTGAATTGAAGGTTAAAAACACAAAAGCATTTTACACAATAAAAATTGACGCTAACTTTAAATGGAAGCTGCATACACGTTATTCTGACGAGACCTCAGATCATCTTCGTAAATATCTATCAAACTATAGATCCTACACATTGACTGGACGTGGATTCTAAAAGTACAATATACACTTCTCCCTAGAAATCTAATCAAAAAGCATTTTAATGGCCAAACTATTCTACAATTTAGGATTTTCCAGAGAGGGTTATTTGTGAATAAATTAATAAACGGGAGCATGTTGTTTCTTACACGACCACTAGATGTGCTACACTTTCAAATGTGGCTAGGGGTCGTAATCTAAGCTGCTTAAACAATCGACCTATTTGGTCGTTTTTTGTAGGAGGACAGGCTGTTAAAGAGCAACTTCCAGGTTAAAGACACCTGTGAATAAATGTGTAGGAAAATGATGAATACACTAGATTTTCAAAAAAATATACAGAAATATACACTACAGTGACATCTGGCGTCGTTTTTGTAAGAAATGTTCACTTCCGCATAAAAAAGCCTCGGCACGTGACCTCCCGCCTGTGACGTAACACGGGGGACACAAGGGGGAGAGCGGCCGGTGTAACGTATTAATAAACATGGATCCCAATGCTAGTTTCGACACAGAACACAGAAGAAGTTGAACATGAATATTGGAATGCATATGACGGACCACAACCTTATAATGATGAGCCTGCTAGGCGTCCAAGAGACCAGGAGCAGCCAAGGATTAGAAGAAATAACGGCCATCGGAGAGAAATTGAGCTGTGGTGTGAGGAGAACCAGTGGAGAACTGGGCAGCTATCTTGGTGAGTGACCGGCGTTAGCCACAGAATGTTAGCTAACGTCACATCACAACATTGTAAAGTTAGCTATCATATATCAGGCTATAACTAAAGTAGCATTGATAATATAGTAACGTTACTGGCAGGACTGTTGATACTGATCCATAACAGAAACTAATGCGCAAGTATCAGCCGTATCTCGCGTTACCTAATGCAACTCCACATTACGGTGCTGTGTACCGGAGGAGAGACGCGAGATACGGCTGATACTTGACGATCTGGCGGAGAAAGGTTGTGGAGCCTCCGTTGATATGTCGTTGTAAATGGCTTGATGGAAAGCAGGTGTGTAGTCCGTGAGGGTGCACAGCTGATTGCAGCAGGTGTGTAGTCGGGGAGGGTGCACAGCTGATTGCAGCAGGTGAGTGGAGGTTGAGCCGGGAGCCAGGAGTGACAGCCACCACGCCCACACAAACAACACAGACAGGGGGAAACAAACAAACACAAAGGAGACGGCTGGAGCAGTACAGCCACCACAGCGTTACCTAATGCAATGTCTTACGGTGCCGTGTACCGGAGGGGAGAGAGAGAGAGCAGCAAAGGGGGGGAGAGAGAAGTAATACGGTTTCCTGATAAAGCTGTGGAGAGTATGTGCTGCAGGGAGGTGGATGCACAACGCACCCAGGAACGAACGCTAGCTCCGGTCCTTTTTACTGTGGACTCGATGTCCTGACAGGCTGGTATTTGTGCAACCTGCACAAACACAATACTCCACCATGATTACAAATGGTGAAATACAATGTAAAACTACCGAAAAATACCAGCTCCTTAAAACACAACCGCTCTACTCAACGCAACTCTACTATACCCGCGGTCAGAGAGCGGAGATGTGTCCCCTGTGTGATGTAATATGACGCGTTTGACGTATGACCTTAAAAAAAAGCCGTTTTTAAGAGCAGAGCTCAAAATTGCTCCTTTCCCTCTGAATTCCTGCCCTTATGTCTCGTAAAACTTATCAAATCCTGCATTCACTTTTTTAATTGTAATTTTCAAGCAAGTTTAAGCATAAATGTAGAAAAAATAAAAACCTGCAAGATGCTCTTTAAGTGAGCTGTCAGGAGGAAACAAAGGTTCGCCAACACATTACTCTACTGCTGAGAAAGGTTGTACAAAGACGTGAAACGATGTGCTGCAATGTCTGTGTATTTTTGAAGAATGCCAAGTAAAGGAAGAAAGTAATAACTCGCACTGGGTCTTAACCTATCACTTTATTTAATTATTTCCCCCCTTCATTTGAGAAACACTATCCAATGATTTATTATGTTTGTGTTATACACACACCATTACTGAATTCATTCTAAAACCAAGAATAACCTACATACAACAATGGGGAGCCCTGGATCAAGGACGGGCAAAACAAGGATGCCACACATGATTCTTTTCCAATTACAGTATATTTATTTAAAGAGAGTAACTCAATTGTGATATCAGTTTAATCAGTAATGTGTGTGTAGTGTATGGGTGTGTGATGTGTCAGCAGAGCCGGACTGGGACCATAGGTCAGGCCGAGAATTATACACCCAGCCAGGCCTTACCAGTTCTTTTGGGGGGGGTCTTGCTGGATGTATTGTCAATATCTACAACGTTGCTGCCCTACTCAGTTGCAATTTCCCTTGAGCTGGATCCTGAATCTTGACTTGTCTTGTCAACCTCCTCAGCATCTGCTGGTACTGAATATTGGGATGGTTTAAACTCTGATCAATAACTATAATTGAAAGAACATGAACATAGCTTGCTTATACTGTTGTCATTACATTTCCTTTGGTTTTGTTCAGTGTAGGTCATAGCCTATTGAAAAAGTTTCCTCTGTACCTGCCAGTTCTGTCCTAGCACTGAGCTCTGCCTGCATCTCTCTCTCAGGGCCATCACCATCAGCATCACCTGATAGTGGAACTGAATAAGGAGAACATGTAATCATTACATTAACAACTATGTATGAAATAACATTATTCAAGAACATATATTATATATAAGTTGACCCTGTATTTGCATGGCCTAATACCATAATGATTGTCTCCCCTTTAGACGACATAACCATCTCAAGTTATTCACTTACAGTATGAGGAGTCTGTAGCCCCACAGTTAGCTGCAGTCTAACGGTTATATTACATATATTTGCCTTGAGTAACATTAAGGACATGTTTGGGTTTTGTGTAGCCTTATAATCTCCAGTCACACAGCCTGCCACTAACTTACTTTAGCATTGGACTGAGAAACTGTTTTGTTGGTCGATGTGCACATCAGGCTACAATACAGAAAGAAATGTGGCACATAATGTTCGCTCACTTCGTCATTCTATATACCCAGTGGTGGGCCGTCAGGGCCAGCAAGGCCTTCTCTGCTGGCCTAAACATCATCAGAATATAAATTACATTTTGATATATTTTTTCCACAAATATGTATTAAATTATTCCCTGTAGTCTATTCTCTTCATTTCATAGCTTTCCTCTTGGTTGCGCTGCTTCCAGCCTCAGAACGAGATTTGGAGGGTTGGCCTTTATGTTAGAGCTTTTATCCAATCATATTTCAGCCATAATGTGTTGCCAGGGTCCAAGAAATCTGCCCTTAGGCCTTCAGAATCAACAGTGCGGGCGCCTGTAGATTAAAGTGAACGGAAACAAAACTGTGGCGTTAACCAATCAGATTTTGAGTTGGCGACAACGGGCCAGCTAGCAGGCGTACGATGACGTTAGCACGTGCACGTCTTTTCATTGGATACGCACTATTGAGAGGCAGAGCTATGTAGAGCTAGCAAACTGAACTTGAATTTGAACGAGCTAATTTGTGTAGATTTCTACAAGCTGTTTTTTTTCAACCCACAATGGCTGAAGGAGGAGAAGAGATCGATTTGGTCGCAGATATAATTACAACGCCATTTTCAAGATGAACTTTTCAAGAAAAGCTAGACATCGTGAGAAGAGAACGGCCAACCCCGACGCTAGCGAGCCTATCACAGCGGGGGAAAGGGTTTGTCCGCCACTTTCAAATCACTAACTACGAGCGGTACCCCTGGCTCACAGCCTCCGAGAGGCACTGCAAATTGTACTGCTGGGAATGCCTGCTATTTGCAACTGATCGATTTGGTGTTTGGAGCCACACTGGATTTGCAAACTTGAGTTGTCTAACCAAGGCAGCAACGAGACACCAAAGCACGGCTGGGCACTTACGAGCAATGGTGCTTTTGAAAACCTTTGGGGACACCCGAGTGGATCTACAGCTCAACGAACAAGTGCGCCGGGAAACGGAGCTCCACAACGAAAGGGTGAACAAAAATAGGGAAATATTGAAAAGACTGATTGATTGTGTCCTGTTTTTGGGTAAACAGGAACTTTCATTTAGGGGACACGATGAAAGCGCCGAGTCCAGAAACAGAGGAAACTACGTGGAGCTTCTTTCTTTGCTTGCTGAGAACAACACAGACTTGCATTACCACCTGTCCACAAACAAAGTGTTTACTGGGACGTCAGGCAAAATACAAAACGACCTGATTTATGCTATTGCTGAAGTGATGGGAGAAGAGATCAAAATGGAGATTAAAAAAGCACCCTTTGTCGCTGTTATGGTGGACGAAACGACAGACGTGGGTAATGTAGCACAACTGGCACTTGTCCTGCGTTATGTGACGGACACAGGTGTCAAGGAGCGGTTTGTCAGATTTGAAGATGTTACAAGCGGCAAGCGAGCTGATGACATTGCCGCTCTTATTTTCCGTTTCATGGAGGAATATGAATGTAGTCTGGATAAAGTTGTGGCACAGTGTTATGATGGCGCAGCGGTCATGGCATCTGGACTAAACGGGGTGCAGGCTAAAGTTAAGGAGAGGGCACCTATGGCCTTATTCATTCACTGCTATGCACATCGACTAAATTTAGTACTGACTCAAGGGGCCTCAAAGCTTAAAGAATGCAAGGTCTTTTTTGCCAGCCTCAATGGCCTTGCAGCATTTTTCTCCAGATCCCCTAAGCGCACGCAACTGCTGGATGACATTTGCAAGCGTCGTCTTCCTAATGTTGCACCAACGCGGTGGCAATATACATCGAGATTGGTCAATGCAGTCTTTGAGAAGAGAGTTTCCCTAAAGGAGGTGTTTGACCACATACTGGAACATCATGAGGAGTATGATGGGGATACTATGCTTAGCGCTGATGGATTTAATGCACGTCTGGATGATTTTGAGTTTTGTTTTTTGCTTGAAACATTCAATGGGATTTTTAAGCATTCAGATGTGCTCTTTGGAATACTACAGAAACAAACATTGGATGTACAATTCTGTCTGACAAGGGTGAACGAGTTTTGTGACACAATTGAGCGAGAGAGGTGCCAGTTTCGTCAGATCTACGAGGACACAGCGCGCATCTCAAGTGGTCCGAGCGCACGCAGAGGCCCACGTACAGCACAAGGAGACCTTCGCGCATACTACCAACAACTCCACAGCAATATTCTGGACAACATTCTTTGCCAGATACGGAGTAGGTTTCAAGACCACGAAAAATTAATGTTTCTCTCCCTCCTGGACCCCCAGCACTTTCAGACCTACCGGAAAAAATTCCCGCATACAGCCTTAGCCAAATTAACACAGAGTCACGGAACACTGTTCGATCTGTCCCGGCTAAAAACAGAACTGACTGTAATGTATGCCATGACTGATTTTGAAGGGAAAAGTCCCATTGATCTCCTTGATTTCCTTAAGCAGAAAAATCTGAGTGAGAGCATGGGGCAGCTTTACACATTGGCATGTGTGGCAGTGACTATCCCTGTGTCCACTGCTTCTGTCGAGCGGTCATTCTCGGCCTTAAAGCGAATTAAAACTTATGCCAGAAATTCTACTGGACAGACTAGGCTTTCATCATTAGCCTTCATGTCTATAGAAAATGACTTATTGGTGGAACTGAAACGCACAGATAAACTGTACAACAGAGTCATTGAAGTCTTCTTGAGGAAAGAAAGGAGGATGGATTTTGTATTCAAATAATCAGTTGTTTTGGTGAGTACAAAGCATTTTATTTTTTATTTTATTTGAATATATTTTTGTCATTTTATGTCGTTAATATTAAATCAATATTAACGAATTAATATATATGTAATTAAAATGACAAATATATAAAAAATAAATGTTTGATGCTTCTGCAAGAGATATAGAGATGTGTGTGGCGCACTGGCTCAGCTGTGCAGTAAAAGTACTCAAGGAGACTTGTTGAATTGTTTTGGTTTAACCTTTATCAAAGTGGACATTCAGTTCTAGGAATACACTTTCACCACTGTCGCAAATATATCCTCATGAACAAATGCAAATTATTTGTTTGTTTTCTTTTATTTTCAGTGAATAGTTTGTCTTTATCGTCACGTTTCTTAAATGAAACTGCTTTGGGTGCGACAATGCGCTGTTTAGTGAACAAACTTGGTTTGGTGGACTTAATAAAACTTTGTAGACTAATGCCTTAAAAGCCCCTTTTATTTTTAAGTTTTGACCGTATCCAAGCGATCTTAAAGCTGGTAGTTTAACACTCTTAATTGTAAATGCGGATATATTGATTATAAATGCTTCGGAAATATTAATATAACTCTGTTGTACTTGACTATGTTAAGGTGATGCAACACCCGGTTATACTGCGTTTCTGTCTAAATGTATAGTTTCTAGAGCCATGGCGTCATAATGATGGTATTAAGAGGTGGAATAATTCAGGTAGGACTGTGTAGGACATCACTGAAGGCCTAGGTGTGAAATGCACGGCCCGCCACTGTATATACCATATGGGGGTTCTGAATAAATCTGTGATTTTAGCACATTTCACTGCCTTCTTTTGTTGCAGGTAGTGGGTCCATCCTTCCACAATAATTAACCTTGCCATTAGTTTCAGTCGATCCAGTCCACACTAATGTAAACAGCAGCGCGCTGGTCTCGTGAGAAACGGAGTGTGGAACAACCAATCACATCTTCATTATTCTCCTGAAATTTAAATATGCCCATTCGCTAGTCTGACAGGTGCGTGGTTCTCACTGCGCCTCTAATACCTCATTCACAACAACGCAACTCCGGTTCAAGCTCCGTGCTAGAGCTTTTCAGGTTCAGAACCGGTTTTTCGGTTTAGCTCCGGCTCTTTTCACACTGCCCAGAGTCCGACTGGTGCTGCGTCATTGCGTCATCGTTTGCAGAGCTCACACCGACAACAACAACAATGGCCGATTGTGCTCCAGCTTCCTCTGTACCTCTTCGGAAGACCAGATTCCCAGTAGGTAGCTGGTCTCCTCAGTGGATCACTGCTGCTTGTTAAGTTTCTCCATCGTTGTGTGCAAACTGGATAAAACGCCGGCTTTTTGTTGTTGTTCAGGAGTTGATCCCGCCCCTGCCCCCGCCTTGACATAAGCGTGATGTATGCGGTCCTTTTGCTCTAGCCGGACAACCTTTTGGTGCTTGAAACAAACCGGATTCCGGAGCTAAGAGGCCGCTCCGCTGCGGTGTGAACAGGAAAACTCTGTGCTTTTCAAGCTCCAGCTCCGAACCGGCCCTGAAACACTGTTGAACAACTTTGAAAAACTTCAATATATGCCGCATTAATGGATTTGGCCTGCAGTCACTGCATCTGGGCTGAATTAAACACTTATTATTTTAGTCCTGTGTGTTTATTAGAGGCCATGTCAGCAGACCACATCATATTATGCCAGCGTTGCGTTCACAAGATATACAAGCCACAAACTGGCAATCGAAACATGCTACAACCTGAGGGACAGTGAATGAGACACACAGACACAGACACACCCACACACACACAAACACACACCTTGAGGAAGGGTAAAAAAATGAAATGATGGCAAACTATTTGTACCATTGTACACCCTGTCGGCAAGCCTTCCCATGACAGGATGGACATGGTACAAATAGTTTGCCATCATTTCATTATTATCCAAATACTTTTTCCATTAATTGAAATATATTGTTGAGAAAAGGACTATAGCTTTCTGAAAATGTACATTTTATAATCACTATGTAATTACAATGTATTTATTCTTTGAATTTTGTCCATGACAGGGGGATACATTTTGCTGTTTGCATGTACTTGCAGTTCATTTATAAAAAGTGTGGGAGCTTGAACAACATCCATTTCTAACAGCATAACGTATACTTAATACAATGAATATGAAGTTTAATGGAAAATCTCAGATATTTGATTACAACCTGGCACAAAGCACACAGGCATCTTGTTAAAGTTATCTTATCTTAGCTATCTCTTATATTATATAATATAAGATATATACGTATATATATACGTATATATATATATATATAGGAAAACCATTATGAAATCACTTACGCGACTCTGGGATTTGTAGTCTTTCTAGTTGCGTCTCTTTCATAGTCTTATATTTCAACAATTTTACGACAAACTGTGACTATTTTGACATGGAAATAATTTTTTAAGATAACAAACATCATATGTGTAATTCATGGCACAATTCAAACGGGTTCGAAATATAAGTTTTCTCTCGCCATTGACTTCAATACATAATTTTTCCGAAATAAGATCCCATCAGTTCCACCGGAAAGGGAGGGACTTTGGCTCTCTATGAGCCCAGAGGTGTTTTTTGTGCTAAACATCTCTAAAAAGGTCAAATGTCACTTGTTTTGCATCAATCTTGATACAGAGTACTTATTATATGTTATAATTTGGATTCCCAAAGGTTTTAGTCTACTAACCCATCATTCAAGTGGGTTAGTAGTGGTTTTCTAAGTAATGTATTTTTTTGGACGTACACTAATTTACATTTCTTTACTATGTTCAACCTGAATTTACTTTAAAATAAAAAATTATATAGTGATTCTAACTTTTCTACATCCAACTCACAGGTTTATCATTGCTTTGAGAAAAAAGATTATTAATTTACCCCTTTTAGAACTGAAGATATAGTCAATTCTTCTGGGAATGTCATTTTCGAGCCTGAGACCTGCACTTTAAAAAACGATTCATGGGGTTAGTAGATTCCACTTTTAAAAAACAACTTTTCAACATAGAAAATGTCGTTTTTTACCTCAACTTATTTTAGTTAGTTTACAACTCATTTTAATAAATCGGTCAAACTGAAAAGTCGGTCAAACTGAAAAGAACAAAAAAATTTTACTTCCAAATGTAATGATTTTGAAAAAATATTTCTGCGTTCACTCAACTATAGGGATATATACACTATATAGACCAGGGGTCGGCAACCTTTTTGATATGAAGTGCCATTTTAAAAAAAAATTGTTATCAGCGTGCCGACGATCGAGAATTATCAACGGGGGGGGGGGGGGGGTTTGAGGAGCTTGACGCTCGTGAACTATCAGCCGGAGGGCGGGGGGAGCCTCGCTGCGGGGAAGCATTGTGTGGACCTGTCAACGAAACTTAAACATTTACCACATTTAAATAATTGGTTTAAACGGCATAATAATAAGGACAATCTTCCGTTCTGTGATTCTCCAGAACACACATGTTATGATATAACTTAAGGGTCATGCAGAGTGAGATGAGATCGCTGTCCCTTTAAGAGAGAGAGAGAGGGGTGTGGCTTGTGCATGTGTGTGTGGATGGCAGAGCGACAGTGAGGGAACGTGTGTATGTTTCTGGAAGTGAAACGAAGCAGCAGAAAAACAGAGGTCTGTCTGTGATGTATTTTGTGAAACAGAAGAACAGCTAAATAAATGCAACGGCCTCCCAAGAAGAGCTCGCCTCTCTCCAGTCATTTAAGCTAAGGTGGGTTATTGAACCTGAAGCTTGTTGCTGCTGCCCTCCTCGACTACGGTCTGGGAGCCGACAGGAAAGTTCAACACACAGATGGCCAGTCCGCCCCTTTGTAGCATATTATTTCGATGAGCAGATCGCCACTGGGCTTTCAACTAAAGACACAGCCACGCAAAAACTGCGGCATTTGTACAGCTCCTTATGGGTAGGCCTACTGCAATTTGTGAATTGCTTTCCTCTGTGGTGAAACGATCAGCACTGCACCACGGAGGAAAGCGGCAGAAAGTCACCTGGAGTTAAAGAGCCTGTGACACGATTTTCCCCCATCATCCAAACCCATCAATTTGAGTAAATATTGTCCCCTTGAAAACCGTTACTGAACTGATTTTGGATATTTGTACTGTGATAACCATTAATCTGCCCTTCAATGTTGACCATTTCCTGGATCTTCTCGGGGATTCTTCAATTCCCGCCAAATTATGGGTGACGTCAATGCGGGCACAGCGCTCCAGCTGCACCGTTCAGGATCCCAGCATCTGCATGTAAACGCACGATGGCGCACACAGCAGCAAGCTCAGACAGCGATGATAGTTTAATTTTGAACGTGTCTGAGAGCTCATATGAGGCTGAAGGATCGGTTTATTTTGTATCTGTTAGAAGTTTAGGAATTAGGTGCGTCAATATGGGCGATCATACGGTCATGTAGCCAGTGGTGGACTGGGACTAAAAATCAGCCCGGGACTCTCGACCGGCCCACTTCGGTACCACTAGTAAATTGTCAACGGGGGGAGTGGGGGATGTGCTAGTGACTTATCCGACCGGCCCACTTCGGTACCGGCCCATCGGGATTCGTCCCGATGGCCAGTCCGCCACTGCACCCAGCCCAGCCCACGTAAACCGTCAACGGGGGGAGCCTCGCTGCGGGGAAACGGTGGACCTAGTGTCCCGATCGGAGTGGGAATAATAATAATAATAATAATAATAATCCGTGCATTTTATCCATTAATTTCCCCAACATTGTGGTAAAAAAAACCACACGTTTAATCCATGTTGGTGTACTACTACAACCAGTGGTGTAGTGGGGATGTTTTTACTGGGTGGACGGGGTGGTGGGGTGGACGGGAGACACTATGGACGCGCTCGTGAACTGTCAACGGGGGGGGGGGGCTTGGGGACCTCTGTGTCGCCTGTCAGCGCAACTTACATGATGCCGTTTTAGACAATATAATAATAAAGGGCGGTGCCGGCTGTCAGCGAACCGATCCGGCCTTTCTGCGCGACTATCACTTAAATGTGGGACATAGTCTCAATGTGTGGGACACGGGACAAATAATACAAATGCTGTGTGTGCAGTCCCGCACAGTGCGGGACACCTGGTCACCCTACACACACAGTTCTGCCCCTCACACACACACGCTTCAAATCAAGTTGCATAAATGCTTGAGCTACGTTTTTATTAAATTACTGTGAAATCTGCCTATTATGTTTTCATCATTATTACAACAAACACACACTTGCAACTGATAACACTGGCAATGATTTTAGATGTATTAGACCAGGGTCGGCAACCCCTGGCACGCGTGCCAGCATTGGCACGCCGGCACCGTTACCAGTGGCACACTAGGAATAAGTGGAATAAGTGTGCAAAATATTGAAATTGTATTTTCCGATCCTGAACGAGAACGCCCCCAGAGCGCGTCTCCCCGTTACCTGCAGAAGGAAGCCATGCACGTAACGCAGCCCCGCTCTCTTTATCTCCAGGTGACATTCTGCCGCTTTCCTCCGTGGTGCAGTGCTGATCGTTTGACCACGGAGGAAAGCACTTCACTAATTGCAGTACCGATAAGGAGCTGTACAATGCCGCAGTTTTTGCGTGGCTGTGTATTTAGTTGAAAGCCCAGTGGCGATCTGCTCATCTGTTATCGAAATAATATGCTACAAAGGGGCGGACTGGCCATCTGTGTTTTGAACTTTCTTGTCGGCTCCCAGGACCGTAGTCGAGGAGGGCAGAAGCAACAAGCTTCAGCTTCAATAACCAACTTTAACTTAAATGACTGGAGAGAGGCGAGCTCTTCTTGGGAGGCCGTTGCATTTATTTAGCTGTTCTTCTGTTTCACAAAATACATCACAGACCTCTGTTTTTCCGCTTCCTCGTTTCACTTCCATGAGCCTAATATCCTAACATGTGTGCTCTGGAGAATCACAGAACGGACGATCGTCCTTATTATTATGCGTTTAAACCAATTATTTTAAGGTGTTGTTAAATTCGGCATCATGTAAGTTGCGCTGACAGGTCCACACACTGCTTCCCCGCCCTCCTGCTGATAGTTCACGAGCGTCCAACACCTCAACCCCCCCCCCCCCCCCTCCGGTTGATAATTCTCGATCGTTGACACCTATGGTTGGCACGCTGATAACATTTTTTTTTTTAAATGGCACTCCATATCAAAAAGGTTGCCGACCCCTGTATTAGACTATTAAAAAAAGAAATCATGCTTCAAATAAGTCCAATGCCACTACACCACTGACTGCAACTACAAAAAGCTAAGTCTTGTTTTCTCATCAGGAAATGCAGACCGGCTCAAGCTAAATATTTTAAATCATCAGCCTCACGATCATTTAATGTATCATATGTTCGCCGAATTGACATGAAAGCACTAATAAATGTAGTTTCATCCACTTGAGTTTACAAAAATAATCGATGTGTTTTTATATCACATCCGACGGGAGGAAATTCAGCAGCTCTCACTACCGATTTTTAATCTAATTTAATCATCTTCACCACGATCATTTATGTTTATGTTCGCCGAATTGACATGAAAGCACTGACAAATATGAATATACTGTAGTCAACTTCATTAAAACGTTATTAACGTGCCTAAACTCAGTAATTCACCATTTCTAACGCATGACAACACACTTTGTCCGTGTTTGGCTCTCTCGCCGCACAGTGAAGCGTTCCCGCATTGACGTCACTTCCGGCTTCCCCCAAAACCTCAAAATGAGTCGAAGGAATTTTCCCGCGATGTTCGAAATTATTGATATTTATCGGAACGGTATCGCTTTTTCTTTTTTAAACTGACGGTTCGAGATTACTAGTAGCCCACTATTTCATTGCACAACAGTTGTTGGGTTCGTGTCACAGGCTCTTTAAAGAGAGCGGGGCTGCGTTGCGTGCATGCTTCCTTCTGCAGGTAGACGCGCTCTGGCGGCGGTCTCGTTCAGGATCCGAAAATACAATTTAAATATTATTGCACACTTATTCCACTTATTCCTAGTTTGCCACTGGTTACGGTGCCGCGTGCCAATGCTGGCACGCGTGCCAGGGGTTGCCGACCCCTGATATAGACTATCGGGACTATTAAGTTAGATTAACTCATATCTATTGAGTTTCAACAATATAGTTTCAAAACTGAACACACGCTTGACTTGCCCGGACTTTGCTAGACCGCATGTTGAGTTGGAGTAATCTGCATTCATCCTGATTCAATAATCTACCAAATTACCTGGTAAGTAGCCATTTTTGTTCATTTTAATTTATAATAGCTGGTTACTGCACAGTGTAGCACAAGCAGGGCCGTATCCAGGATTTCCTAGATACCGAGGTCCAAACATGCAAGCATGGGGTTCGGGGGTATACCCCCCCGATTTTGGGGGATTTTCATGATCTATTTAGGTGCTTTTTAAGTCCTGTGGGGGGTCACACAAATATATTGTTTTCAAACCATGTCAGTGGGCTGCAGAATAAATTATTTTTTGAAAGTGTAATGCATAAGAATCAGTTGATTGTTACTATTAATGATCTGGACATGCAGAAGAGGCTAAAATGATCACACAACATTGTCAACATTCATTTTCCATGTCTCTCTCTCCTTTCCATAACCTGCAGCTCTCTTCCATCTTCTTTCGTCTCTAGAGCAGGCATGGGCAAACTAAGGCCCGCGGGCCATATACGGCCCGTTGGGCTTTTGAATCCGGCCCGCCAAATATTGGTACAAAATTGTCCAAATTATAGTAAAGAGCGCATTCAATTTGCCTTTTTCCTGCAATACCCGGCATTTCAGTGATCCCACTAGATGGCGCACTCTAGACAAATTGACCTTTGTTGGAATCTGGTCTATATTCTGTGGCCCCAATCGGCAACCCGGCAAGATCAAAGAACCAAATATTTCACGCTTACATTGGAGGTGGCGAGATTAACCTGAGCAATAACAGTTCATGGCGAGTACGGCAAATACAAGTTGTAACAAGCAGTAGCGCTGAGCAAAGTGACTAGAACGCGACCACACACTTATAAAAAACACTTAAAGGTCCCATGTCATGGCCATTTCCACTGATCATAATTCCATTGTTGAGGTCTACTAGAATAGATTTATATTGTGCAATTTTCCAAAATCAATTTGGTTTCTCATACAGCATCTCTGTAAACTACGTGTGTTCACTGAATTTCACTCTCTGACTTTAACGGCTCGTTGTAGCTCCAATAGCTCCAGCCCCCACTCTCCCTGTGAGCACAGTGTGCTCTGATTGGTCGGGACGTTGTGAATCGCGCTGAGCTCCGTGGAGGTGTGGTTTCCTTGTTTAGCGACAGCGAAACACAGCCAAACTCACCCTGAGCACACACAAAGTCACAGTCAAAGTAAAAACAATAAGTGTGGCTTGATATTGAGTAAGAAAAAGGTTGATAAAACGCTGTGAGAATGGGTCTGCAGAGAGAATTTTGCCGCGATCCCAACTGTCTGTTATCAGCCTGCAGCCAGGGAGGAGAGATCAGCAGAGCTGCCTGCACTGAGTGTGTGTGTGAGGAAGTCCGTGGATTGGTCAATTTGGACCAATCAGCGGGGGCTTAACGTAACGCTCCGCGGACGTAATGTAACGGCTCCACGGATTGGTCCATTTGGTTCCGGGTAACGCATGACTTCATGCGGTACCCGGAAGAATCAATGGACAGTGAATACTGTATCTCCAACAAGGCGTTTTGGGGAGGTATTTTCTGTGTTAGAGTTTTACTCGGCTACAGGTGTACTTGAGGGTTTTGACTCTGCAGACCGTTTACATGCATAAAAAACCTTCATAACACACAAGAGGACGGTAATAACCGGAAAAGCATGACATGGGACCTTTAAGTCAGGCAACACTAACCAGGCTTAGTGTGATTCTGTTTATTTGACCTTACATTTAATAACCATCCGTTCACTGTTATTGACCATTGTGAAGAGGCAGAGGTTTTCCTGTTGTTTTGTATTATTGCAGCCATCGGATGGAATCAATACAATGGGCTACATGTGGCCATCACAAGTAAAATAATAACGAAAACTACGCCGGTAAAATATGTGTGTAGAAAACGGCTTATGCCACAATATGATAGCAACAACTAGTCAAGATAGTCTGATAAGCTAACATCACCTGTATAATGCCAGAGAAACTTTCCTAACAGCGTTGTGATGCCAAACAGCTTTCAGACTAAAACACATTCACTTATGGGGATGGGGGATATTTATCAGCTGCTTGTGACACTCAGACAATGAAAACTTTACAGCGGCCGCTGCCGCGAGTTAACGGGAGAATAAACTTCGGTAGACAAGCAGCACTGCAGCGGGCAGTAATGCAGCTGAACCACGTTAATAAACAATGCACCACGGCACTCGGGAGAAAGGTATAAGGTTGGAGAAGTAGTTCTTTATTTAATCTGGCTTCGTATAATTAAAAACTACCAGATGCAGTCCTTTATTGATGTTGTTGAGCCGTGTTGTGGAGAAAATCAGCGATGTAAAACGCTGTGTGGTCATAAGAAGGCACGTAAACGGTTACGTCATGACGCAAACGATGACGTAATGACGCAATGACGCAATAATTCACCTCTGAACCTGCATCTGTAACAATGAGTGGACCAAAGAAAAGAAAAGTCAACATTGAGTGCCGAGTGTATAATGAGGAGGTGGACAGCTAAATATTTTTTCACCGATCTGCTACTGGCCCGGCCCGTCTGTCAAATTTTAAAACTCATAGTGGCCTCCCGAGCCAAAAACGTTTACCCACCCCTGCTCTAGAGGCTTCTTAATACTCCAATTTTTTTGAGTATATTTAGGAGATGCGAGCGGAGGACTAAGGAGGGGAGCCGAGGAGTAGCAACAAGAACCTGTGGGCTCACGTGTGCCCCCTTCAGTGCGGTAGAGGTTATGGCTGCCTCTCCTGGTGCTTTTTTCATTGCCGTTGTATGATGAGACCAGCGGGCCTAAATATCATATACCGTATACGTGAAATAAGTTATTTAGAGACTATGCATGGCGAGGACACATGTAATAAAGGGATCTACAAACATGACATTGGTGACCTATGAAGTATTATTTGAATTATTTGAAGTATTAAAGTAACTAGTTATGGCAGGAAAGTTCCATCTGGTATATTCATTTTAATGTCACCTTATATAGAATGTGTGTTAAACTTGTGATTTCTGCATTGAGTGACTTCTGCCTAGCAGATACCAAGAAGAGGCCCCTAGGGTCTCTCTGTTAATTATCAATAGTCCTTGCAATCAACAGGGGAATTCCCGGATACACTTTCAGATATAAGGCAGTTAAAGTCTTGTAGAATTGATGATTTATCTCCTACAGACCCCAAAAGAGGCCTTGAGACTTGGGTCACCCAGCAGTAAACGAGATAAACGTCCTTTTGAGCTTATCAATAAAATGTATTCATTCCTAGTAAGCTGACTTTGGGGTGAAGGGAAGTCCAGGGAAGCCATTAAGCCACAAAAAACAATTAACTTATGTTGGTTGACTGATGCGGTGACTTTCATGGGACGATGGCGTTTGGGTATTTACAAATATGGCTTTCATAGAGAAAAACAGGTGACTGTTGTGTGATAAGATACATGATACGATGTTTGTGTGTGTTGAAGATGTTTAGGGGGAATGATACATGTGTCCTGTCAAAGAGTCCTCTGTCATGACTCTGCCTAAGGGCAGAGGGACAGAAACACACACACACACACACACACACACATGCGCACAGAAGCAACATGGAATCAACAACTGCGGACTTACTACCTGGGGTCCCGCCCAGAAGTGAAACCGACCAATGAAACACTACCAACTCACTGGCTAGCTCGCTCAGAAGTGAACCCGCCAATAAACAAATAGCTAGGAAGGAGCAAGCGACAAAACTCCTCCCCACCTGTGTATAAATGTTGTGATCATTTTGAAGATCGGCGCTCTTGTTTTTGACTTGCCGTTCCTGAGACGTGTCTCACACGGTGGTAGAACCTGAGCCCGGAGTACTCTGCAGAGTGCTTCGTGATTAGGTGATGTATTTGTATGTTTTTGCCATTAAAGCAGATTATTGTTTAACCCTTATCCTGGCTGCTTTGAATTTTTCCTTCTTTTGAGAACCCGCTCATATAGGAACGGCGCGGAGCAGAGATTCTGCCCCAACACCTATAGTGAGATGGTAACAGGAATGCGCTTAGGGCCTGCTTTCCAGACAGTTTCTGTGGGGTGACGCATTCTGAGGTGAGGCAGATCTCATCTGTGCCTCACCTCACCCCACAGTAACTGGCTTGAGCGCGCTCACAAAATAAGTGCCCGCGCTACATTAGTGCCCAGGCTCCAGCCAGTTACTGTAGACCAGGGGTAGCCAACGCGGTGCCCGCGGGCACTAAGTCGCCCGCAGCGGGGAAATTGGTCGCCCGCGTGCATGTTCTAAAAATAGCACAAGTCACCATGGAGCTCCGTCTAAAAATATTATTGAATACATTTTTATTTTTAAAATGACAATATTGAATATAACATTTTAAAAGCACACATTTTGTATGTACATATGTAAGTGAAATTGAGATTTGGTGCGTGAAATTGAACTCTGACCCCAGATAGGTTCAGACTGGAACTCCACGCACCAAATCTCCGTTCCACCTTTAGCTGAGACAAGCTAGCATGAGCAGCTACGATCATGGGCCTCATCACCACACCGCAAACACACACACACACACACACACACACACACACGCAGCAGTGGTGAGGATCTCAGCCTGCCACTGACGTTCAACCAGAAAACATCAGCTGTTAGCTGTTAGCAGTTAGCAAACAGAGATCACAGCTCCTCATATATTTTCAGAAACTGGACAAAAGTTAAACAAGTACAAACCACAGACTGTCTGTGTCATGGCGAATACAGTCGCTGGTTTATTTATGTCTGTAGGCCGTTGTTATGAGTGTGGAATGAGCATATACAACGTTAGCTTAGCCTGGTCGACCCAATCTCCATTCAGAAAACAAGCATTTTAAAAGGTTTTTCGTCTGCAGACTTGTCAAGCATTAATTCATGGTTTTTACTAACCGGTATCAGTATGTTGTTACTTCGGCATCATTTAGAAACGTGTATTACAATTTAATCACGGTAAAATATGTTCATTTTGTTGTAGTTGTAGCTCCCGAGCCAGCGTGTCTTGTTTGAACGATGCGAGTAAACACAGCTGGCAGCAGCGGTGAAACTTGAGCGATTAGAGCGAAGTCGCATCCGGTGTGAACGCAGCATTACAACGACCCCTGGTAGATCTCGCGTAGATCTCGCGAGAATGTGAATAAATATAGATACATTTTCATAACAAAACAATGGGGTTGCTATAGCAATGGTAAATCATTGTTAATAATTATTTTGAGGAATAATGAACATTAACATGTGATCAGACAGTCCTTCACGTACAGTAAATTAATATGTATTCTGATTATTATTAATAATAATATTATCATTAAAGGTGAACCGTGCAATTATGTTATTCAGGAAGTTTGTATCAAACAAGTAGCCCTTCGTATTACTCAGTACCCTTGAAGTAGCCCTTGGTGACAAAAAGGTTGGTGACCCCTGCTGTAGACTTACGTGAGGCAGAGCTCGTCCCTGCCTCACTCCCCCCGCTCCCATGTAGTTGTAGCGGAGCTCGGCCAATTTGCTGATTTTGACTATAAAAAGCGATTGGAATCATACAGAAATCACACTTACAACACAGATCAGTGGAAACATTTTATTATTATTACTATTTAGCTTTTCTCTAGTTGTTTTTCCGTTATTGGAGTATGACAGGAGAGGCTCTGCCTCCCCTGCCTCCCCTGACTGCACGTCGTTGCCCAAATCTCTAAAAAAGGGGGTGCAACCAGTGCCGTATCCAGGATTTCCTAAATACCGAGGTCCAAATATGTTAGGGGGTCACCCCCCAAGATTTTTGGGATTTTCATGATCTAGTTAGGTGCTTTTTAAGTCCTGTGGGGGGTCACAAATTGGATAATATATAGATTTCAAACCATGTCAGTGGGCTGCAGCATCAATTATTTTTGAAAGTGTAATGCATGAGAATCAGTTGATTGCAGAAGAGGCTAAAATGATCACAACACATTGTCAACATTCATTTTCCACGTCTCTCTCCTTTCCATAACCTGCACCCTCTCTTCCATCTTCTTGAGTCTCTCTGTCTTCTTCCTGTTCATTACTCTCTCTGTCCTCTACTCCTTCTCTTTGTTCAATCTCTCCCTCATTGTTCACTTTTTGCTCCTCCTCACTTGTCGCTCCTGCCAGTGAATCAAAAGCAATTCAGCAATTTAGTTAATTTCACTTGTTTGTTTGCATTCTTTTTGTCATTTAAATCTGTTTTGTTTGATTATCAAAAGAGAACAAAGATGTAAGCAAATTGTGTTCTATACAATTGTATGTTATCATGACATCATAACTGCAATAGATGTAGGCCTATGTTGTTTTACAATTATGCCTATTGTAAATTAAGACTATTGTTATACATATATATATATATATAGATATATATATCTATATATATATATAGATATATATATATATAGATATATATATATATATATATATATATAGATATATATATAGATAGATAGATGGGGTTATTAGGCCTACATTATTTTGTGTGACTATACCTGCAGTTCCTCCCTGACTTCCATCACTTTCTCTCTCTCTCTCTCTGCCTGTCGTGTCTCTTCCTTACCAAAGCTGAGCTTCGACTGACGTAGTCTTTTCATTATATCTGAGTCAGTGTAAAAATAAAACAATACAATGTCATATCTCCATTGTTTTACTCAAATTGAAATGAAAGAAAAACATTACAACGTTTGTTAAAAGGTAATCCTTCTGACATTGGATGAATGTAATTCACTTTAGCTCTCTAGCTAGTTTATTCACGCAATTTAAACCAAAGTATAGCTGCAAATTGCAATATAAGTTAGTGTGCATGTTGACGGACGTCCACTGACTAACGTAGAGCGTTCACACAGGATCTGCTGGTCATATGATGTTCTGATGAACAGAAACACAAGCAGCCCGCTGGACTCAGATCTCTAGATACTTCATCACTCCTTCGCTGCTCCGGTACAAGTCCGGGCTGCTCGGCTGCGGTGGTTTGTTGTTGATACATGTCGTCTTCTTCTGTTTGCTTTAATCGAGGCTACGCAGTTATGCAGCGCCCCCATCGGCAGTAAATGGAAGTACTACAAAGAACCCCATTCAGTGCAATTATTTCACAAGTTTTGTAGACACAGCTCGAAAAATATTACCGAGGTCCGGACCTCGGTGACCTCAATACGGCCATGGCTGCAACAGATCTGATACAGGCTGATCCAGATTTGAACACTGTCCTGACGTCAGGACGGTGGCACTACGGCTATTGGTCAATTCTCCACCTATCAGGGGAATGAGAGGTTGGTCCACGGCCGGTGTTCCGGATTAACTGGTTTCCCGATCAACTGGTTTACAGAGGTGGGGGGCGTGGCCTTCGACTGAAATACATATTTCGTTCGCTTCGTCTGTCGTTTACATAAATATTTTGGTATATTTGGCTCGGTAGGAAGACTTTGATGCACATTCAGTACCAGGCCCGGACTGGCCATCGGGAGGACCGGGAGGTTTCCCGATAGCCTGGCCTGTTAAGTGGCCTGCCGGCCTTAGGAATTTTTTATGTATGTATTGTGAACGCAACGCTGCGCAAATGTGGGTCTGACTCTGCCTCACAGAGGCTGACTGGCTGTCTACATGATGTGGCCTGCCGACATGGCCACTTTCATACAGATCATACTAATGCCCTCGATTGGTCTCGTGTCATTCAAGCTTGGGAGTGTACAGTGGGGCAAAAAAGTATTTAGTCAGCCACCAATTGTGCAAGTTCTCCCACTTAAAAAGATGAGAGAGGCCTGTCATTTTCATCCTAGGTATACCTCAACTATGAGAGACAAGATGAGAAAAAAAAATCCAGAAAATCACATTGTCTGATTTTTAAAGACTTTATTTGCAAATTTGGTCAATAAAAAAAGTTAATCTCAATACTTTGTTATATACCCTTTGTTGGCAATGACAGAGGTCAAACGTTTTCTATAAGTCTTCACAAGGTTTTCACACACTGTTGCTGGTATTTTGGTCCATTCCTCCATGCAGATCTCCTCTAGAGCAGTGATGTTTTGGGGCTGTCGCTGGGCAACACAGACTTTCAACTCCCTCCAAAGATTTTCTATGGGGTTGAGATCTGGAGACTGGCTAGGCCACTCCAGGACCTTGAAATGCTTCTTACGAAGCCACTCCTTCGTTGCCCGGGCGGTGTGTTTGGGATCATTGTCATGCTGAAAGAACCAGCCACGTTTCATCTCCAATGCCCTTGCTGATGGAAGGAGGTTGTCACTCAAAATCTCACGATACATGGCCCCATTCATTCTTTCCTTTACACGGATCAGTCGTCCTGGTCCCTTTGCAGAAAAACAGCCCCAAAGCATGATGTTTCCACCCCCATGTTGTATGGTGTTCTTTGGATGCAACTCAGCATTCTTTCTCCTCCAAACACGTCTAGTTGAGTTTTTACCAAAAAGTTCTATTTTGGTTTCATCTGACCATATGACATTCTCCCAATCCTCTTCTGGATCATCTAAATGCTCTCTAGCAAACTTCAGACGGGCCTGGACATGTACTGGCTTAAGCAGGGGGACACGTCTGGCACTGCAGGATTTGAGTCCCTGGCGGCGTAGTGTGTTACTGATGGTAGCCTTTGTTACTTTGGTCCCAGCTCTCTGCAGGTCATTGACTAGGTCCCCCCCGTGTGGTTCTGGGATTTTTGCTCACCGTTCTTGTGATCATTTTGAACCCCACGGGGTGAGATCTTGCGTGGAGCCCCAGATCGAGGGAGATTATCAGTGGTCTTGTATGTCTTCCATTTTCTAATAATTGCTCCCACAGTTGATTTCTTCCAAGCTACTTACCTATTGCAGATTCAGTCTTCCCAGCCTGGTGCAGGTCTACAATTTTGTTTCTGCTGTCCTTTGACAGCTCTTTTATCTTGGCCATAGTGGAGTTTGGAGTGTGACTGTTTGAGGTTGTGGACAGGTGTCTTTTATACTGATAACGAGTTCAAACAGGTGCCATTAATACAGTTAACAAGTGGAGGACAGAGGAGGCTCTTAAAGAAGAAGTTACAGGTCTGTGAGAGCCAGAAATCTTGTTTGTTTGTAGGTGACCAAATACTTATTTTACAGAGGAATTTACCAATTAATTCATTAAAAATCCTACAATGTGATTTCCTGGATTCTTTCCCCCCATTCTGTCTCTCATAGTTGAAGTGTACCAGGATGAAAATTGCAGGTCTCTCTCATCTTTTGAAGTGGGAGAACTTGCAGAATTGGTGGCTGACTAAATACTTTTTTTGCCCCACTGTGTGTGTGGAGCGAGCGAGCGAGAGAGAAAGCGCGCGCACCGGTTACGTGTATTGTTGTTGTTAGCATCTGGTGCTAGCTAGCTGCGCTAACGGATATAATGAGCTGTCAACAAGGTGGAGGACAGTCCTCTCCTGTCAGACTGAGAGACTGATAACTACAGCTCAGGTGAGGTAAAGGACTGAGTGTTTGGATAGTTAAATTAGTCTAAGTTCTCTGTGGGTCTCAAACGGTTTGGTCACCATTTATGTAAACACATATTTCCTTTTGAAGGGGGAGTGATTAGTAAACGCAAGAATAATAATAATAATAATAATAATAGTTAACTAGGTGAAAAAAGGTAAGATAAACTTTAAAAACTTGTTGAGAGCTAAAACTAGTCTTTGCTGCTGCCTCAAAGAGGAGCAGGGGGGAGAGGGGGAGACGGGTGAGGCTGGTTCAGGACCCTAGACACACTCACAACTATAAATGAACCAAAAACAAATAAATAAGCAAATTTCAATGTTTTTTCATATTGGATATGGTATGTTCTTGGTTATGGCCATGTTCGTATGATTTTATGATTATTTAAATGTATACAGTTCTGTTTGATATGGGTGTAGTGTCTTTATTTCCCCCTCAAAGTGCACCAGATTGATGCATTTAAATCCAACATTTAAAAAACAAATTCGTAGTAGATTTAAAGTTTAGGGCTATCACTATGGGCAGCAACGCTGTAAATATTGACAAATAAATCCAGCAAAATGGAACAAATGGGTGTATAATTCCCGGCCTGACTTATTGTCCCAGTTCGGCCCTGTTCAGTACCAGTATCACTGAATATCGTTCCTAATGTGATACTAAGTCCATCTGAGATGTAGTGTTCAATGTAATAACGTAACCAGATGAGTGATTACAGCGCCCGGTATCATTTTACACACATTTGTATCATACAGATGCAGGACTTACACACGCCTGTTATCTGACCGACAGGTCCGCACGCACTCTCCAGCCGAAACTCTAATAAGCATTAATTCACAAACTAAATCAGGAGACCTTTAACGTTTTACGTCCGGTTCGCTCCTTTGTTCCTCCAGTTTGGGCATTGGGCATTGTCATCAGATTGTATTTGCTGTTGCTGCTGCAGCGGAAGTTTAGTACAATTATTTTTGATTAAATATTCCAAATCTCCACCCTCCATAATTGCACTTGCTTCAGTTGCTTGCTACTTTCTAACGGCGGTTAGAGTGGTGCAGTGACGCTATCTATCTTCTATCGATTAGATTTATGATTCGAAAATTATAAAAGTAGGGTACACATGTGGATATTATCCGAATGAACAAAACGTGCATTTACCTAACAGGTTCGTTTTCCACTGACCTTTTTTCGAGCTATTTTCCAAAATCCTATGGAGAAATCCCATTGCTATTTTGTCTAGGGAATCCGTGCGCAGCTTACTTCCGCTTTTTGGGACGCGTCACTGCACCACTAAATTGATGCGATTTGATTGGATTGTGAGGCAAGGGAAGCCAGCCGCCTCTGGCTTCCCTTGGCATGGTCCTGACCAATCACAGGTTGGCAGGGGCATGAGGTGAGCCTCATCTGATTGGTCAATCCCTCAATTTTTTTTCACCAAGGGAAGCAAATTTCGGCTGGCCTCCTCTCGCAACAGAGAGTGCAATCTACTGTTTCACCATACATCTAGAGGTGCGCTGTTTCACTCTTTGTAAAATACTCAATGAGAATGGGGGAGAGACGGGCCGGCAGCAACACACAACAAAAAAATTCCGAAACTAAACGAAGTGTTTTTATTTATTTATTAAAATGATAACTACAATCCGAAAAAACAGGGGAAGCCTGGCTTCCCTTGGCCTCCAGGAGAAAACGCCACTGCATACATTCACTCACATTATAAATGATGGTCGGGTTGCATTTTTCTGGAACTTGTTAACAATGTTAATGTAACAAAATAAAATGTGGTGATCTAATGTGACGTCTTGATTCGTGGCGCACTCATAACGCGCAGGGCTTGAGTGATTCTTACTGTTGGGGCTCGGGTTTAAGTCCAGCATGAACCTTTTTGTTATTTTCATGTCGATACACACTGAATATTATGTTTGAATAGAGGATTCCTAATATTGTTTGCCGAGACCAACATTCATGACGAAGCAGCAGGCACGCCGGATTCATTTTAGAAGTGGGGGGGGCCAAAACAAGTGCGTGTGTGTATGGCCCAATCCCAAACCACGCCTTACACCCTACCCCTACACTCCCTCTCCGTGACGGAGTGAACTCCGTGGAGTGACACATGAGGCTCCCTCCTGTCAGATGGAGGGAGTAAAGACAGCACAAGCTTTGGGACAAACTCCCCTCTCTCCGGCAGAAACAGGAAATACCGTAATATGTAGGCCTAACAACGGTTTCAAATCAGCATCTCTTTGACAAAAAATGTAAACGAATAACTCAAATAAAACTCCAAACATCTTTAATTGTGTTACTTTTTTGTAAAGCTCTTTTAGTTTTAAACATGATGTTTATAAGCTTCTTAGTTTTTGCAACAGTCTGTAAATTAATCATCTAAATAAAATTCAAGACTGCCTCAAGGACTTAAAAACGTGGGTGACCTTAATGTTTTTTATGTTAAACACGACCAAAACTGAAGTTATTGTACTTGGCCCAAAGAATCTACGAAACAAAATATCTAAAGATATACTAACTATGGATGGCATTAATTTGGCCTCCAGGGAGACTGTAAGGAATCTTGGTGTTATATTTGATCAGGATTTATCCTTTAACGCCCACATAAAATCAATTTCAAGGACCGCCTACTTCCATCTACGTAACATTGCAAAAATCAGACATATCTTACCTCAAAACGATGCAGAGAAACTAGTCCATGCATTTGTTACTTCAAGGCTGGATTATTGTAACTCCTTATTATCAGGGTGTACCAAGAAGTCAGTCAAGTCGCTTCAGCTGATTCAAAATGCTGCAGCTCGTGTACTAACCAGAGTTAGGAAAAGGGACCACATTACTCCTGTTCTGGCTGCCTTACACTGGCTCCCTATAGAACACAGGATAGAATTTAAAATTCTTCTTCTCGCCTACAAAGCCCTTAATGGGCAGGCGCCATCTTACCTTAAAGAACTCATTATACCCTACTGTCCTACTAGGGCATTGCGTTCCAAGAATGCAGGGTTGTTGGTTGTTCCTAGAGTCTCTAAAAGTACAATGGGAGCCAGAGCCTTTTCTTATCAAGCTCCACTTTTGTGGAATCAGCTTCCAGTTTGTGTTCGGACGGCAGATACCCTATCCGTTTTTAAGAGTGCGCTTAAGACCTTCCTTTTTGATAAAGCTTATAGTTAGGGCTGATTAGATTCAGCCCCTAGTTTTGCTGATATAGGCTTAGTTTGTCGGGGGACATCTTACTTCTTCCTTCTCTCTGTCTATACCTGTGTACTCTCATGTTCCGATTAACCCAGCTTACCCAAATGTCTTTCTTTTTGGTGTCTATATACGCCGGGATCCGGAGTCATGGATGATCCTGTGGTCCTGTGTCATGGATCGCGAGTCCTGGATCTTGAGTCGTGGCTGTGGTCCTGGATCATAAGTCCTGGATGGATATCCTCGTGGATTCATCTTCTTATTATACACACATGCATTTCCAAACATTTGGTCTACCTATGTTGCAAATGTATTATCTTTTCAATTTACACACGGCATCTATTGCACGTCTGTCCGTCCTGGGAGAGGGATCCCTCCTCTGTTGCTCTCCCTGAGGTTTCTCCCATTTTTCCCTTTAAACTGTAGGTTTTCTCCGGAAATTTTTCCTTGTTCGATGTGAGGGTCTAAGGATAGAGGGTGTCGTATTGTCATACTGATGTTCGGTACAAACTGTGAAGTTTTGCTTGGTTCATCTTACTGGGGGGCAGCTACATGGATGTTGGTGCAGTCCACAATAATTTTGCAGTTGAAGGCAGAATGAATTTATTATTTACTCAGATAAATAATGTGACCATGTGAGGGTCTAAGGATACTGACTCAGGCTGCTCCTGACATTCACCTGCCTGCCCTCATGGGCGAAGTAACAGACCGAATTCAACATGAAAATGAACTTTCGCAAGGTCTTTCTGCAAGATTTTGCCACCGCTCGCGAAGTTTCTGCCGGTGCCTGAGAAACTCCACCGGCGGTCATACGGTCGTGAAAGAACAGTAAGACACACAAAGTAGAACACGTCTGCTCGTTGAAAGATTAAGATTAACGCCATTGATCTGTGGAGGATCTGCCGCGGTTTGAGGGCCTGCCGTCCACCCATTTCTGCTTCTGTTGGTGGTGGTTCCCACGGCTGAAGGCTGCTATCCACCTGCTGTTAGAGGCCTACTCCCACCTGTTGGGTGCTACTGTGCGGGGGAGGCCTGGTCTGGAGATACCGCGGAGAAACCGGAGTGTTGCCACACTGCTGCTTGCCTATTTCCTTGCTGCTGTCCTGACGTGGTTTTGCTTCGGGAACATCGTGGATGCTGTTGAGCTGGACTGGGAAAATGGCAAATGTCGTGTTTCTTCTGTGCCTTTTTTTGACTGTGCTGGACAAGGAGAAGTTCGCTAGTCATCCTAAAAATTCTGCTGGATTCGGGTCCGTTCTGCCGCCCGCAGTGGACATCCCCTGTACAGGTTCGGATGGGTTGCACAAACAATTGCTAGTTGCACTGTCGCGGACATTCATTTCGTCAAATGTCTGTCTTTCTCACATGCCTGCCACAATGGTCCTTCAGAATTGTTTTTTGAACTCTAATCTCACTTTTGCGAAGTTTGCTGGTGACTCTAGAACAGCTGAAAATGTATGTGTGTTGATTAAGAGGAAAAGGTGCTTGGTATTTTTATTGTTGTTACTATCAGGAAATGTACAGCCAAATCCGGGTCCACCTGGTAGTTTTAGTCAAATAGCTACTCCTGCTGATTTTATTTCTAGATCGGGGTTAGGTTTAATTCATTTAAATGTGCGCAGTCTGTTACCTAAATTAGATTTTGTCCGTATTTGGGCGAGTTCAACTGATGCTGATGTCATTGTCTTATCAGAAACGTGGCTTGACAAATCGATCTTGGCCTCTGACATTTACATAAATGGTTACAATGTATATCGCACTGACCGTCCTAAAAAAGGTGGTGGCGTTGCCATTTATGTGAAAAATAAGTTTTGTGTAACAAAAATGGTTTCCAAATCTGTTAGTAAACAACTAGAATTTTTAGCTGTGAATGTCGAAGTAACAAAGGGTCAACAGGTCATGGTGGTGGGTTGCTACAGGGCCCCCTAGGCTGTCAAGGACTCCTTATCTTCATTGGCAAAACTGTTATCTCAACTTTCCTACAAGGAAATAGTGCTGCTTGGTGATTTTAATTGGGACTGGTTAACTTCTGTGTCAGAGGATTTTAAAAACCTGTGTACCTCTTTGAACATTACTCAGATTATAGACAGTCCTACTCGCCCAAATATTAAGTCCCCAAATAAATCCTCCTTAATTGATCTCATTTTAACAAATGTTCCATATAAATACTCATCTGTGGGAGTATTTGTTAATGATGTGAGTGACCACTGTGTTGTAGCCACAATTAGGGACACTAAGGTCCAAAAAGTTAAACCACGCATCATCACAAAGAGAGATAAAAAACACTTAGTGGAGCAGGTTTTTTTACATGATCTGTTTATTTTGATTGGGGAAAAATCGATCTGTGTGCTGATGTAGAAACTGCATGGTCTTATTTTTATCTTGGTATTATAAAAATTATAGATAAACATGCACCTCTGCGTAAATTTAGAGTGAAGGGACGAAACAATCCCTGGTTTTCTGCTGAACTGTCCAGTCTCCTTCATGAGAGAAACAATGCCTGGGCAAAGGCTAGGAAATCAGGCTCAGAGGTAGAATGGCTACGCTTTAGGCAGCTAAGGAATAGCTTTACTTCAAATGTCAAAAGTGCTAAGTCAAAGTACTATTTGTCAGTTACCACAGAAAACCTGAATAATCCTAGGAAATTTTGGAAAGCCATAAAATCGATTTCCACTGGTGATATCCCAAATGAGCTACCTCCGTGCCTCACCACAGCATCTGGCTCTATATCAGACAGGGCCACCATGCTAAATTGCTTTAATAAGCATTTTGTCTCTTGTGGCTCTCTGTTTGATTCTGTCACTGACTGTGCTTCTGCTTCTGTGAACGCTCCAGTCCTTGACTCTGAACAATGTGGTCTGGAAAACCCTTTCAGTTTTACTCCTTTAACTGTTGGTATTGTCCATGAAGCTTTATCCAAGTTAGATCCTAAGAAATCGGCTGGCCCGGACAACGTAGAACCTTTCTTTTTAAAGATAGCTGCAGATTTTATTGCTCCACCTCTTACTTCTCTTTTTAACCTCTCCCTCAGCACAAATACAATTCCTAAAGTATGGAAGTCTGCTTATGTCCTGCCTCTACTGAAAGGAGGGGAGGCAACTATTTTAAATAACTATAGGCCAATCTCTAAATTGTCAGTCTTGGCTAAGGTGCTCGAACGACTTGTGAGTGAACAAGTAAAGGAGTTTTTATGTATAAATGATATCCTGTCTAAACATCAGTCAGGCTTCAGGAAGAAACATAGCACCATCACTGCAACAATGAAAGTGGTAAATGATATTACTAGTATGCTAGATAATAAACAGAGTTGTGCAGCTCTGTTTATTGACCTTTCCAAAGCGTTTGATACCGTTGATCATCGCGTCTTAAAACAGAGGCTACTCAGTACTGGCATATCCAGCCATGCAGTGGGGTGGTTTGTGAACTACCTCTCTGAAAGGTCCCAATGTGTTCACTTTGATGGGCTGTCTTCTGAGTGGTTAAACATTGCTAATGGTGTTCCTCAAGGTTCTGTTTTAGGTCCACTTTTATTCTCCATATATATCAACAGTTTAGGTGAAAATGTGGATGAAGCTACTTTACATTTTTATGCGGACGATACCGTGATGTATTGTGCAGGTCCCTCCATTCAGGAGGCGGTTGTTAAATTACAGGCTGTTTTTAACATTATTCAGACTCAGCTCTCTGAACTAAAGCTTCTTTTAAATGTGGATAAAACCAAGATAATGCTCTTTTCAAAAGCTAAAAAGACACCAGAGCCTGTTTTAGATATTGTATCAACGCAAGGAACAAAACTTGAAGTTGTTGCCTGTTACAAATACCTTGGTATCTTGCTTGATGACTGTCTCTCTTTTAAACTTCATGTCAATAACCTGCTTAAAAAACTGAGGGTTAGGCTAGGTTTCTTTTTCAGGAATAAGTCCTGTTTCTCACTTGAGGCCAGGAAAAGGCTAGTCACTGTGACCTTTTTACCTGTGCTGGACTATGGTGATCTGCTGTATATGAATGCACCTGCCAACTACCTGAGCAAACTAGATGCTGCGTATCATAGTGCTCTGAGATTTGTCACAAACTGTAAAGCACTTACTCATCACTGTACATTGTATACCAAGGCAGGTTTACCATCACTCACTGTACGGAGGCTCAGTCACTGGTACACTTTTATCTATAAAGCTATGTTGGGCAAACTCCCGTATTATATCTGTTCATTGATAAAGCAGAAAGTTGCAAGCAGCTATTGTCTGCGATCACAGGATATAGTCTTGTTAGATGTGCCAAGAGTAAGGACTGTCTTAGGTAAGACAGCTTTTATGTGCGCAGCTCCACTTGCTTGGAACAGTCTACAGGCAAAATTGAAATTGAGCATTTTTATTTCTCTGAATGTATTTAAGGCATGTCTAAATGAAATGCTTTCTGACACTCTGGGTATTTGTAAATGTTGAATATGTAAATATGATATCCTCTGTTGTTTGTATGTTGTTTTTATGTTTCATGTGGAACTAAATGATGCAGGTCTCCCTTGTAAATGAGATCGATGATCT